>NC_051039.1:30090521-30396146 GCF_904848185.1 Acanthopagrus latus | reverse complement strand
CTGTTTATTTACTTATTGTTACTGTGGTGTTGCTAAAACTGACCAAATTGAATTATAATGTAAACTCATACAAAAGCACCACACTTGAATAACATAAGACAGCAGTCTTATCTTGATCAGTCATCAGAGGTTCAACAGTTTGGTCGACTTTTCCAAATTCTTGCTCTACTCTCAGTTATGTTGCCTTTATTTGTAACAAATTATTGTAAATTGCGATTGTGTGGACCAAGTGGAAGAAAGACTCAAAAAATGTATTTCAGTTCATCATATTGTGACCAGTTGGTTGCTATGAGACGAGGTAAGGTTTGAGATAGGAAAACTTTGCAATAACTTTTTTTGAGGACAGAATTAGATTTATGACATGTTTCTAAATCTAGCAGTGAAACTGTTAAATATTGGGTACAGTAATCCTATGTGATATAATGTAGCCCACTGGACTTCAGTTTTTTGAACACGTTTCACCCCTCAAACCTGAGGCTTCTTCAGTTCTGAACCAAAGCAGCCTCTTAAACATGTCTACTTGCCTAGACACTTAGTATTTCTGTGACCTTGATGACTGATCTCACTTATTTGTACTTTGTAAACAGTGTGCCCTGTGAAAGCCATGTGACTGTCTGATGAACTTTTTTTTCTGCAGCAATATAAAATATTGAGTCTTGTACACAACTGTGCCTGTCTTTCTTCCTAAAAGAGGACAGATGGCACTGTGATGTATGTATCATTAGCACTGACATCACCTTAGTGAAATAATGAATACATCCTAGCTGTAATATTAAAATTAAAGTTCTGACTAATCATATCTTACTTATACAAAGGACCTTACAAAAAGAAATTCAAAACACAACAGTGTTCCCACTGTATATATCTTAGCCTGATCACATCACTGTTCACTCTGTCTAATAAACACTGTCCTAATGTACTGTATTAAAAGCAATGTGTCTGAACTACACTAATTGTCCTGCCATACCTCTGTCTTTTTAGGAGCAGAAATCAAGTCCAGCCACCCCCAGTGATTAATTACCACCCTGCTCTTAATATCTCATCAACAAACACCCCAGTCTGTCTCTATACATCACATTAGCTGACATCTTTGACCACCTAACCATGAAACATACTCTCTATACTTTAACTTTTGCACATTCTGTGATGAACAAGTAGGGTGCTGTGTCTCAGGGGTAGAGCCAGTGACTTGTTATCAGAAGGTCACTGGTTTGATTTCCCCGGTCTGCATGTAGAAGTTTCCTTGGGTAAGATACCAAACCCCATATAACTGCTGCTGATGTGATGGTTCTTGCATCAGTGTATGAATGTATGTATGAATTACTGTGAGGTGCTTTGGACAAAAGCGTCTGCTAAAATACCCTGAAATGAAATTGAATAAGAGGTTTGCGCAAAGCTGTACTGCTTTGTGAGTCTAAAATATACATACTTAATATAGTATTTCCCTATTTTTTTTAATTTTAATTTTTACACTGATAGTATTGGCTGTTGCAGTAACAAGCCTTATATTAACACCAAGGCAAAAAAGGAAGTGATATAATGTCTGCTATTGCATTGATATTTTGTACATTTTGTAAACTGTAATAAAAGGATGGAAGGCTGATGGTGTTGACATTAACTGAAATGAAACATTCCAACCTACTGGAAAGGCTTTTGGGCCAGCTTTGCTCAAATGTGGGTTACAGTAAAGTTGTTTAGTATGTCTGCTTACACAGACTTGTGGAGTATCAATATACACTACCAAGTTTGGACACACCTTCTCATTCAATGGTTTTTCTTTTCATTTTTATTATTTAAGACATCAAAACTATGAAGGAACACAAATGGAATTGTGATGTAAACAAAAAAAAGAAATATGTTTTATGTTTTAAATTATTTAATGCCCAACACAACTGATGGTCTCAAACACATTAAGGCAAGAAATTCCACTAATTAACTCTAGACAAGGCACACCTGATAATTGGAAACCATTCCAGGTGACTACCTCATGAAGCTGATTGAGAGAATGTCAACAGTGTTCAAAGGTGTCACCAAAGCAAAAGGTACTTTTTTTGTTCACTTCATATTTTCATATGTGTTCTTTCTTAGTTTGGATGTCTTCAGCATTCATCTACAATGTAGAAAGTAATAAAAATAAAGAAAAAACATTGAATGAAAAGATGTGTCCAAACTTTGACTGGTAGTGTGTACCTCTAAAAGTTATACTTAGCACTTATTGTGTAACAATGCAACTCAGGAATGTATGGGTAAATAAATACATGTATTGTAGTAAATATTTTGGTCTTTAAAATTTTAGCTACTTGCAATAATGACTTTGCATAGAAACAAATGAAATATAGATAGATAACTAACAAAATTGTTGAATTACAACACTGATTTGGGTTGACATACTGCCCCATGTTCGTTTGAGGCAGATGGCTGGAAATTGCAAAAAGCTCCTTTAAGGACAGTTATATGAGAGTGATTTGTCTCCAGCTTTAGAAGGAGGGTAGCCTGGGCACATGAAACCATTGTTAAAACTTACTATTGGTGCCCAAGAGCACATTAAAAGTTGCTGTGTTCTGACTCAGTTAAAGAAACGCTTAACTAGCTGTAGTGTAGGTGACTTGAAGACGTTTCACCTCTCAACCAAGAGGCTTCTTCAGTTCTAACCAACTGGAGGGGAATTGGAGGGCTCTTAAACTCTGTGTGGCAATGTCCTTATAGAGTTGTTAAGGACACTCATTAGCTCTGAGTTTCAGAGATGTTAGGGCCACCTTTGGGTTGTTGACCCAACCGGCCATCATGTGAGTTGCTAGGGCTGTATGAGCCAGGTGTGAATGGTTTTTAAGCTGTCTGGGATGGGAACTCACCTCCACTACAGTACTGTGTTACCTCCCCAGACAGCCTATCAACCATTCACACCTGGAAAACAAGTCCAGTTGCCTACAATCAAGCTCTTACAATTGGATGGCCTGGATGATTTAGTATATTAGTGGAAACCTCAAAACACTGGCAATCATATTTATGCCATGGGGTAAAAGTGTGAGGAGAGTATGGATGGATTGTCACATGAGACAGTCCAGTCCATGCTCACATGAGATGGGGTTTTTTTTCAACTTGTGATAATGGACAAATGTGAACTATAGCTGCAGCTATGTGTGCAATGGAGAAAATATGTGTTTCAACAGTTTCAGAATAAAAAATGGAGAGGAAGACAAACTGATCATTGGGAAAAAAAAAAGTCAGTTTATTGAAAAGAACTGTTGTGCCTGGCAATTTCTGGTGACAATCAAACATCCTGTCATTGGTGACACTGCTTAACTAAATTATAAACTAGAAATCAATGTTTTAGTCACAGATGCTGCTCACTGGGATGTATGAAGTGTTTCGGTGGTTTGAATGAATTTTCGAAATGAAATAAACTATTTTGCCAAGATGGACGTTGGTAATGCAGACTTCAAAAAAGTGGCTTCAGTATTGACAGATGAATTTAAAGACTTTAATATTGAGCTTTAAATTGTATTACAGTAAATAGTACAGTGGCCCTGAGAGTTGACAGCACTGCAACTTAAGAAAATATATGCAAAAAGACAAAACACAAGCAAATCAAGAAAACATCTTCATCAATTTGACAATACATGTGCAGCATTTAGAAAATGCGCTGCAATTTGCTTGTGTTTTGTCTTTTCGCATGTGTTTTTTTAAGTTGCAGAGCTGTGAGCTCTCTGGGCCACCGTAAAATAGTCTTAATTGTCTTGGTTGTACTTTTAGGATGTTTGTCTTGCTCCATTGTATTCAAAATTGAGGACTTTGGGTTAAAAGAGCTGCATTTTCTGTAGTAATCACCCAAAATGGATGTGAACACTCTCAAAATACCTAAAGCTGAAAGTCATTTTTTTAACCTCCCTCATTTATATTTTAATCTAAGAAAATGATCCAGAGACACGTGTGTGTGAGTGTGTGTATGTGTGCGTACACGCACATGTTTTGTGTGTGTGTGTGTGTGTGTGCGTGTGTGGGTGTGTGTGTTGTTGAAGCATGGTAGTCTGTTTCTCACTTTTGTGTCTTTCCAGCACACAGTGGCTATATGGTTGTCTGACTGAATTTCCCACTCTGTCTCTTTGTATTGCTATCAAATTAAAGGTGCAATATGTAAGAATTAGTCTCCTGCCAAATTCCAACAAAAACAGGAACCATATCAACAAAGTAACCACTAACTGCTGTAGCTGTTTGCTCAGATAGCCATACGGTTAGGTATCCTATATGCTTAATCACCTCAGACTGGAAGCTCAGAGTACCAGGCAAGTGTTGGTGTTGTTTACACCACTAGTACACAGGTACAGTACCTTCTAGAGTTAGGCTCTTGACTCCAGGTAGGGAAAAGAGAGGCATAAAGTAGGAGAGGAGCAAGAAGGCAGTCGGGCATGAGTCGGCACCAACCTGCGGAGGTCTGAACTATACTAATCGGACTATCCTCTCTTTAGAGGTACAAAGTGGTAGGACAGGCCTTCGCAAGCTGGTTAGCATGCTGACATCATTAGATATCTTCACAACACAAAAAACGGATGTCTTTGCCATAACGTCAAGACAGTCATTTATATATTCAGACTTTGTCCATAATATTAGTCTGTTCTTGCATGTTTCAAACTAAAATTCTTACATATAGCACCTTTAAATTTTGAAATGAACTTTCCTCAGCAGAATGTTTTAAAACAACTACAGTTACTTGTATTACTCAAATTTGCAGTTAAAGCTACATTAAGCGATTTAACACCAAAGGGCAGTAGTAACTCATAGTCATTAGCTTTATATAGTCCAGTATAATAACTAATCAAGTTTATAGCCATTGGGGTTTATTATTATTGTTATTGACAGTATAAAAACATGGATGACTATACAACCTCAAAAGTGAAGCCAAAACATCTTGACTGTACTGCTGCAACATAGGTCACAAATCTCTCACACTTAGTGTTAGCAGATGGGACACTGGCCAGAGCAAAGGATATTATATTATCAGGGATATTTTGGCTTCATGTTTGCACAGGTGAGGAAGTGGAAACACGTCATCCATCTTAATATACTGTAGGTCTCTAACACATCAGGGGTTCGCTTCAATAACTAACTCAAGGGTGCTGCCACTGTAGTTATATGCTGGGCCCCTAGTGGTTTCCTGTTTCTGCTCTACTCTAGTAGTCTAGTGCACTATGTATAGTACCCCTCTACTGGAATTTTTCAACTTCAACAAAGCTGACTTAAAGTTTACTAGAAGCTGTTATCAGACAAAGAAGTTACTGAAGTCAAACCTACACTGGCGCAAAAGGTACAGCGAAATACTGACAAATGACTGACTAGATGATAAAAGATGAATTATCGTGAAAGTGCTCTCTGTTGGTGTCGTCATCACGATTTAACTTTCACAATAGTAAGTCAAATATCTCAACTTCTGGCTTGGGATACTATGAGTAAAGGAAAAATACTTCTATGATTGCATTTCTATGTTGACAGTGGCTCTCTTGTCTCTTGGTTTGAATTGTCTCAAACTGCACATTGGGCCTTAATAAAACCAGTAAATAACGTACAATGACATTTGATTGGGAATTATTAAATTACGCACCATGTATGAATATGACACAGTGGGGTTAAAACAATTAATATTAGTTAAATTTCAGTCCATTTTAGAAATGATAGTGAATTTAGAAAGGCTAACTCAGACTCCCTTACTGTTTGCTGGTCATGAGTCATCCAGATGAATCTCTTATGTCATTTGCTGAATGAGAGATTGTGTTAAGTTTTATTCAGTGAGAAGAGCAGGTCATCATTTGGCTCAATTTATATTGATAAATTATATCGCTTAATGGAGCTTTAAGACTAGACTTTGGTAGGTAGATATACTGTATGACTGCTGTTGCTTTACTATAGCATGGTAGAACCAGAGACATATTTCAGTTTTTACAAGTTTGAATTAGGAAAATGCTTGATTCTGAATTAAATGCTGGTTGAATTAACTAACTAAAGTTCTGCAAAGATTATCAGTCATTATCTTCTCCCATGTCTCTGCTTCTAGCATGATCTAACTGTTGTCATGTAGTGTTTTTCTTTCTCCACTATCTCAGTGAAGGTGTATATCAAATGCTATTTCAATGGTGGGGTCAGTTCAGAAAATAGATAACTCAAGTGCTCACAATCATTTGGCATTTTAAAAAGTCATTGCATTCAAATCATGAAACCAAAATTATGATTCCTCAGTGACAAAAACGTTGCTGATACATTACCATATTGCACTAAAGTGAACTGAGCCCAGGCCTAGTTATTGATAACAATTTTATACCACATAATGACCATGGTTTCAGGCATCTTAATAACATTAGCTTTCATTAATCACTAAATGATTCAATACTTTATTTAATTAGGGTAAAATAGCAAACAGTCAGCGATAATGTCACCGCCTTCACGTTCTGTTATTGCAACATTACTATAATGTAAAAGTTCTTCCTGCTGGATTGTCTTATCATTAAATGGAGACTTTTTCAAACAAAAATATCTGGTGGTATGAGAAGAAAACCCCAAAACCACCTACTTAGACATTATTGTTCCACTACATATTGTATACTTTAATAAACCAAGTAGGAGATCCTAATAACAAGATCATAGTTAAGTTAACAATCACATACAACGTCACAAAATATTTTACAGTTTGACACTATACTAACCTTACTACCAAATTACTACCAAATTATGCTGTAATTTGACATAACATATGATAACATATTAGACAGAACAGGCTGTAAATGGACAAATGTAATGCCATATTACGTCAGGTTATAATGTCTTCTGGATGCAGTCTGATGAGGCATTTGATATAATTATAAATGGTGACCTATATATGCATCACATCTTTAAGCATGTAAATGTTTGTGATATACATGGACATATCCAATGTGGCATAGAATTGATTAGATCCACCCCCGGTATTAATAGTTATATAACCCCAAAGTTGAGAGATTAATTCTTCAACTGGAAGTAGCTTAAGAGTGAGCTGTCCTGTCTCACATCCTTCTCTTTTGTGGTTAGAACTGTACATAGGCAGTATCGATTCAGTAGCAACTTCCCCAAAGTGGCCATGCATCCAGTGGAAATGACCCAGGGCAAAAACAGCTGATGAGCTTTCTTGAATCCTCCTGTCTGGCTCAAGTGCGCTTGTAGAGTCCACCTAGGCATCATGTGTTAAACCCTTTCACCTCCACTGAGGAGAGTGTCCTTTGTTGATGATCCTCTGTGGGGTGCCTATAGGCTGAACCCAGGGACAAAATCTGGATTCAGGTGCAGCCACACCTTAAAGAGCCCTGCTGCAAATTATAAGTGAAACAGGCAGATGGATAAATCTTCTTCCATACCCTTCTCTGGTGGCTCAAACAGCAACCCAATATCCAGGTTATAAGCTAACTGCATTTCTGCAAAACCACAGATGAGTTAACATTTTGCATTTCTATATGTTGCAACTTTATGTTTGTTAATTTTCTATTTCTCTTTTGTCACAAAGGTTAATGCACAGAAACCACTTGGTTCTGGTTTTGAAAACATCATGGTTTGGCTTAAAATACCTGTTTTGGTCACAACAAACACAGCTGGAAATGTACAGAGGTTTTCTTCCTGTTGTCGCCACAAACCTAGTAAGAGATGGCCCAGCACACTTAAAAATGCCAGAATGCTAACTCAAACTCAAGACAGGATGTCCTGCCCAGTAGGATAAACGTAAAGGTTTTGTGCATGAGATGGCCACCAGATCATAACTGTTTAAAAGGCCTCTCATTTTCATACCAATTCTTGCAGGATACACACTTAACCACAGAGTACTGAGAGACAATGGTGGGCTAAGAGTCTCAATGCTCCTCAGTAACCTGCCATCTACCACTGTAGAGAGAGTGAATGGAGGAGGCTCTTGCCCAGAGAGTTGGTAAAGAAGATTATAGTTAGTGATTTGCCTGCAGGAAGCTTAATTATTTCTGCTACCCAATGATGGATACCCAGAATATATACTAAATAAATAAAAGATATGCGGCTGAAAAAGGGAGAGACCTTGCATAAAAGAAGACACCACCCAGAACTAGACAATGTTTATTTTCAGCCTCATATATTCTGCCAGTGGTACTAGTCTCTCATACCAGAATCCCTGACTGCCTGAATTTCAGATCATAGAAAATGTCCTTTATGCATGAGAACAGTGATTTACTGAGTGAATGCAATCAGGTTCAAAGTAAGGTCAGAGCATATTAAATCTGAATCACTTTGAATCATTTATCAAATCAAATTTGGTTTAGTTTTCAAAATGTTTTCGTAAAGTAAAATAGACACCCTTTATTCTTTAAATGGGCTCTAATGTAACAATTTGGAGTAATTAGGTGCATTACTCTACTTTATTACTGGCCATATGTCAGTGTACAGACCCAGTTAAATTTTTTTGTATATGTTAGTGCTGTTTCCCTTCTTTTGGCTTGTTTAACTGTCTGAGCAGCGGAGCTTGCAAAGATTACAATAACCAACATTTTCATTTAAGAAAGTATTTCACAACAATTGTGTTGTTAGATATAATCTGTAGCTGGTGATGATTGGTATTTTAACTGGCAAAAACAATGGTCAGTCCTAGCTAACAATGGGACAAGAGTTTATACAGTGTACTATGCTAATATTAATGCGTAAGGAGTTAGAACTTATTCAATAACAGATTTGTAATCTATCAACCAAGAACCAGCTATCAGAACCCAACCCTATAGCTTTGGCGTTAAAAACATTCAGCTTTATAAAGACTCAGCATTCTTATTCCCAGGGTTATTCTGCAGGCTGAGCTTAGCCACTAAGAAACTCTTCTGAGTTGCTGCTCAGATAAGATAAGAATTACAGCTGTATGTATTCTGTTCATGCTAAGGATGAAGAGTTTATGCTGCTGACATGCATACCAGCAGGAGAACTGACAACAACTGAACCTAACAGCTACTGTGTTCATGTAGAAATGCGGTGAACCTGGCGGTGTTAAAGTTGAACGAGCAGGGGCTGCTGGACAAACTGAAAAACAAGTGGTGGTATGACAAGGGAGAATGCGGCAGCGGAGGAGGGGAGAGCAAGGTTAATACACACACACACACACACACACACACACACACACCCACACACACACACACACACACACAAATGAAGGTGACACTGGGTTAACAGGCGTTAAAACAAATATGAAGAAGAAGCACAGTTACAATGCCACATGTGAAGGCAAAGCGGCAGCAATGTCAGCAATACCAACTTCTAGCCTTTCAGAGAAATATAAGAAAAAAAGAATTTTCATAGATATTACATTCAGTGACAACACTAGATTTAGCAGTTTCTGAAAAGCATCCCCAACAGGTAGCATTGCAGTCTGTGCTGCTTCTTCCACCAATGTGTTGCACCCTGTTTGGTGGAGGTCAGAGATGAGGCAGCCTTCAAGGGCAAGGCCAACGCAGGTGACCTCACACCAGATGGCAGCAACACTGCAGGAGAAGGGCTGTTGATACAAAGTTTGGGCAACCAGACCAAACTCTGTTTATCTGTGGCTCTGGCCTGGAAGAATACTGCTTCTAAAAAAGGCAGAAAGGCTTTTCACTGCAGCGCTTCTCATTCTTTGTCTTAGGGGCCAAACAGAGGGGCCCTGACAACACAGTACCTCTTTATAAACAGCTTTATTCCATTGATTATGGTGTAAGCAGACTTAATGGTCTACACAGTCTTCCAAGGTGCTATAATAATCTATGCAATAAAACATGTTAGCACATAGCATTTGACAATAAATGCAAGATCATTTAAATTTGCAAGCATTTGCTCTAAAACGGTCATGTTAAAATGATTTGTTCATGCATTTTGGCTAGTCCTTAAATTGAATGATTTTCACATGGCAAATTAATTTAAAGGCAACTGTCGGATAATGTTCCTGCAAATAAAAAGACATTAGTGGGCCCTGTCTTGTTTGCTAGACCAGAGACCAGAGATATGAGAACCGCTGCTCAATTAATAACATAAGATAACATTGATAATGATGTTATTTATGTTATTCCCATTGAAGAGTGCCAGTAAACCTTGCCGTATTGAAACTGAATGAGCAAGGGACCCTAGACAAGATGAAAAACAAGTGGTGGTACGATAAAGGAGAGTGTGGCTTCAAGGATTCCACCAATAAGGTTAGTTGTATATGTCTGTGAATCAATCAAGCACAATGTCTCTTCACACATTTAACATGCACCTTAATGTTAGTTTTCTATGTGTCATGAAATGAAACCAAATCCCTGTTTACGATTACAGTATTCCTTTGTGTCTATATGTGTGTCTGTATCTCTGTGTGTGTGTTTTATCTACCTGTTGAATATTCAGTTATTTCCCTTTTTTAACACTTAAGTTAATGTCTGTCTGCTTGAGTTTACAAGGGTTTGCCTTAAAACAAGAGGAGAAAATTAGATGCACTGTAAATAATCACACATTAGATACACAGAGAAGTTGTAACACCTTACAGGGAGTATTGAAAGAGATAATGAAGGTAATGGCGGACGGTTAATACTGGTGGGCTAGACTGGAGGGCACTGGGACCACCCAATCCAGATGTGTATCGATGACATGGCAAAGCAAAAAAGTATGGAAAAAGAGTAAGAGAGGGGAGGAAGTGGGAGATTTAAGAGAAAAGTGAGAGCTAAGATGCCTCGGAGCTAGGCTTCTAAGATGCCTCATAACACAGGGCAACAGGACTGCAAATTAATACTACCTTTTCATTGTACATTGTTACTTTTTAAAATATTTGTTTTAATGAAGAAGCTATAACTGCTTATGCAATTGGCTGCATGTAATATCCTAATACAGAAAGAAAAAATAAAACATCAAATTTAGGTCTTCAAGGTCCCAGTTACACAAGTATACAATAATATTTCAAACAAAAATTAGTTAATTTCAGTGAAATCGTCATCATCAGGGCATTCACTCCCTGCAGCAAAGTAAATCTGTGTGGAGCTTCCGCATGCATATCAACATTGGTTGATGACTTGCATTGTTAACTAATTGCATATGATTTCACAGTGCTGGATTTCTTCCAGCACAACCTGTTTCATGACAACTTTCATTAAAAACCAGTAACAGAAGGGCAGTGACTCAGTTGTATGAGCCAAAAGAAAATGAATAAATTAACTGATAAAGTAACACCTGATCTGAGAACTGTGTTGACAACAATCCTTCTATAAAAAGTTGAGAAACATATAAGATGATCTTGGAACCCCCCATAGCATAATATGAAGCATAGGTTGCTTTTTGTGAGGGCTGATGACAGCAAAGAGCTAGGTGATAGCTTTAAAGCTCTCAGCAGGCCGAAGATGACTGACAGAAGCATACCTTATACACAAACAAGCAAACAAGTAAATACAGCTGATGTGCCTATATAGCTAAAATACACAGAGGGTGCTCCTTCTATAGATATTCTAAAATCTTATTTTTGTTGCTGAAATAAAGGAGGTGCCTGCTTTAAAGGGTTGTGTGATCAGTAAATTCCTCTCTGCATGGTGATAGGGAAGGAGAGATTGAGATTGAAATTGAATGCTTGCCAGAAATAATGGAGATGCCGCAGAACTGAATGCACTGTCAACACCTTACAGACCAGTCAGTGAAATGTGCCAAAGTATTTTTACCTTTAAAACAATGCATGGAAGCAGCAGAGGGATACTCTGCATATGTCCACATCAATCATTTTACATCTTGTATTGACAAGAGGAAGTAAGCAGCACTGACCAGGGCAGTTGTGCAGGACTTTGTCAAAACCTAGTGTATTGTAGGACTGGGCATGGTAAATTGTGCTCTATTTGTCACAGGCTTAGTGTTTATAATGTGAATTGTGTCAAAAGCCTTTTTTCTTAAAGTGTACTCAAGTAACAGATAGCATAGCATGGTTAAGCTAACCTTCAGTTTAAAAATAGGTTATAAATGTAATTGCAGCAACAATACTTTCCACTCATACCCTGGGACCTTTGATTTGAAACAGAACATATTTTATTTGTTAATAGGTCTATTATATTATCTGTTAACGTCCCTTGCTCTTTCTATTTATTTAATATATTTAAAAGTGACAGTTTACAGATGGAATGTCAATATCAGTGAGTGCAGAGCTGAGACTTTTTAAGTAGTTTGCTTTATTCCCAATAAAGCTGCAGCTCCTGACATGTATCTATCAGTGTGGTTTGTAACTGTTACAGAGAAAGTTTGTCCAAATGCAGTGAAGCAAAATGGTGTTGTACAATCTCTTTTAAAGGATATTCTGTAGTTACTGCTAACTCTACATTTTATTTCTTCAGTAGCATTGGCCCCTCTGGCAATTTTTAGTGTTTGACATTCACACTGATGTTATGATGTTGACATCACTGATGTCCGGATGTTCATCGACAGCAATGGCGTAGAGCAGTGGTGTCAAACTGATCCAGTAAAGCAAGAACACACCTTCTTGCTTGGTTGGCTGATTGGTTGGCTGATCCAAATCAGGTGTGTTCTTGCTTGGTTGGAATGAAAACCTGCAGCCACATGGCCCTTTACTGGTTCAGTTTGACACATATGGCGTAGGGAATAACAATCACTAATCATGGCCATTTGCAGACACCCAGAGCTGTACATTAACCCATCTCCTCCTGCCGAGACAGGACAAAAAAGTAGGAAAGTGCACAAGGAAGTCGGACTACCTGGTAAGTCATGGAAATACACTATATTGCCCAAAGTATGCACTCACCCATCCAAATAATTGAAACCAGGTGTTCCAGTCACTTCCATGGCCACAGGTGTATAAAAGCAAGCACCTGGGCATGCAGACTGTTTCTACAAACATTTGTGAAAGACTGGGTTGCTCTCAGGAGCTCAGTGAATGCCAGCGTGATACTGTGATAGGATGCTACCTGTGCAACAAGTCAAGTTGTGAAATTTCCTCACTCATAAATAGCCCACAGTCAACTGTCACTGTTATTATAACAAAGTGGAAGCAATTGGGAACAACAGCAACTCAGCTACAAAGTGGTAGGCCACATAAAATGATGGAGCGTGGTCAGTGGATGCTGAGGCACATAGTTTCCTCAGAGTCAGTCACTACAGACCTCCAAACTTCATGTGGCCTTCAGATCAGCTCAAGAACAGTGTGTAGAGAGCTTCATGGAATGGGTTTCCATGGCCGAGCAGCTGCATCCAAGCCATACATCAGCAAGTGCAATGCACAGCGTCAGATGCAGTGGTGTAAAGCACGCCGCCACTGGACTCTAGAGCAGTGGAGACGCGTTCTCTGGAGTGATGATGGCTTCTCCATCTAGCAATCTGATTGACGAGTCTGGGTTTGGTGGTTGCCAGGAGAACGGTACTCGTCTGACTGCGTTGTGCCAAGTGTAAAGTTTGGCGGAGGGGAGATTATGGTGTGGGTTGTTTTTCCAGTGAAAGGAACTCTGAGTGCTTCAGCATACCAAGAGCTGTTGGACAATTCCATGCTCCCAACTTTGTGGAAACAGTTTAGGGATGGCCCCTGCACAAAGCAAGGTCCATAAAGACGTGGATGAGCGAGTTTGGTGTGGGTGAACTTGACCTCAATCAGATAGAACACCTTTGGGATGAATTAGAGTGGAGACTGAGAGCCAGGCCTTCCCATCGAACATCAGTGTGTGACCTCACAAATGTGCTTCTGGAAGAATGGTCAAAAATTCCAATAAACTCACTCGTAAACCTTGTGGAAAGCCTTCCCAGAAGAGCTGAAGCTGTTATAGCTGCAAAGGGTGGACTAAGTTCATATGTGAGTCAAGGCAGGTGAGCGAATACTTTTGGCAATATAGTGTATGTCTCAACACGGCATAGCCCTTATCGATCCGAACCCTATCTAGGGAACGAGCATTTTAAAAGTTGTTTGCTTGTTGTCTAGCTGAACAACCTGACAAAGCATTATTTCAGGCTTTTTACATGGTGACATTATGATGATGTTAGTTCTGTGTGCTTTTGATCCATTTACAGCAGTCGGCTCACAGCAAAAGCACTTTGTTTTGGGTTCATACAGATGTGGTAAACCAGATTCATTCAGTCTATGTCTACTTGCTGATCTCAGTTACTGTTTATATTAATTTTAACACAGCTATTAAGAAACTGCCACTCTCTGGAAACAGATGGACCTTAATGGTGCACTCAGACCAAACATGAAGAGAATATTCACCTTGTGTTAGGAGTTTCTCAATGGAGAGCAGAAGTCATGCGCCTTCCGGTTTGCCCTGTGGGACAATGGGAAAAAAATGTTTTTTAATCCCATTGGAATTGTGCCATGAATTACACAAATGATGTTTGTCAATATAAAAGATAATTCTCATCTTGAGAAAATCACAGTTTGCCATAAAATTAGTGAAATATAAGACTGTGAAAATATGTAATTATAAAGACTACACGGCCAACAGTGTTATTCATCATACATGAAGCAGTAACTTTAACATTGTAGAGTTGTCTCCCCCCTACTGACTACTGTATTTTTTCCAAAATAAGGTGCTATGTGGTCCACCAGAAGGGGAACCAAAATAACAACATTTTAATACCATGTTGTAAAAAGACTGAATTTTATCAGGCCTTTATCAGGTCTGTTGGCAAAACTACAAAAGCTAAAGCAATAACTTTAACATTGCAGAGTTCGTCCCTTATATAAGCTTACTCACAGAACAGACCAACTAACCTTTCACATAACTGCAGCTGTCACTATGGCCAGTGTTACTGGGATTTTCATCTTTTTTAGTATCTTTTCTATGCCGAGTTGGTGATGTTGGTGGTGGTGATGAATGTTGAGCGAGATGATGTAGTTCACTGAGTGATTTACAGAACACTAGATGGTGTTTTACTTCATAACAAACTACGACTTTCTTGAATAGGAAAATGATCTTTTAAATTGACATACATCATATGTGTGATGCATGACACATTTCAAATGCTATCAAAATATTATTTGTCTCTCCCCACTGACTACTTTACAATATTTTTTTTTCCAAAATAAGGTCCCATGTGGTCCAACAGAAGGGCACCAAAATAACATTTTCATGCCACCTTATAAAAAGCCTGAATTTTCTCAGGCCTTTATCAGGTCTGTTAGCAAACCTACAAGTAAACAACCTTGCTTGTTTCTTGAATGTAGTTCAGAATTATCAGTCCTATGCTGCTCTGCAACTTACAGTATGACCATGGTAGGTAGACCAACTTCCTCACTCACTCAGGACAAAGCTCCAGAGCTTTATTTGACTCGAGAGGAAACTTTTATAATACCGAGGCAAGACAATTTGTCCACAAATGGCCAAGATTTGTGATTATTATCTTCCCCTCCATTGTTTGTTGATGAATGTCCTTATATCAACACATGAATGTCATGATATCATTTAATGTAAGGTTGGAAGAGCTCTGCTGTACCTGCATTTGTGTATGCAACAGTGTTGTCTGCATTCATTTTTAAGTCTACATCAGAGCACTGTTGAGGTAGCTCATAAATATATAGGCAAAAACAACACCTAACAGCAACCTTGTAAAACACCCATTATATACTTCATGTTTGTACACAGTCTGTCACAAACATTTCTAAAATTGGCACCAACTAGTCATCCTTTATTAAGCCTTGATTTGATTTGCTTCAGCAACTGCAACATACCAGTTTTGGTGGGATGATTGGTGAAAATCGCTTATGTTAAGAAATGCTGTCACTTGTTTGATGACATCTGTCTCTCCAGATGAGAGTTTTGGCAATATCCTTAATAGGCTTATTGTTACTGGCATCTAGGCAGCCTCCAGATTGATAGACAGGTGTGATGGTGATACACTTCCAGTCATCAGTGAAGGAGCTTTATGTAACTCTGTGGATGTCTCTTGCTTCTCTCAGATCCATTCTGTACTGAGTATTTCTGTCAGAGTGATTGTTATTTTATGTGCTAACTCTACCCCATATCTTTGGGAACATGGAGAGCTATGCTACAGACACAAGCAGCATGAAGAGGCCCTGAACATCTATTTTTCTGCACTGAGCGTTACTTAGCCATGACATTTTACATGTACAATACAAGTACTGAAAAATTATAGCAACAGAGAAAAAAATATTTCTGGGATCTGAGCATGTATCTCTGTGCCATGTATTTATTGATAAATTCACAGCCACAGATTATATGCAAATGTTGGTACTTCCACAGATAACTGTATTATATCAACTGAAGCACCTCAGCTATCTATTTTTTTTATAACATCACCTGTAATGGGAAGCAA
Source organism: Acanthopagrus latus (assembly GCF_904848185.1). Lineage (NCBI taxonomy): Eukaryota > Metazoa > Chordata > Actinopteri > Spariformes > Sparidae > Acanthopagrus > Acanthopagrus latus. Next base: position 30,379,877 of record NC_051039.1, on the reverse strand, counting down.
AGGAAAGTCACTAGTATGATACTGTGAGCACAGAGGTGGAGAACCATAGACCAAGTGTGGGCTGTAGGTTAACTGAGTATAGATGAAGGAAAACGAGAAGTGCTGGTCATGCAGTTACTATATTAATGGCCATATGTTGATGGTGATGTAGGCTGCAGGCTGGAAGTGGCTGTTGAGCACAGTAATGCATGACAAGCTAGCCAGATACGTGTTTGGCCAGCCACTTTAAAGTGCTGATATACTTGCTTTTGAGCATGTGCATGATGGCTACCGTGCAACAAAGCACACATCCATCCATACCAAACCCTTTCAGTGACGCTGGCTGAAGTGTAGTGTTAAATTAAAGTTTAATTGACAATACAGTATATATGACATTTTTCATCGTTCCTGTTGTTTATCATAACATATTCACTGCTTTCTTTAACAATAGTGACATCACTAAAATGAAGTGATGGGTCAAGAAACAAGAACACCCACTTCCTACGGTTATTGATAAGGAATAATTACTTACATTACCTTGCCCTCACTTGTAGCTTGCCCTCAAAATACAGTAGCTGAGATAATCTGGAGAAACTTTTGAATCAAGTTGTGTCAATGTTCATGTTTGTGGCCTGTTAGGACCTATTTCTTGTGATGTACCAACATTCAGAGATTTCAGCAATTACTTTATTCTGTGCAAAATTATAGACATCATTAAGGCGATGGCCAGAACTGCATGTAAGGAAAACTTAATTGTGACTAAGTAAGTAATTTACACAAAAACTGTGCACGCAAGGCTATACGCTGACTTAAACACGGTTAAACCAATAGAGAGGAAGAATGCTTGAAATGTGTATAAATGCATTTAGGTCACCTTTAGTCTGTGAGAAAATTAAATTGTTCACTGATACTGTTTCAGTCATTAAAGTTAGCTGTTAATATAACATCTCACAAAACACATCTCTGTCGGCCTGCCCCTTTTTTTCCCCTCTGTGCATTTTTACCAGGAGAAGACCAGCGCTCTGTCTCTCAGTAATGTAGCGGGAGTCTTCTACATCTTGGTTGGAGGTCTGGGTCTGGCCATGATGGTTGCACTGGTAGAGTTCTGCTACAAGAGCCGTGCTGAGGCCAAAAAAATGAAGGTGAGTTATGTTTTCAGATATCAGTTTTAAATCCCATTCTACATACAACAATGACTGGGAATAACAATTAAGAACAATGACTCAAAATAACGACTTCGAACAGGAAAATATTTTTATGCTGGTTATTGGGGTTAAATCTGATACCAGTTGGATTGTCACTAAAATACTCTCTGAATCTCCATTTGTGTGATGCTTAATGTTACTAGACAAATGACCTAATGTCTGTCGGTCTAGAAAGTCTGACAAGCTACATTGCTGGTGGTAAATGTAATTGTAATTGTATAGTAGTTTTTCCATATACCTCATATCTCATTTAAGTGAGTTCAGTGTATATGTAATGTAATAAATAGTATGCATGTGATTTGCTGTCCATGGAGGAAGATATCATTGTGGTGTCAGTTTATTGGGGACACTTCCTATAGTAAATTTAGATGTTGCAATTTGTGGTGCTGTTGATTTGTATTGTGTTGTACTTCATTATATTCATATACACTGTGTTTGTAATATTTTCTCCACCCTATTTAGATTATGGATGAGCTGCAAAAAAAAATGAATAATTCTTCAGTGTAGTGCAATAAAACTCAAATGCAGAACAACCACAGCCTTTAGATGACCATCAATCAAGTTGTCTTTTAAAAGAAACCCAAACTGTTCAATCTGACTCTCATGATACCAGGACTGACTGCAGGGCTCTTGGACTGGACTGCATTAGTATTAGCTCAGTTGACCCAAAAAACTAGGAGCTAAGTGTGTAGGGGATCTAAAATGCACAAGGAGTGTTACCTTAAATGTATACTATGCATCATGTAAGCTGTCTGTGTGTGCTACAGAAGCAATAACCCCATCAATGAAGTCACTGTACTCAGAACTAGATGTTTCTTGAGCAACACAGCCCAAAAGACAGTGGTCATACCAGGCTGACTTAATGACAGAAATACCATCAAAACTTCTATTTCTTTGACAAAATTATTTCTAAAATAAGCAAACATTTTAAGCAGATACAGATAAAAAATGGATAATTACGTCAATTAATTATAATCATAATTAATTAATTAACAATGAATCAGGATATACTATTTCATCTGAGCACAGAAGTGTGTTTTTACATCTGTGTGTATCTAAGGCAATGCATCATAATCTACATGATCATCATATGTCAGCAGTGTGGCTGTCAGCAAAGGGACAAGTAAAAAACATAAAACAAACAAATCAGCTCTGTGTTGATGCATTTTCTGGGAGAGCTGGGAGAATTTTCTTTATCATCCCTCAGTTTATCACAAACATTCAGCTTCACCACATCTGAAGACACATGGTTTTCACTGGACAGGAAATGGAGGAATCCTACAAATCTGAATAGCAACCTTATAGCAGAGTACTAGTTCTCATCTTGCTTCAAGACAGACACCATCATCCCTGTAAGTCTGCAGTGTCTAGGCTGAATGACAGCACCCCCTCTGATTAGGTGCTTTGAGAAACTGGTTCTCGATCACATCAAAGACAACATGCCTGACAGTCTGGAACCTCACCAGTATGCATTCAGAGCCCACAGAGCCATAGATAATGTCCACTGTCTTCCACTCAGTCTGCATACACCTTGAGAATAAGATCACCTTCATCAGAACCCTGTTTCACAACACTCTGCAACTGGATATTTGACTTGCTCACAAACAGACCTCAGTTCGAATTGGCAGTCATAGCTCCTTTTACTTTTGAGCTCAACGCTGGAACCCCTCAGGGCTGTGTGCACAGGTCCTTCCTGTTCTCACTGTACACCCATGAATATGTACATGTAAATGTATGTATATGTATAATAATACAATAGAGATGGACAAATTGATTACATAGTTGGTTTACCAGATGGTCGTGAGCAGCATAGCTGATGTGAAGCTCTCGCTGGATGATGATTTTCTCTGACCAATCAGCAGGCTCGCTTGGAACCTCAGCAGAGGTGCTACAAAAAACAAAAGTACCAGGTACTTTTCACACCTTTCTTGATGAAAAAACAAAAAAAGTTGAGTCCAGTCGAGCCGCTACTATGCAGTGGAAAAGCGCGGGTCACTCCTCAGATATTGAGGCCAAACTTTCAACTTGAGGGGGCTCCGCCAGTGGGGAAACTACCACATACAATCCACAGCAATAGCTCCACTGTTGGTTGGTTGTTTTTAACGATGCAACCATGAGAAAACACAATGCTATGAGCACCCGACAACTACTGAACACACAGTCAGGCAATAATAATGGGTCAGCCCTGATCGTCTGCTGGACAGCATGCAAGGAGATTGACAGGACTCACTGCTCCCATATCACACCCCCCTGGGTGCCCTGGTAGACCTGCTGTACAAGAAGAGGGAGGGAGGGTTTGCTACTGGCTACTGGCTGCTGTTTTGTTTTGCAGTTGTACATAGTCCAGTGGTTACATTTTACACATACTTAGGTCATGGTCGGCTACTAATTTTTGATACTATAGAAGCAAAGCAGAAGGACCTTAAGTAAAAAAGTAAAAACAAATTGTATATGAATAATTTTTTTAATTTAATACTGTAATAAATACCACACTGTGTTGTTCTCCTGGAAAATATTTCAGCTAGAATGAATAATGCAGTTATTACTTGCCAGATTCCCAGGTTAAAGTGATTGTGTCCAGTTTACAGTGTTTATTTTTACAAAACATTGTTAGCTAATAAGAAACACTGTTATTTCAACAGTTACACTCCTTCCGGGTAGCTAACAAGCATTAAAAGGCATGGGTTTTTTTTTTTTTTTGTGGCTTTATTTATTTATTTATTTATTTATTTATTTATTTATTTATTTTTAGCAAAACATTTCAGAATCAGCATCATGCAAATGCTTCTAGTAAGCTTGCCTGGTTATATTGGACCACCAGAGCTATAATGATATAGTGATGTTAGTAAGTAACATGACATCAGATGATGGCATGTATACCAAACGTGGTAAATCTTGCTCACATTTTGATGCTTATTAGCTACCTGTCACAGCAGGGGGCAGATATGAAGGTGGTGGCATCATAACAAGCCAATAGTCACACCACTGGATATTTTTGAGAAGACCTGCTGACATTTCCAGCAGGTTTTTTGTGTGACAGTGAACAGAGAATTTGGGGAAAAGTCTAATTTGTCTCAGTCTTTGTTCTGAGGTCTTTTTGCCCTAAAGTCAATGTAAACTCTACCACCTAGTCAGTGCTTGTACCTGCTTACTTCAGGTTGCTGGAACATACACAAATGTAAAGTGTCTGTAACTCAAACCTGAAAGCACATTCACCAACGAACTGTACTCAGCTAGAGTACTTCAATACATTATTTAGCGTGAATGTTGTGTCATCGTATTTAACTGCAGTTCACTGTTTAATACTTCATATACCTCTGAACTGTTCTGCTGTGTTTAGCGCCGCTGGAAGCTATTGGTTCGGCTTTAATTTGTCAGCTAAGTCAGCTGTTCACGCCTTTAGCAGCAAGCTTTGTTGGAGGGCTTCAAACAAACGTTATGTTGTCCTCCCACTGGGGACTTCAGAAAGTCTAAACAGACAGTCCCAAATGATTAATTGAACAGACTACTTCTGACTATGCCCACTACAGCCGAGTAGTGTTCTCATGCTGTAATCATAGTTACCTCTCTCTCCATAGCATTGTTTCAGTGCTGGTTATCATTACTGTCTGGCTTCTCATCGAGTTGTAACATTAAGAGAATAATTCCACGGGAAAATGTTTTCAGTATTTATGTGTAGACAGGAAAACAAGGGGTTTTTTTAGCATGTCTCCTTTGTGGCAGGCTTCTGATTGGCCAATGTGGCTTTACAGTGGAGGTTACATCGCCACCTGTTGGCGACAGCCTGCATTTGCGTTTTTATACCGTTGGTGTGGATGGGAATTTTTTTGAAAATGGGAGGGAAAAAATGTGTTTTTTAAAAATAGCCTAGCTGTTGTTCATGTGGACTAGGACTGAGTCACAAATCCCTGGCCCTTGTGAATACACTGCGCTGGTTAAACCAAAAGGGCACTGAAAATCCATATTGACAAGTGGAGAGCTAGTGAGCTGTTAGCATGGGCAAGCAGCTGTGTGACACTTTAATGGCACATAGACAAACTGCCTCATGTGTTTGTCTGATGTCTGATCAGACACCTGTTGCAGAAAGAAAACGGCACATTATGAAGACCAATACGTAGTTGTAATTGTATTTATTATTTATGTGAGGCATATTGATCTCTCTGTCTCTTTCTCTCTCGCTCTCTCTCTCTCTCTCTCTCTCTATCTATCTATATAGCTAGCTAGCTTTATATCTAAGCAAATCTGTATTGCTTTTGCAGTTGGTGCTATCAGTACTCAGAATATTGTTGTCACTTGAATCAGTCACACAGCTAGAGTCATTGTTGTTCTGTAAGAACAATACGTATAGCAATAACAATGACTTTATTTTTGTTATGAAGGTGGCAGCCAACACCTTGTCGTCTCCCCAGCACACAGGAAACTACACACACACTCTGTCTTCTCCTCAACATGCTCCCAACTTCAACCTGCTGTCCCCCAGCCACCAGCCAAACTACGCCACCTATAAAGAGGGCTACAACGTTTACGGCATTGAGAGCGTCAAGATCTAACACGGGTAGGAGGGTGATGATTGATGGCTAAAGTTTTCCTTACCTCACAGTCATAGACAATGTTTGAACAAATTACTTTTAATTGACATTAATAGAAACATATCAACAGCAACTCAAACAACAGATTTATTCATATTGTAGTGGTGCATAGAATCTTTAATGGCAAGCTGCATATTCACTGTGCCTCAATGATTCAAAATTCTGGTGACGATAATGGCAGTCACTTAATGGCTTTTGAAAAAATTGCAAAGTCAAAGAGAAGACAATTAGTGAATGAAAACAGTTTTCTATTAAAAAGAGAAATTAAGGGCAATAGAGTTAAAGCATAAAAGCCTAAAGCATTAATTAGTAGTGTCATTATGCATATTATAACTATTAGTGATTTTTTAAAAAGTTTAAAGTTCAGCAAGCAAACTGTTAGATACAGCTTGACCAAAAGTTGCATGCAAACTCCTTCAAACTGTCAAACTTGCAAAAATTCAGCTTATTTGTAGGAATGTGTAGGCATTTGCCTGATGAAGGCGTAGTACCACACAGAGATCACAGAGAAATGGGATTTTACTTGCAAATTTAGACAGCTGGTCCCTCTCCTATGTACCTGGCTCATTAAATAGATATGCAAAGTGTTTTTTTTCTGTTAAGGTAAAACTTGACAAATAAAACCCATCATTTAAAACACCAAGAGCAAGTCAATTGTTCCATTGTATAACCATTAATGACAACATTTCTGGAACATCCACACCAAATTAATAGAATGACAATTGTTTGCTTTCCCTTTTTCTACAAAGACAAAGCTCTGATAAACTTGTCTTGTATAAAGAGTTGCTGCCTTGTTACCAATTGATTAATTGTGTTATCATATGTACCAATCAATCTTATAACTGTTCTGAATTGAAAAGAACAGAATTGAACATCTAAACCATGCTTTTTAAATATCATGATTTAATTAATATCCACATACTGTACATCGATTTGCTTAATAAAATCATCACAACGATGAAACAAATGTTGCTATTGAGTTTGACTAGTATTACTGAGTGACACTATGTGAATGCAGCAGTTGCTCTTCATAATAATAGTGACATGTAGACATGATAGAAAATAAATACATTGTATCTTGTCAAAATTGTATGTGGCTGTGATACTCCTTTTCCACCTCCTATTTTCTTTTTTCCTCACCTCACCTGACTTCTCCTCTTTACCAATTATCTGTCCTCCTCAAATTCCCTCTTTCCACTCATCTTATCTCCTCTCCTAGTTGTCCTCGCAACCACCTCCATCTTTCCCTTTTCACTTTTTTAGCCCCCTGATTTCCAGTAATTTTCCTGTTTCTCCAACTCCCTTCTACTTCCTAGCCAATCATCCTCTTTAATAGACTGACTCATTGGCCACTCACTCACATCTCTTAATGGCATTTATTAGGTAGCCCAATGATTTAAACTGAAAGATGGAATGGTTTGGACTGGCAGCGTCATCATCTTGGTGGAAGAAATAAGTAAGCACTGTGTTACATTGGTAAATATTACTGTTCCCTGTCAGTCGATTTACTTAGTACAGCACCTAAGTAGGGAATATTACACACATAAGTGGCCTGATTGAAGACACCTCTATACATGCCTTACAGGCAGATGAGTGGTGGTGACATCTGCATCAAGAGCTAGTTAGTTTAGTTAGTTAGTTTGTTGTATCTCATTATCTTACCCAGGACCTGGCTTGGAATCAGCTTGAATATTCCAGTTTGGCAGTAGCATCAACAGCCTTAGTTAGTATAGTTACAGAGCCCTGACAAAGTACTAAAGCCAAACAAGGAAAGAAAACATGTCAGCCCGCTTCCCAGTAGTGTGTTGTTTTCACTACACTAATTGTATTAGCCAAAATCCTGTCCTGCCTGCCTGGGGATTATCTCCTCTCAGAGATTGTTGGCTGAAGTTGGTGTTGTGCATCCCACACTCAACCCAGGAATGGTGGGTTACATTTATGATATTGAAATGAAGTTGAAGAGTCAGGTTGTTTGTCCAACATCCATGCAGCTTGCTGGATTATGGTTATATGGAATTTGGTTTGCTGAGCTGGAGTTGGAACTGTCTGAGGACACTAATCAACATCACCTTGAGCTTTCCTAATTGCCATGATGACTTTGACAGTTGGATATGCATGGTCTGTTGAAGGATGAATATTTATTCAAGATGACACATCATCTCATTGGAATGCACCTCTCCTTTGCTGATTTAGAAGCTTTTAAGGTCCACAGGGATTTCCCTACCCCATACAGGGCATTTTCTCCTTCCTAACGCAACAAACTTTGAGGATTAGACGAAGTGTCTCATAAAACTTGGTAAACAAGAATAGTCTTGCCACAGAATCCATCCCCTTACATAGTTTCCCAGTTCCCTCTTCCAATACACCAACACACTGCTTTTTCCCCAGGTCTTGGTTCCTCGTTAGAATATGTTAAAAGTGTCTCAGGTGACCATAGGAAGTATTTCTAATGCTTGTCAATTTTGCAGGGGTGCCTTCAGTTCATAAACAGTGCTTTCTGTGCCTAGAATACGATTGTCATTCCAAATTTGCTTACCAGAGGGCTTTAACCTGACACAATAACCAACACAGGTCAGTTGGCTTGGTTTTTGCCCACCTCCTCTTGCATCTGAGGGGCAGAGAAGGTTGTATACCCTTTGTGTGAGTGTCACAAACCTACACAGACTGCACTAGAGTGCATTTAAGTGACCATGTATTGACAAATTCATGGAGAGAGGTCCCTCCCAACCATGGGCAAGGGCTTTGTCTTGCAAGTTGCTAAAAAGTGTTATTTGGTGTGATATTTGGGGTAAGCCAGTTCTCAGTTGGGGTTGTTTCTATTAAATTTGTCTGCTTGTTCTACGATGTACTAATGTTAAGGAATTTCCTCCATCCTACATCCATCCATCCATCCATCCATTATCTGAAAACGCTTCTCCATTTCAGGATCATGGTAGGGCTGGAGCTGATCCTAACTGACATTGGGTGACAGTGGGGTACACCCAGGGCTGACATATAGGGACAAACAACCAGTCACACTCACAGTGATCACATTTACAGTAGATAGTCTGAAACAGCACTAACCACTATGTTGGCCAGCGGATATACAGTTGTGTTCAAAACTTTGCAACACTGTATATCATGGGTGTCTTTAGTTCAGTGATTTCTACAGCTTCTCATTTTTCTCATTTTCTGTGATGAAATGAGTGGAACACATGCTAGTTTGTCACAAAACTTTTACTTGAAACCTGAATTTATTATGGGTCTTCTGAAAAATGTGAACAAATCTGCTGAATTAAAAATATACATGCAGTAAAATGTTATTTGTAACATGGCCTCTTAACTTGACTGATTCTGATTAATAACAGAAAAGATTTAAAGGGCCATTTGAAGGACATGTTTGATATACCCATTAGACTCAGCCACAAACACTACAATGGGAAATTCTAAGGAGCTCAGCACTGATTTGAAAGAGCACATAATTGATTTGAACATTTCAGAATCTGTCTCAGGTCCCAGGATCAACTGTACAAACTCAGTATATTTACATGCACAGTTTAGTCGGATTACAGCCATTATTGAGTAGCATAGTTGAACAACTGCAGTTGTCTGAGTATACATGCCTATGAGAAAATCGAATTATTGGCCGAAGCATGTCATACCCCGGTATGATAGGTGGTGCTGTACCAATTTCAACTAGTGGTAATAGAGCCACCTCCGGCTGACCTCTTTACGTCACCAGCAACAACAAACTGCCTCTCTCATTCGAGAAAGATGGCTTACAAAGAGCAAGATGAAGCAAAATTTTTGGACTTTTAATGTATGTAATGTAAAGCACAATGAACCCAAACACTTGTAAAAGTGAACATGTGGATTGTGCTGAAGAAGCAAATCTGTGTCAGGAAGCCTAGAAATTAAAGGTCCCATATTATACTGTTTTTCATCTATTTCACACAGCTGTCAGAGGTCCAATAATGCTGTATTCGATATGTATTGCCCCAAACCCATCCATGGTCCTGAATTTCAGCTGTCTAAAAGTAGCTCAAATGAGCTCTACTGAGAGCAGCTGTTTCTGTGCCTGCACCTTTAAATGCAAATGAGCTCCGTCTGTCAATGCCTACTTGCCTGCTACACGCTCCTCTCAGGGAGATGATGCGTCTTAAGCTAGCGGTAGCATGTGCTAATGTTATGGTGGATGTATCACTATGGGTCGCCGAGATGCTTTCATTCAACCATACCAGTTTGACTCAGAAAGAGCGGCTCCTGAAGAAGTACAGACTCTGCAGCTGCAGCAGGACGCTTCAGAATGGTTAGTGTGTCTGAATAATGTTAGTTTGTACTATGTGTTGTTACAGTTACTACCATGTAGCTAATGGCTAACAGCTAGCGAAAGCTGTTTTTGTCTCCAACTCTGTCTCCAAACTCTTGGACACTGTTAGCGTCATCTCTGTCTCCAGTCTGCACGTTTCTAGATGTTTTACTGTGACAACCAAGCTCCATCGTAATATTATAAATATTAAACTCGCTTCAAATATCATTGCATAGCAAACTGACGCAGAGCTAAATACCAATTTCCAGATGACTTCACCATACTCGTAAGCAACTGTAAATACTATCAAAATGTGGAGACACTCACCTGTGGCTCGGGTGCAGTTGCTGGGTCTGGTATGGTTGGGACTGATAATTTACGAGGGTCAGTGTCGAGGCAAAGCCAGCTTTGTACTGACCCTCGTTACTGAAACAGTCCGATGTGAAGTAGTTAGCAGACACACACACAAACTAACAGTAATTTAATTGTCATTGAAAATGAAACACAACCACTGTTTCTTCTGTTGTTCTGTAGCTGGGACAGAATATAGGCACTGATGTTGATTTATACAACCAACAACAGAGCAATTTGCGTGTCTAACTCTGAGCGACAACATTGTGAAACACTGCTATCATACCGCTGGACACACCGAACTTCACCTCAGGGATGGACGCCCCCCGCTCAGAAAGGAGCTGAATCTGAACAGCCTGTAGGAGTGCTGTTTTACCAGTGGGTGGGCTGCAGAGACCATGCAGGAATCATTTGCTTTCCTCATTCTGACAGCTGGCAGGCTCAGGGAGGACCAGTTTATATATGTAGAGACCAGAGAAAATGTGTTTTTCATAATATGGGACCTTTAAGTTGAACTTCACTGATTCTGTCAAGAGGAGTGGTTAAAAATTAAGCCAGAAGACAACCAGAAGCTTAAGGATGGCTATCAAAGGAACCTAGGCCAATGGACATTTAACCAAAATTACTGTATGTATATCTCTGACCCAGCAGATATGCTCACATTTTCAGAAGACCTATAATAAATTAATTACTGAACCAACCTGTAGAAATCATTGGAACTGAAGACTGCTATGATATGCATGTTCTTTACAAGTGAATTTGAACTTTTGTCTGCGACTGTATATGACCCATATCATGTGTTGTACAGAGGGAATCAGGGACTTTATCTTGCATTTTGTTATGCAAACCTTGAATCTTGAAAAAGGAATGAAGTGATGACAACATTTGGTGTGCATAAAACCATACTGCCTCACAGCTAGGCTTGGTGAAAAGCAGCTATCAAACTGAGGAATGTGAAGGTGGGGCCTACTACTCAGAACACATTAGACACAATATATGTCTATATATGTATATTGTATGTATTGTACCTTGTTTATGTCCTTTGGGAAAAAGTATAAGTATATTTTTTCAGCTAATACCAATAATAATAATAATACCAATAGAGAAGACAATCCTCACCATACAAACATACATAGCTTTTCCACCACATCTCTATTAAACTGTAATATAATTCTACAGTGTGTCATGCTTCAATAACTGGCTAATTCATTACATTATTGCCCTTCTCTCTTTTTCACTGTCTTCTTCTCTCTCATATACATGTACATATAGGTAGATAGATAGATAAATCTATATGTTTTGGTTTTGTTGTAAATTACAAAAATGTATTTAATGTATTTTTTTTTGTACAGATGAAATTCACAGATGCGATGCGCTCCAAAGCTCGTCTATCCATCACAGGATCAACAAGTGAGAATGGTCGTGTCCCGGTGGCTTACCTCCGTCCAGGATTACCCATGAGCCTCAGCATGACTGATCTCTCCTGACCATGTCTGAGCCAGTGCCTTACAGCCAATGGACACACATCATCCCTTCCCCTCAGAAAGTGAATGGAAATGCGTGTCAACTCCTGTGGTGACCAAACACCATGGGTGATTCTCCCTGATTTTCAATATGGAGTTTAGCCAATTATATCTTTCTGAGGACCCCTGATCACACTCTTTATCATCTAGCCTAGCTTTCTAGGCTAGGGGTTGTCCTCTCACGACTTGGCTTTCAGGCTTTAGCAAAGACCTGCCCACCCACAAACTGAATCACTCACCATCAGTGAGAAAGATGGCTGGTCATGGAAGAATTCATTCAAAACAATCAAGCACAGTGGACAGTTTTCTAAACAAACACACCGTATTGTTTTTGAGATTTTTGTCATGGAGGCTTCTCTTGTATAGAAAATAAGGACAAACTTAATGGCAGACTTAATGCAATAACAACATTAATCAGGGATGTGATCGGGAATTGCAGATATAAATGCAGAATCTTGGTTGACATAAGTGCAAGCGGTATTAGTGGAAACAGAAGTCTGGAAATATCACATTTGTGAAATAATAAAAAACAGTAGTTATTGTGTGATAGCAGATAATGATAAATTATGTTATTGCTCCTAATTGTTTTCCTTATATCTGCCTGAAAATCCCTAATTAGTAGAGACGTTAACCTAAGTGATGCATGGACTTACACACACACACACACACACACACACACACACACACACACACACACACACACACACAAAACAATCACAGTCACCATTATAAGAAACACATGCACCCAACACAGGGATGGGCAAAAACAAGCAAAAATGTATGTTGATACAGAATAATAACACTTTATTGTGTGCCCCCCTGTGGATATCTGACATCTGACTTTGGTCAACTATTCTGACATCTAGTGGTAGCATAAAAAATAAAAGACTAGTTTAAAAGTCATCATATCATTACAGTGTTATATGCATGACAGCATTCAATGCAAACATGCATTGAATGCTGTGATCCTACCCTGTCACTGAAGTTACGTAGTGCAGAAACAAGAAACTGTACCATCACAATGATTTTAAAGCTTTTATTTTAATGTAAATAAGTTACACAATGCTGCTTTAATGAACTTCGCTACACTGCTCATAGATAAACTAAATGATTGAACGACAGCCAAAAATACAGAAACTGCACAAATATGTGGTTATTTGATAGCATTGTTAGCATTTGGTTCTTAGTGTTTCTTAGTATTTTTACTTGGCTTACAACTTACAGTATCCTATTAACATGTTTTGTAGTGTCTTAAGTGTTTCTGTATATGCTTTTTACTCACTACTTTACGATATCCTCTTATTTATGGGGAGCTTAACAATCAAAATTATTATTTAAGCTGTGCACGCATCTCTTCTACAGATTGTCAGATATTGTATAGGAAAAGTGCAGCCATCGTATGAAGTCAGCTACATTATTTTTTCTTGTCCAATCCTTGTCAGCATTAGAGTTATCACATTACTTTAATGAGATATTACCTTGCAGAGGGTCAACCCCAGAGGACAAATACTGGACATACTGTAGATTTAATGTCACACACAGTAGTGTTTGTGAGTAACAAACCAACTGGGGGTTCCATCCTGGTGACTCCCAGCCATGGGTCACGCTCGTGACAAGGGATGTCTCCCTTGTCAGTGAAAAAAAAGGAGCGTGACCCATCGTGGGTTGGCAGAAACATGCAGTATTGCAAGTTGTCACAGGCCAGGTCAGTCTTGACTCATGTCAACACTGATGGTGATTTGGGCAAAACAGAACTTGATATGACCTTCAAATGGAAATTTGCTGCTGGCAACCGAAATTGATATTTACAGTCAACTGAGTCTGTGTTCAGATCAAATGCTAAATAATACTGCATTTGTCTGAAACAAATACAACAAGTACCAGAACACAACAGGTCCCAGCAGCGTACCTGGCCTCAGGTCGGTCTTAGACCATTTTGCTGTGTAAGGGGACATACTCAAACCAAGAAGTTTGGTTATTTTGAAATCTAATTTTATAGGAAATTTCTCTTTCTCTGTTAGTCTGCCTGTTAAAGTTCAGACTTCCCAAGAGCTAAAGTAGCTTGAATTTCAGTTCACACAGATTAAAAAGAAGAAGTACATGGTAATAGTTGGCAATGCTGAATTTCTAAGTTGACAGTCATAATGAACACATTGTCAATGTTAATTTCTTCAGTTTTTTTTTAAATGAGATGCTCCAAGCTATTTTTTTCAATAGTCAGTATTTCAATAGTGGTCTTCTCCTTTGTTATAGAATTCAAGAGATAAAAGGCGATATAACTCAATATATTCTTTTCCAATTTGTTGCCAATGTGGCTGGTGATGGCTGTTTTTTTTAGACCACTCAGGCACAGTTGCATAAACATGAGATTTTTCTGTTGGAATCTGTACAGATTGGCTCATAAAACTCCACAGTATCGCAGCTATCTGTGACTACTGACTAAATACTACTAAGTACTTGTGCTACTACTACACTGGCAGGAGTTAACAACATGAGCATCCTTACTGAAAAGGTTTCTTTTGCATGCAAGACCAGGGCTGGTATGAAAATGTGTTCTCATGGTAGGTTGAGGTGTTACATAACTAGAATTTGAATTAGAATTTTCACAAAATGCTGAATTTAAATGATTTTACCCAGACATCATGAAGCCTCCACTTCCCCCTTAGGGTTAGGGTTAGCTATTGATGCAGCATACCAGTACAGCATAGACTTTCACAAAGGTCTAATATTGTTGGCTTGTTAAGTTTCATTTCATACTTTGAAAAGAACTGTCAACACTTATAAAGAACACTTTCTTCAAGGGCTAATGTGGTAGTGACTTACATTATAGTGATACATATGAGAAATTCTGCCCATCCCTGTCAGCACACCAAATACAGCAACATATATACTTATACATCCCAAATCACAAAAACAGTGTATCACAGTCATAGATAATGATAGGTGAACCACACCTCTACCATACATGTGCACACACACATACACATAGTACTGTCTTACGAGTTCTGAAGCCAACTGGATGATGTGCCAAACATACTGAGAACCAATCAGAGCTCTCCATGCTCAGCCAATGGCAGCTGCTGATACTGAAAACTGAGCCAATAGGAGCTCTCACTGCTGTGAGGTGGAAACAAAACTGTGAACAAAAAAAACCTTCTTAAATAAAAATAGATAGTGATGAAGATGAGAAGAATGAAGACGAGGAGGACGCAGAGAGGACGCAGAGAGCACGAGGAGAACGTTTGCATGTCACTTTCAGTTTTTTGTTTTTTGTTTTTTTCCAGATAAACTTGTCAGCCTGAAACTTTGCACCTGGCTGCATTTTAGTGATTAATAACAATAGTATTAAGAATAATATCAACAGTATTAATTGCCGTATTAATGTGGTTCTTGTTATGTATAGTGTATGCTTTTAAGAACTCAAGTCTGCTTTTTTCTTTCACCAAGAAGCTGTTATTTGTGCTGCTAGTTAGAAGCTAGCTGGTTAGTGAAAAGCTTCTCCCACAACTTAATAAACGCCCAAGGTGTGATACAGGCCAGGTAAAGTCAAGCTGAAAATGAAAAGGTATCTGCTTCCATTTATCCTCATGAACTCATACTTGCAATGACCACATGTTGTAATTATCATGAGATTTTCATGTTGTTATAATCAAGTTATAATGAGTTACCATGGATGGCTCCCAAACATGGCAGCCACTAAGAGAAATGTGGGAAATTATCATTCTTCACTTGTGACATGACTTCATTTTCTATTAAACTTGAAAATTTTCACCAAAACCTTGCAATTTGCTTTTCAACTGAGGAAAGTACCGTAAGTATTGGATAAACTGATTGAAAAAAAAAAAAAATCAGTGGGTTATTTATATCATACTACAGTTTGATTGATTGTTTCACTGCAATATGACCATTTTCAGGATGTTTTAAAACATTTCTGCCTTCAAAGTGTTACCCTTAAAAAAACACAGAGACACTAAACACTCTGAGTGGACTGTACTCAGATGAAAAACAACTGGATTTGAAATTTGCTCATTTTGCTTAAAACTTGTGATGCCTTGAGTCAGAGCCAGAATCCCTTTGGACATGTGCTGTTAAATTAGTGGTGTCACTGACCAGAGACTGGAGTTCACATACTTTTGAAGACAGAACAACTGAAGTGTCTGTTAATCATCCATGTATCATTCATTCATTCATTCATTCATTCAGTTATTTAATTTGATCTGGCAAATGAAAAAATGTGAAAGTGTTGTTTATTCATTGACTCCTATATCCACCATAGATTGAAAAGGAAAATCTGACAAATAAAGAGACAAAAATGAAATAAGTCAGGCGGGTCCAGCACTGAGCTCACCAGGGCCGCACAGTGTTGGAGGATGATCCTCTTTGTGGTTTTCATCAGGTGAGAATTAAAGTCCTGCGCTCTGAAGTGGTCGGGCTCCCCAGGGTGTGCAGTCTTTGGCACTGGAACCACACAGGAGGTTTTCCACACAACTAGGACTCAAAATTGAAAAGCATGCAGAACCACCTGACAGAGCTGATCTGTCTGTCTGGATGTAGCCTTACACTGCAGGTTAAAGGCTCATATACACCCTGGAGAAAGCATGTGTACTGCCACTGAGACATGTCAAACCACTTTGTTCTGATCTCAGTGACTGTCACTATGCTGAGATGCTACAGATGTGTTTGACGTTCCTGTAACTCCAGTGCTGGCCCTGTGGAGGATCACGTTACCATTGTTTAATTTGATTCAACAATGCTAAGTTCATTGCTTTAGAGGTTATACTATATATATATATATATATATATATATATATATATATATATATATATATATATATATATATATATATATATATATATATATATATATATATATATATATATATATATATACATATATAATAGATTCATCACACATACAGTGAAATATGTCAAGCCTTTTTTGTTTTAATGTTTATACAACCAAGACTGTGTGTTACTGACTCACTACCAGGATACCTGTTCTTGTTTGTTGCAGGAGCTCACCTGAACCAGGTGACCCACCGTACTTGGGAGCCATCTGGTTAGTCCAGTCGGACAGCCCACACTTCGGGTTTAACAGTTGCATACAAACAGTTGCTTTCTTTTATTTAATGACATTTGTTATCTAATCAATTAACTACGATCAATTCAGATTGATCTGAAACAGCTATTTAGTACACATTCAAAACTTTATTTCAGACTTTAATAATCATTTGTTTATATTACAGTCCATGCTCATGTTATTTTATGATTCAACTTTTTATCCTCCACTGAATCACAATGCACTATATACAATACAGTGAAAATCCTAGTGTACTATTTTAATGGTTAGTAACATACATAGATTTAATGTAGCTGACCACTCATGAACTGGAATGGTAAAAGAAGTGTGATGATGGACATCAATCCAGCTGTGATTCTGGATAGCTGCTGTCATATTTTGAAAACTGTTTGTTGTATTTAGTTGCTCCTAAATTGAAATGTTGACAGTTGTGAGTTAAAGTCACATTTTGGAACCTGTATTAACAACAATCTATATTAAAACAACTACAGAGTACTTTCCAAAAACAAACAGGGTTACATTTTAAAGTCAAACATGCACAGTAGGTGGGACAAAACAATAGAAACAGGAAAATCCATTTCCATTCTTTGGTATATTATACAATTCTTAATGCCGAAGACCAAAAAGATTGGGGATTAAATAACACAAGTGAATATACTTCACACAAATCCATTATTGAATTAAACATAATAGAATAAGCTTTAGAATAAACACATTATTTATCTTTTCATATAAAATAAACTTTGAATTAATACAAAACGCCAATTTATATTCTTGCAGCCTGAGACCAAGGCCTATGCTTTGAAGCAGGTATTGGTGTAACTGGGTAACTTCGGTGTTAACCCTTCATTTTCCAGGGCAGCAACAGTAGTTCACTTCCTATTGGGCCACTTAATGGAAATGTATAATAATGCACACCTAAGCTGCTTCAGAGCTGATTGTACAAGATAACAGATCAGCATATATGAAGTCACCATCCACTAACCAATCTGTTTAATAGAAAATCCTTCATCATCCATACAAGCTCTCCTAGTGCTCGGTCCATGGATTGTGATAGAGGCCATCTCCTGTCCTCTTCATTTAATTTTTCCTTGTTGGTTGCAAGCAATGTAATTGTATTCCAATGTATACCAACACCATCAAACAAAAGAGCACAATTTAAGCTCTGAGGCCCTCGATTGTTGTACTTATGTACAACAATATTATATTGAGTGAACTCTATTGACAAGGCATACGACGAGCCTCTTCATGTACACATTGGAGCAACTTTTAGCCACCTCTCCTTCCTGAATTTGGCAGCTTTCATTTTGTATAATATAATAGTTTTGTTTTCATTTAAAAATTCCTTTCAATCAGAATCAGAAATTTTTTGATCCCCCACTTTCGGCCACACTTGTGCCAGAAGACTTTTTGGGATTAGTCATTTGCTATGAACACCTGCCCCTCTATGTGAATTTACTAATGGCTAGATGTGGAAAACCTTAATGAAACCGCCAAAACACCATTACAGTTTTGGACCAAGATAAGAAAAAAAAGGTGTGTCCTGGGTACGTATAACTTGCTTCACAGTACAGGCCTCTGGCCTTTATTCTGTGATCTTAGTGTTTTGGGCAGATTCTTACAGACTCCCAAAGACTTAGTTAAAATGTAGGGTGGTGATATATTCCATGTTTTTCATTTGTGTCCAATGAAAAGACAAAAAGACCAGAAAAACAAACAATGGAAATGTCATATTATCAAATACTTTGTGTATCCAAAGCCAAATTTATCCTATTCCTCAGTGACAAATAACTTTATTAATAAAGAACACATCAATGAATCACACATTTTCATAAGATGATGTGGTTGTTTGTTTGTTCTTTTATTAATATTCCCATTAGCTCCTGTATTTACACAGTTGCTACTCTTCCTGAGGTCTCCATGTTTTCATTAAAAAAACTTAATTAACAAAGTTAGTTTAATAACATGTCCTTTCATTATCATGAACAGACACACTCTTATATTTTTGGGCCCTGTTGGTTTGTTGATTCAGTTGGTGAGCAGCTTGAATGTGCTTCTTTGTTAGACAGAGTGGAACCATCTTCATCTACTTCAACACAGTGGTGTTTCTTTAAGGACTGTGATCGAGTAAAAAGTCTCTTACACAGTGAACACCAGTACGGTTTTTCTCCAGTGTGAACACGTAGGTGTCGGCTGTAACTGTACGAACTATTAAAACATTTCCCACATTGCTCACAGCTATAGGGTTGCTCTCCAGTGTGGATACGAAGGTGCCGCATGTAGTTGCTTAGTCGGCCAAAGCCTTTCCCGCATTCTTCACACTGGTATGGTTTCTCTCCAGTGTGAGTGTTCACATGTTGCTTATACGTTTTTGAAATAGAGAAACTTTTGTCACATAACTCACAGCGAAATGGTTTTTCTCCTGTGTGGATACGCATATGTGATTTGTAATTGCCTAGCTGTGAGAAACTCCTCCCACACTGGTCACAGCAGTATGGTTTCTCTCCAGTGTGGATGCGCATGTGTATCTTATAACTACTTAAGTCACTGAAGCTCTTGTCACACTGGTCACACTCGTATGGTTTCTCTCCCGTGTGATTACGTAGATGCAGACTGAAATGCCCCGACTGAGTGAAACTCTTCCCGCAAAAGTCACACTGGTACGGCTTTTCTCCACTGTGGCTGAGCTGGTGTCGCTTATATGAGCTCAAAAAGCTAAAGCTCTTTGGACACTGGTCACAGCAGTATGGTTTCTCTCCTGTGTGAACGCGCATGTGTATTTTGTAAATACTGAAGTAAATGAAAGTCTTTTCACATTGTTTGCACTGGTATGGAGCAGAGTGGCAACGCAGGTGCTTTCTGTATGAACTCTGGGTGCTGAAATTACTCCCACACTGGTCGCAGCAATATGATGTTTCTTCACTGTGGGCCTGCAGGTGTTGCTTGTATGCATTTAGCTGGCTGAAAATACTGCCACATTGTCCACAGTGATAGAGTTTCTCTGTAGCGTGAGTGCGTTCGTGTCTTCTGAGATTACAGATGCGACGAAAAGTCTTCCCACACATCTGACAGTGAGGCTTGGTCCTGTCTGTGTCTGTGTGTTTTAACTGAGAAAACAAAGACAGAGGAAAAAAGTTCAGAGCAAGGGACTTGATAAAACACAACAAATTAGAAGCTATTAGCTAGCCATGTAATGGAATTTCACCACCTTGGTCTCACCTGTACACAAAGCTTGAAAAGGTATTTATAGGGAGATAAAGATACAAATACAGGAAGAAAAAAAAAAAAAAAAACAATACACCAAAACTCAACAAAGACAGATAAATATACATATATATATATTATTTAACCATTATGTTCCTTAAAGAAGGTGGGAAAATCAGTCTGTGTATAGACACAGTAGAGAGTAATAAGTCATCTCAGGGATTGCTGATTCAGTGGGATCCTTTATGAATGGAAAGCATTTCTTAGTTTTTGGGAACACAACTGAGTGCAGTCAAATTAATTATTTTCATTTATAAATCATTGGGTGTTTGGATCGGCAATTTCATTCTGATTCATCATTTAACTGATGGACACAGTAATATTTCAGTAGTGAAATTAGGTTTATTGGATTAACATACAATGTGCAATATGCATCAAAACAAAATTGGATATGTGCGTAAATTTGGCCACCACAACTGAAAAATCACATAAATATTTAGTAGAGCCTCCTTTAGCAAAAATATCTGCCTCTAGACGCTCCCTATAGCCTCTAATGAGTGTCTGGATTGTGGATGACGGTATTTTGGACCATTCCTCCTTACAAAAACATCTCCAGTTCAGTTACGTTTGATAGTTACCCAGAATGGACAGTCCACTTCAAATCATCCCACAGATTTTCAATGATATTCAGGTCTGGGGACTGGGATAGCCATTCCAGAACACTGTACTTGTTCCTCTGCATGAATGCCTGAGTAGATTTTGTGCAGTGTTTTGGGCGTAACTTTGTGGCTGATTCGTGAACACTGTTCGTAAGAATCTGCTAATACTGAGAGGAATCCATGCGACCCTCAACAGGCTTCATAGGCAGGTTCACAACGCATGTACACCGTGCTGCAATGATTTGAGGGACTGCTTTCAGTCATTTAAAGATTTCTTTTCCATGCTTTAGTAATGTTGTGTAGCAAACACCATGGCTCATTTAAGCAACATTACTACAATCTGTGGTGATAAACAGGACAGTTTTCTCTAGAGGAAACAGCAGTGATCAGCTCAGGAGTTGGGACATGTCAACAATCAGTGAAGTTGATCGATGAACTCTGTAACTCTGTCTCGTATGTAAATCCACACATCATCAGACACATTTAATGGATCTGCTACTGGAGTCCATTGTAAATGATGTTATCAGTCTGTTCCTCATCAATGATGAATTATTTCACCCACCCTAACCCATCTTCAATGTCCTTTATTGCTCACCAACGTAAAAATTAAACAACAATCAAAGACACAATACACAAGTAACACTAAAACTAAAACAATTGTTTGAGCTTGTGAAATGGTAAGCAGGGGACAGCGGTTTACCCGGGACAGGGACACAGTCAAATAAAATGATTGATCTGATGATGATTTGTACAGTCTTTGTGAAATGTCAATAATAATAATAATAATAATAATTCAAATAATTAGAATTATGTTAATATTCAATGGATTTAACAGTTTAAAGACTCCATACAAATTGCATCATTAAGTTTGCTGACAACACAACATCTAACAGTGTGGTGCAGATCACATACCCTCTCGCGTGACGTAAAGGAAACAAAAGAGACTGTGATTGACTTTAGAAGGGCTGGAAAGTATCATCACTTGCCACCAACAACAGATGATCTTGGGGGTGCACCTCGCAGATGACTTTAGCTTCAACATCAACACCGTGGTCATCGTTAAGAAAGACCAACAGCGGATGCATCCCCTCCAGAGACTCAAAAAGGCAGACCTCCCCACCTCACATCCCACCACCTTCTACCGTCACACCACTGAAAGCATTATATCCTACAGCCTCACCTCCTGGTTCTGCAACTTCAAGGCATCTGAACGATACCACCTGAACAGGATGGGGAAGGGAGCCAGTAAAATCACTGGTGCCTCTCTCCCCTTTCTACTGGAGATCTTCCATGAGCACTGCATTCACAGAGCTTTCAGTCTCATCAAGGACCCTCAGTACCCTTCTTACAGTTTGTTTTCTGTCCTACCATCAAGGAAGATGTACCAGAGCATCTGTGCTAGATTTAGCAGGATGCTGAACAGCTCTTTCCTGCAGGAAGTCAGAATCATTAACGGATTTTGAAGCTGAGAGAAGATGGAAAATCAATCAGAGCCATTGCAAAAACATTGGACATAGCCAGTACAACCATCTGGAATGTCCTGATGAAAAAAGAACGGTGAACTCAGCAACAAACGTCAAACCAGTAGACCAAGGAATATATCAGCAGTTTATGACAGAAACACTGTGAGAGCTGTAGAGAAGAAAACCTAAAACAGTCTACGCAAGAAGATGCAAACCCCTCATTAGCAATAAGAATAGAAGGGCCAGATTCAAATTTGCCAAAAAAGTACCGAGACAAGACTCAAAGGGTCTGGGACAGTCTGGGCAGACTTTGTCAGTCAGTTCACCAGACATGTAGGTATAACGTTGTCCAAGCAAAAGAGTATATTAATCTGTCACAACTGTTTTACTGGTGTCTAACAAGATGTCCCATGATGCACAGGCAATACATCCTCTCAGGCAACCCACTTCAAACCCATGTCAGGAAAGTTTTAAGTTTTAAACTGTTGTTTATAGGGAGGGACCATGTGGACACAATGGTCTGCGTTACCTAAGCTGTTTTTCCACCAGTACTTTTGGTTATGCTGAGTCAAACCCAGCCTGCCAATTCTGTTTTTCCATCATCAGTTTTAGTGCGTCGAGTGGGGCCAAGCTGAGCCTGCAATGGACCTGCTCCTAGGGATGTATACCGAGGAGGGGTACTTTTTGGTACTGGTTCCTAATTGGGTCGGTACCAGGGTGCCATGAAGATTCTGGACAAACGGTACTGTTATCAGTACTTTTCTTTTTTTTTTTTTTTTACTTTTTTTTGATGATTTTTTTTTTTATCATGAATGGTTTTTGACATGGATGGTTTTTGAATTTCTACCCAACTGTAATGACTACCAATTGAACAACAAACTTACCGTGACTTGACATCGCAGAAACATAACCGGGTGCCACTGCCACGGCACTGCAGTCTTTAGCGTTGGCCAGGCTGCTAACTTTACTCGCTTTGTTATAGCAATCAAACACGCCACGCTC
The DNA here is from genome assembly GCF_904848185.1 of Acanthopagrus latus. Lineage (NCBI taxonomy): Eukaryota > Metazoa > Chordata > Actinopteri > Spariformes > Sparidae > Acanthopagrus > Acanthopagrus latus. The sequence goes on along the minus strand of NC_051039.1, from coordinate 30,356,534 downwards.
CAAGTGTTTGGTGATGTTGCTAGTGTTACCCCCCTTGGACGCAACTTCTCTCTGACAAAGATTGCATCGAGCCGAGGTCTCACTCACTCACTGATAAAGTGAGCCCAAACCTTCGAGCGCTTGGCCCTCGCCGACATGATCGACTAGAGTGAGCCAACGAGGTGCTGTGTCATCACCTGTCGACGGCAGCAGTGTCATTATCACGCAACAGTTGGAGACACACTCTGTCCAGAGAGGTCTCGGCTGCTGCCAGAGAAAGAAAATATGTTGCTTTTCCTTAACAAAAACGGTTAGGGCCAAATGCGGCAGGAGAAGTGCCTCCTCTACACTGTTCTGTCTGATGAATGGGTCTGTCTGTACTTACAGTCTGTTGGGTTGAACATGAAGGGGTTTTTGCCATCTCCCTAGTTTTCTTCTTTTTTTCCTCTGAGAAGCATTTATAAGTGCATAGCGTCTGTTCTGCTGTTTGCTTACAGCTGTTTTTGGAGTTGTGTTTAGTTACTGCTGGTGAAAACGTATTGTTTATTGTAACGCTTTTTCATAATAAAAGCTTTAGAATGACGAAATAACAAGGGCTTTTATTGTGAAGAACTAACAGGATAACTGAACTAGCAGGGCAACTTTGTTAGCGGTGATTCTTCAATAGTACTGAGGGGATTGAGACAAGCGTGCTGTTGGTTTTGGACACACCTGAGCCCAGCTGTGGTGGAAATGCAAATCCTTGCCATGCACAGGTCCAGTTTCCTTCCTCCCATTGTGGGTTCACTTTACTGGCCAGATGAAAAATATTTTGGCAGTTCTTTTGTCCTGTTTACCAGCCTTGGCAGACAGACTAAAAGTTTGGAACACTGATCTCACCTCCTCTGAAGAACTCATGTCCCTGGCTTATGAGTGAAAGTAATCGTCCTTCCCGTCAGCTTGTCTCAGCTCTGGAAACATCAAATAAACACAGACAAGTCAGAGCCAGAACAACCACTTAAACAACAATAATACTGCTAAAAATATTTCAGTGCAAATGGATTTGGTAGATGAATGATTCACATAAGATTTTAGATTCTTGTTTCCTACGATTCTGAATTTCTTTACAAATGTCACAAATTGATATACAACCCAATCTTTTTACAGCTCACAAAGATCTCCAGGGGATTTATTGTGATTTATTAAATGGTGTAGACTTACAATTTGGGCTGTTGTTTGGTGAAATTATGTTTCCACATTACAGACCTTGGATACGCGAGGGTAAGGTAAAAGAAAATTTATTTAAACAGAATAAATATTGAGTCCACAAAAATCACACAGCAATCACTTGATGACTACACATGATAACTACATGTGCTGGCAGCTTGCTCTCTCTCAGCCCAAATGGTCGAGGCAGAGGCTGCACACCCTTGAGTCAGGTTCTGCTCAGTTTTTTTGGGTTTTTTTCTTGCCACTGTCGCCAAGTACTTGGTCATGGGGGAAATGTTGGGTCTCTAAATTAATTAATTTGAGAGTATGGTCTAGATCTGCTCAATCTGGAAGGTGTCATGACATCATTTTGGTGTCAGTTCGCGCTATACAGATGAAGCTTTTAGCTTCTGGCCTTAGTGAATATGATTAAGTTGTTGCAACTAGAGGTGGATTACAATGAAAAACATACAACACATACAAATCTACATTTGTATCTCCAAGGAAACAGAATCTATTCACAAATGTCAAAATTCCACGTTGCAAATGTCAATTAATAGCATTGTGTCAACAATGAGAAAAGTGCAGCAACCAGACAATTTACAGTCTATCTAGAGTCAACTTCAATCAGCAATCTGCAATCAACAGACCAGACCAAAACACACTACAGTGTTAAACAACTTAGTTAAACACTGTGGTGAAGAAAATAACATCTGTATAATGTATTTCACACACAAACCAGTTAGCAACCTACAGAAAAAAGACACCACTTCATCCAGTTTGTACTACTGTGCACTCAGCTGAGACTCTTCTACACGTGCCCTGTTGAGACTGAGAAAGTTTTTAATAATGAACTCGGAGCATGTTCTGCTGGACGAGGTAAAACCAGCTAAAGCATCATTTTCTACATTACATGGTTTGTATGTTGTCTGATATGCCCTCATGAAAACTTTGTTTCACAGATGAAGCACCTTAAAACTTCCCGTTCCTCTGTGACGGCCCCCCAATCGGTCCATGCCCCTAAACATCACATGTAAAAACCAGTTGCAATGGTCTATCTCTCCACCAGGAGGAGCAGTGATGGAGGCTGAAGCATTACTTCAGCTGTTAAACTCTTAGATACAGCTCTTGACAAGTGCGAGAGAGTGTGATTCCCACAAAGAGAATGTCTAATAATAGGCTACAAATGTTATGTTATGCTTCATCTCTTCATCTCTCACGTTTTTCAACAGTACTGCATGAAAGTGAAGGTAATATACCCAAGGAATTTTAACTGGAAGGAGAAATCTGCATGTGCAGGACTCATCTGAGCAGGACTTGATTGGAAATGTTCAGATTACAAGAGTCAGTAGGAATTTTATGCTTAACAATATGCAAGACCAAAACATTAGCTATTTTTTCCATATTTTCTACAAATGTGGAAGGAACATTAGAGCAATTTAGCTTTTTTTTTTTATTTGTGAAGCGATGATGATGTCTAGTCCTTGTTGAGTCCGGTTCTAATGCTAACCCTAACCCCAAACTGATTAAATAAAGCACTACTGCACACAGACACCTAAACTCATTTCACAGCTTGCTGTAAATTGATTTAGAAGATCTGGGGTCCGGGAATTTTTGCTTTTCTGGAGGCGTTTCCTCTTCAGAAGTCATACAACGGAGATATGGATTTTGGTGTGTTTGACAATGCAGCTCCCATAGACTTCAATGCAGCTGTCACCAAAACAAGGTTCAGAGATGTCACTCCTCTTTCTTTTCAGGGTTGCTTTGTTAGCAGACACAAGCACAGAAAATTCTCTAGCCACGCACGCGACCCATCTGACATCTTCACCAGGTAACGTGGCCACCAGTCGAGCTGTCACACCGGTAGATGTAGCCACATGTGTACCTGTGTTGTGGTGGCAGGCTGCACCAGGGGCAAAGCGTGAACGCAAAAGACAGACACCATGAAACACAGACAAATGCATAGAGACACAGAGAACAGCGCAAATCTGAATTATTATTCCGTTCTGATTACCATATTTGCTAGATTTACTATTTCAAGCGGAAGACGGGGAAACAAACTGGGTTGTGTGTTTCCCTGACGGGACTGAGTGAGCGGAAGACACACGGACACCTGCAGTCAGTGTGACGTAACGCTCCAGCAACAACAGCCAGGCTCACAGCTCCAGACCACAACACACACCCAGCCAGGAGGCACACTGTCTGTCACAAGTTAGCAGCTGTCACCCCGGACTGCTATCAACAAACACGGAAGTACCACTGCAGACTGACAACGCGAACAGGGACGATACCTTTTACTCTCCCACAGTCTCCTTTCTGCCAACACTGGCTGAACGTTGATAATGCCACGGATGTACTGCCGCCTTGTTTTCTTTCTTTATTTCTTTTTTCCTTTCTTTCTTCTTCTTCTTCTTCTTCTTCTTCTTCTTCTTCTTCTTCTTCTTCTTCGTGTTTACTTTAATGGCGGCTCGCAAGCCAGCGTGGAAAAGTGCGTACCGCCACCTACTGTACCGGAGTGTGCCTCAGTGCTTCAGGTTACATTCTACAAGTTTCAAAAATGGAAGTGCTTGCAGTTTATTTCCATTGATTTACAAAATGCAGTGAATGAGCAGAAGAGACTTCTGAATCAAATCAAAATTTGGTGAGACCTCCCTGTGCCTTCAAAACGGCATTAATTCTTTTACATACACTTGCTCATAGTTTTTTAAGGAACTCAGACCAAAGATCTTATGTGGATGTAGGCCTCCAGATCGCTTCATGTAATCCCAGACAGACTCAATGACTGAGTCGATGACAGACTGCCTGAAGTCAGCAACCGTCCTCCATCAGTCCCAAAGAAAGGTACAGTGAACTGTGTTAATGACTATCGCCCACTTGCTCTCACCCCTATAATCACCAGATGTTTTGAGAAACTCATCCACTCTAACATCACATCTGCCATCCCTGCTGACCTGGAAGAATACGGAGCTATAGATCTATCAGATCTAAAACAAAGAGACTGAAGAACAGTTTCTTCCCACAGGCAGTGAAATGCACAACCCCCCCAGTTCCTATGTTTTTGTGCATAGTTGAGTTGCTTGGCCTTGTTTCCATGTCAGAGGAATGGCTTTTTGGCTGCAACTCTTCCATGAAGTCCACTTCTGACCAGACTTGTCCAAACAGATGGGTGTACCTGGGTCACTCTGGTTTCTGCCTCTTCTGAGCTGATGGCACTGCTGGATATCCTCCAGTTTCAAAGGGAAATAAGCTTGATGTGCTTTTCATCTGCTGCAGTAGTTTACATCATTTTAATCTCACCTGTCTAAAATGTTTGTACAGTAATGTATATATACACACATACATTTTATTATATCTTACAATTTAAACCTGTATCTTTCGGAAAAATAGTGAGAGCCTTGTAACATTCCCTCACTTTGTCACTCATCTCTAAAATCCCTTCCAAACTAAATCTCTGCCCTAGTTTATATATCCTACTATGTAACCCATTGCTCTCTACATCATTTTTCTTCTTCTTCTTCTTCTTCTTCTTCTTCTTCTTCTTCTTCTTCTTCTTCTTCTTCTTCTTCTTCTTCGTCTTCTTCTTCTTCTTCTTCTTCTTCTTCTTCTTCTTCTTCTTCTAAGGTGTTGAAGGCACATGGCATCCTTTGTGTTGCATTACTGTAATCCAGCTAGCTTGTCAACTTTTTAATTTCCTGGAATCTCTATGTGCAGGCAAGCATAATTGCCTCCCAACGACTGGCCATGAATCAACAGTTTTTCATACGTCGGGATGGATTTTTGCTGTTGCAGTTTTAATGATACTGACGCTGAATTGCTGCAGATGTTTTGCTTGACTTCACATTTGGCACCAACTTCAGTACAAACAGAACTGCACGCAGCATTTGTTGTTGTTGCCTTGGATCCTGTTTGTAGCACCAGTATTTCCTTTCCCTGGCTGTAATATTTGTGGAGTAGATCTGTTGTTTTATTCCTGTGCTTGATGTTCAGTGGCTTCATATCCACAAGCATACTGCAGCACCCAAAAAAGAGAGAGAAAGATTTTTCCCACCTCTCAACAATTTCTCTCCAGTAACTATGCATTATCCAAAACTGTTACTACTACTACTACTACTACTACCACTACTACTACTACTACTACTACTACTACTACTACTACTACTACTACTACTATTTCTGTTCTTTCTGATTTTCTTTGTGCCTCTGCAGAACAGTTTATCACCATGGCCAGGAAAGCAAGGAACTTTATCATGTCCTTGAATAAACACAACTCCTTCCTATATGATTTTTCCTCCTTTACTTCTTGACTCTTTGGTGTCCTGCCTCCTCATGGTTGAACCTTCTCCTTGTTCTGTCTGTCATTACCTTCCCATTTTTTGTTTTTCCTCCTTTCACTGATTACACTATGCAAAATAATTCCTACACAGAGGTGAACTGTGTCAACATTTCCAACAATGACAGCACTGAATGGGTTTGGAACCAAATGGCCTAAATGGGTAACTGGTATGATCTAGAAATACCTGTCTGGCATTTCCATCACCCATCCTAGACATTCTATGACTTTCAACCACACTTTTACATTCTTTGAACCATCTTGCATTGAGCAAAGACATCCAAAATAACAGTCTAAATTATTTATAATCCATTCAATAGGAGAGCTTGGAATTTCTCCACTTACTACAATGAATATGATTTTCAACCATAAATAAATTTCTATTTACCATATCAGAGACAGATGAGTCTATATTATCCAAGCAAAGAAGAATGTGAGGGATTCAAAGGATGGATTGTCATTAACTTTTAGTTTTATATCGTTTTATATCTGTCCAACATCTGAGGGACACACACAGGCATAAGAAAAGCATTTGTTCTGCGGTCTCTTCACTGTCATTACAGAAGGTACATGGGTCCACTTCAAATTTAAACTGTTTTATAAGAAACTTAGCCAACAGACAAATCGTACAGGTATGAATGATTTTCTTTAATTATGGGGGAAACTGGCCATTTGATACATTTGGTATGTGCTTTATTCATAATACATGCAACCCTGGGTTATAAATATGAAACACTTAACTCCCTTCAAAAATTAGACATGTCAATACTGACATATTTAAATACATTTCAATACACATCACTTCATATTTCGTGTGGGGGACAGTAATGTCAGTTTCGGGCTGTATTTCAGTGTACTGAAGCAAGCAGGTTTCCTACCAAGGAGTGTGTAGAGTTGGACAAATATGATGGCAAACATGGTTTCAGTTTAACTCTCACTACATATTTTGATTCAAGTCAGATATGGCCATTTTGAGTATTTCTCTATGAAGAAAACAACTTTGGCACATTAATATAGATAAAGCTGCATTTCAGTGAAAGAAGAACACGTTTCTTACCAAAGAACAGAAGAGGATGACAGTTGAGTTAGATATTTCAGGCTGTGGCTGCACTCATAATTCATAATACTTCAATACTTTACGTTAGTAGGATCAGTTCATTGTTGGCTTTAGTCATTTCATATCATCTACTGATGATGAGAACAATAAGAATGTCCCCAGTGTGAGTCCAGATCAGTATGACCAACCACAGTAACTCATGGCAGCACTTAAAAGAATCAGTAACAGAGTCACACTCAATCTTCTGTAAAGTTGTTTAACACAAACTATGCCTTAGGGGTACATGCTGTGATACACCTGTGGCTTGCTGGCTGCCTGAAATATGATTCATACAAAAGAAATGTGTGACTTTCACGAGGACACACTGATCGCTCCAAAGATGTACAGTGGAAGGCTGTACAGGTGTTACAGGTAGGATTTTTAAATGTCCAGATCAATGTTTTGTATCCTTTGTTTTGACTGTGATGTTGAATGTTGCTGTGGGCAGATGGCAGCTTAAGGAAAGTTAACTTCCACTGAAGTTTGAGACCAGGGTGTATGAGTAGTCGAAAGTTAAGAAAAAATGTTTTATGTATAAATATACCATTGCTAACATTGTCACCAAAACATATCCTTTTCTTTACCAAGGTATACCTTGGAGCTATTACTGCTATCCTCTAAATCCTTGAAGCCCTGAAGCAGAAACACCCACACTTTGGCACTGAAACATACCTGACTAATAGCATTCAGCTGCAAGGACAGGGATTTTACACGCCATACGATGATTTCTTCCTGAACTATGCATTTTTAAAGTAGCCTGGAGATGGAAAATATGGCAGAAGTTTGAATGATACTTTACGCCAGGTGTGCTGAAATGACATTTTAACTAACAAAGCCTGCAGGTTTGAGTTTGAAGTGTAAGGTCTGTAAATCTAAAGACAACTCAATAAAGTTGGTAAAAGGAGATGGAAAAACACATCGTACTGTGTTGTTTTTAGATTGCTGTTAAATCCACAGACACTTGAAAGGTGACATTCTAAAAAAAAAAAAAAAAAAAAAAGCATCTGTTTCACTCAAGAATTTGTTACGGATGAGTTTCACTCAAGACAGTTTCAGACTTGTTGGAGCAACATGTAATTGAAAGGTCACATGTCCATCATAGGATTGGAAATGTAGGCTAATCTAGCCGTTAATTAAAGTTCTTAAAGGTTATATATTTTCATATGTTGAATTACACGTGGAAAATAATCCAGGTTCCAGAATCCATAAATACCAACATACACTACGGACAGGCCCTACAAATATGCCAGTGATTATCATTTCAGCAGCTTCTAATGCTAATGCTAATGATTAAATAAAAATAATGTTGTCAGAAGAAAATGTGTGAAATGTGAATTTGACCATATATATATATATATATATATATATATATATATATATATATATATCTATATATATATATATATATACATACATATATATAGGTCATTAAGTCATTATTAAACAATGAAACAATGTTTCACCTCTTTGTTTTGTTTTTTGGGTCAGTGAGCAAGATTCATCATTCATCACTTGCTATCAGTAGCTAGTCTGTTTGACACTGTAAGATGAGAGAGTGATATGTTTGTGAAAATTAATGTTAACCTTATTGAGATAAGTGGTATATGGTATATATACAGTATTGTGTATCATAGGCACTGAATGAAACTATGACAAAAGTGTCTATCATTACAGCTGTTATTACAAGCTTTCATGTAAGTCCTTATCATGACTGGATTCAGAAGCTGTGACTGTGACAGGTTCTGGTTGTAGTCTAGTTTAGAGATGGCCCGTGCTGTTAAAATGACTGTGATAGAATTGTGAAGTCCTGAACTCCTGATCAATACTGGAAACAAAACCACCATTTCTGATAAAAGTACTTATGGTTCTACTTTCTGTGTTTAAAAGACTAGCTTTGTTATCCAAGCTTGCAATAAAAAGGGAATCTCTAAAAGGCTGGAAAGCCTTCATGTAGGAAGGAGATATAGTATAAAGATGGAAAAAGGTGAAATAAACAGCAAGTTGTGCTGAATGAAGGAATCTTGCACAGGAATTTGTTGCATGTGACAGGAGTTTACGTTACTTGAATGGTCAATAAATCTTTGTTGAAAATATAATTTTAGACTTAGTGAACTCATTTTTCAAATATTAGAAAAATATTTCCAGCTGCAGTTTTGTTTGGGCTGATGTCCTTGGACCCTGCAGAGTCAGCAATGACAGGACGGTTACTCATCTCAACTGAATCTGTGCAATCATTCATTCTTCTTGAAACTAATACTGAGGCAGGTAGAACCACAGCAAATAGGTAGGAATAAATATACGACTGAAAATCACGTTACTATGAGCAAGAACAATAAGAAAAAAATGCAAGAGCTTAAATGATCAAAGTTAGGATTGTAAACCAATAACAGACTGTGTCATTGTAGCTTATCCATATGTATTACATGTTAGCGTCCATGAACTGGCTTGAGAATGACTGAACAACGTATGCCACTTTTAAGGTAGACTGGAAAATACCAATAAGAAGCTGAGAATCGGATGCTAACTTTAGTGTTGTCTGTTGCAGTGTGGTGGAAATCTCTGCATGTGTCCTCCCAGTTTCAAATAAGTCTTTTATTATATTTGCATATGGTTCCAGTGCAGCCATGGTGTTGATTCATTGATTTACAATCACTGTGTGGTTCTGGTCATTCAGGCTTTCTTTCACACTGAACTGAATATGCTGCATGCTAATCAAGTGCAACATACAAAGAAATCAATAACTTCTGTGTTGCACGAATCAGACAAACTAAATAGCAAAATGTCATGTCATGTTTGGCCCATGGCCCGCTTTTTGCATTTCCCTATTTTTGGTCAGAGCATAAAATCGAAGAAGCTCATATTGGATTCTCAATAGAATATTAAAGGAACAAACAATATACAGATTCAGCTGTGTTTTTGTTGAATGGTTTTCTTTTGCTGTTATGTGTGTGATCTGTTTTTTTAATCTCATCTGCGGTGTGTGTTTTGTTTTCTCTGCTGCTATTAACTGGTATGCAAAAGCCTAGAATAAAGCATGATTTGTATAGCCACTTGAAGTCATTACCTGTGGTGTTGTTTCTCAGCTGCAATAAAATGTATATAAATCCTACTAAGTGCAGTTGTGGTTCAGGTGAGAGTGTGGTGCCAAGTCAAGCCTCACTTCCACTGTAAAGCTCCAAGCATGTAAACAAAGTCATCAGACTCCAAACAGCAGCTTTTTTTTTATTTCAGAAACGGAAGCTCTACTTTTAATGGTTGGATTTGTGGTATTAAGTGAAAACCTGCTTCTGAATCATGATCCTCAGAACTGACAGCACTGCACCGCTTTCTCTAAAAAAGAAAATTTGCTTGACAGGTTTTCACTATTTTGTTCCATTATTTTTCAGGCCTTTGATATTCAAGTTCACATTTGTTTAACATTTATGACTCAAAGGATGTTTTCAGTAAGATTACATATATTGAACAAGCATGTTATGATAGGAAACAAACAAAAGTAATTAGTAACCCAGTAGTACAACACATTGTTCAATCACTTATCCTTATAGCCGTGTCTCATTCACTGAGCCCAGGGCTATTTTTCTCTGTACTATCTGAACAGCGTGCCTGTCATGGGCTATGAGTAACAGCCCCTCTCACTTTGTTGGAACTTGTCGACTGAAGCTATGAGTTAGACAAAGCTAAAGCAAAAACTCTCCAGGCACACGCAAGCTGCTGGCACTGCAAAAGCGTTTTCCTTGCAGCACCTGGACTTCATACACTGCTATGTGATGAACAGGAAAGATTGATAAAATTGTTGTGTTTTTTTTTCCCTTTTTTTCTGCTGAGGGACATAAAGCTGGTGGAGAGATTGTTTTTGCACAAATGACCTAAAAGGTAAGCAAAAGTTGCCACAGTTCTTTGCCAAGGATGGATCAGGAGTCATGCCTGTATTAGTAAAGACTCAACTATAATTATATGGTTTAAGGTTTTTTGCTATGAAAATAATAACATAATCAATAGTAGCACATAATAGCTGTAATTACCAATAATAAGTATGGCAGTGTTGTTTGACTGAGCCTGTGATTGAAATCTATTGCTTGTGACACATAGCTTAATCATATAGCTAACAGCTGTTATTAGCTGCCCCCAAAGCATCTGTTAAGAGAGCTCATAACAAGTTTGTAATTGAAGGTTTTATTGGCTTTCAGGCAGAAAAGTTAAAATGTCTATATTTTTGTGAGGAAATGAAAGGTACTGTGATTTATGAAGTACATTTGCACATGTATAATCATATTATATCACTATATTACATAAACAAATATAATGAGGAGCTGATGAAGTTGCAATACATGATTGAATAAAAAAGTTGTACTTTAAATGAAATACACTACACTACATCGCTATGAGCACACCACAAGTTAAATGTGTATAAAGTAGAATAGTTTTTAAAAATACTGCAAAACTCAACATCTACTCTAACATCTACTCTCAGCTCTGTTTGGGTTTGATGTTTGTACTAGTTGCCTGCATCAAATTTGAGAAATGTATATATATATATATATATATTGTGCATGCTAGGTGCCAGGTTAATGTGTGTAATATAAATGCTGAAATGTGGAATATACTGAACCTGTTATTCTGTCCATCTGTCTTTCTTATGCCTACTTCCATGCTGGTGCAGGCTGTGTGGGTGGTATGGGTTGCAGTATGTGGGTGACATTGCTGGGAAGGGGACCTTATTATCCTGTCAGATCATGGTTATATTTCCAAAAGTTTACAAATTTATCAAAACGCCTATATGATGACTTTATGACCTAAGTGATTAGATTAGTGATCTAAGTGTCTGTAACCATAAAACATTTTTTTCACTTTATGATGAACCTGAATTAGAGTCAGAATCTGACACGCTGACAGGCATTAAGAATGACTATTTCAATTGTACCTAAATAGTCAATGTTTGATGATGGTTTTGTTTGCTTGTGCTGTTCATATAGAGGCATCAGTGTTGATTTGAGACAGTTTCTTAAAAAAAAAGTTGTAGGGCCATTAAAATTCAAGCACTTTGCATTAAAGTAGCAAGATAATTGTAGAATCAAATGCAAACAATTGATTAGTTCAGAAAGCTATGTAGGCTATATGTTTCATTTTGCCTAAAAGACTGAACTTTTTTTTTTTTTAACCACAATAAGGGCTGGCTGAGAGGGGGGATACAATGTTTGAACACTCAGATGTCCCAAATGTTGTGTCAAACAGTTAGACAGACATATCATTTTGATGTTAATGAATAATGGGGATATCATTTGGAAAACTTGTCAGAGTGAAAAGTCAGAACTACACTTTTCACAATGGCCTGACTCACTTTCCATATATTTGTGACCGCTAATGAAGTAACTCTTAAGCAGTGTAACATTTTTTTTCATCTAACTCTGCACTTTTTTTTTTTGCGAAATTGCCTATGTCAGCATGTGTCTGTGCTCTGAGTCTGTACATGCCAACAGTAATCAGTTATAGGTTAAAGCCATCTGTATGTCTGCCGGGCAAAGATTTTATGTCATTTTCTCCAGCCATGACTGAAACACGAGACATCTTCATCTCGGTTTTTTTTTTTTTTGCCTTTGTACTATATGCCCTTTTTGGAAAGCCACATTCATCAAGTGAATAAAGAGCTACGCCCTTTCTATACAGCTTCAGGTGGGCTCCTTACATCAATGGCATGTTGGATTCTACAGAGCCCTCTGCATAGGAGGTTTGACGACAAAAGAAAGAAATATGACCACACTAAATGAAAAGAATATGACCTGCTCGGAGGGACTGCAGATACTGCTGTAGGATATAAAAACTTACCAGTTCAATGTAATGAAAACCTACTTTTTCAAGTTTAGTCTTTCATATTTCAGTCTTTTTCTCATGAATCATTTCAAGCTGTTTTTTGTTTTTTGTTTTTTTGCTATAGCTAGCACTGGATGGACAATCTAACTACAGCCACGACTGTCATCTCCGGTGGAGGTGCTGGAGGTAGCAAAGGTAAGATCTTGGAGGTGTCGATCTTTCACTGTGGCTATTCTGAAACGGAAAACCAGCAATGCAGTGATACATTTTCATGTTACAAGGGTCACAAAATCAGTAATTACAACTTGGCTGAGATCTCATAGTTCATCTTAGCAAACATCATTATGTGTACACATGCGTACACTGACAATTCATTTTGCTGCGGGGCTTCACACTTAAACTGTAGATTAAGTTAAAGTTACACTCATCAATAGTTTTCATATTGAAATGACTCAAATGATTATCTGTAACATTACAACTAAGAATTATTAGCTGACACTTGGCTTTCACAAGCCTGCTGTTTTCCTTTGACTGTCTGACAAATTGTAATCATTTCAGCGCTTCCCAAACAAAAAAAAAAACATTTGAAAAACCAGTCAGCCACAACATCATAACCACTGACAGGTGATGAGAATAACATTGATCATCTCATTAATATGCAATGTTCTGCTGGGAAACCTTGGGCACTGGCATTATGTGAATGTTACCTTACAAACACCACCCATCCTGGTACACCCTCCCATCACAACAACACAACCCGATGGCAGTGGCCCCCCAGCAGGACAATGTGCCCTGACACACCACAGACACTGCTCAGGAACAGCTCGAGGCTGCTGCAGGGATGACAACAATATAATTAGTGATAGACTCCCATCATACCACTACAGCAGTATTTCTCAAACTTTATTGAAACCCAACAACTGAGCTGCTTTACTTCAACAGTATTTTACAAATCATAAATCAATTAGATGGTCTTACAGAACAGCATATCATCGTTGTCATCTCTTGCTAATCATTTTTTGATTCATCGTGACACCGAAATTCAAATGTTGCAGGCCATGGCGCAAAAAAACGATCCCAAAAGGGTCAGCCACGTTGCTGACGCCAGGCAGCACAGCAAAACAGCAAATCCTAACGATGATGGTTACGTTCACACAAGTCGACTCAGTATTAAAGATAGCTTGAGTTGTTCATAGTTTCCAAGTGGTTGGTGATAATATTTTATTGTAAAATCACCACTGTGGGCAGCACCAGCGGTAGACACTTCAGTGAGCCTCATAAACCAATCTCATATAAAGAGCAAGGTTTTAATGGTATAGAGTAAGGCATGTTAGGCATGTGCAGGCACATAACCAAGCAAGCAGAGGCATAACTTAGGAATGCAATTTTATAACAAAAAAGTTGAAATGGATGTTCACTTTAAAGGTCAGCTACTAAGTTTGCCAGTGCAGTCATGTAGTTGAAACTGGATTATGCAGTAAGATATTAGCCAGCCTAGCAATGCCATCTGAGTACTGGAAAGGATGTGTCTTTCCGCACACTTTCTTGGCCCTGGCACTGATGGAAGAGGTTCGATGTTCATGCACGAGCACGAGCATGTTGTGCAACGTGGACATGAAGTACGTATTATATCTCAATGCATAATCAAGAAATCCAGGAATGTGAGAAGGATGTCTGTGACCAAAAGGACACAGAATAAGCCCCCCAAAAAAGTCTTGTTCCCCTTTGTGGTGCAATTGCTGTGATGACATCTGCACAAGAGGTAACCATGCTCTGGCTTGGGTGTGGGCGGAGCAATGTGAGCGCGGGCCTGCGGGAATCTGTTTTAAAGAATTTGATTTCATTTTAGATGAAAAATGTAATAAAATGTGATTATGATGTGATTATGTGATTCATCATTACAAGTTGGTAAATCCTCTCCTTTCTTCATTTAATTCAATTTGTTCCCTCTAGATCTTTCCCTGAGTGTGGTGGGGTCTGGTGGAAAAGCTGCATCAGGAGGCTCTAGCAGCACGAGCAGCTCAGTTCTGATCACATCCAGCAGCTCCCACAGTGCCAGTGGGTCCAGAGCTGGACATGGCACTGGAGCTGTCAGCATCACTACTATAGGAGCTGTCAGCTCAGGTAGAGGAAGTTCAGCAGCCTCAGGTGGTTCAGCGGCAGGGTTCAGGTCTGCTGGAGGGGGGTCCTCCAGCATTTCGTCCAGTTTTGCAAATGGTGGCAGGGATGGAAAAGGGGAAGGGGGTCTCGGTGCTGTGACAGTTTCAAAAGTGACAAAGAGCAGCCACGCTTCAGGAGGATCTGCGGAAGTGAAGAAAGGATCGTCCTCTGGAATCAAATACTCACCTGTTCCCAAGGAAAGGAAGAGCGTGACCACCATGGCTTCAGCTCTCTCAGATGTCTTTGATGGTTAGTCATAAGTCATATTTCACATTGTTTGTAGACTTCTTAAGGCACCAGCAGCTCTACTTCAGAGCATTTGGATCGGAGAAAATAAACCCAGGATTAATATGATCTTTATTTTGCCACCATGTTTCAGAGAGTTCAAGCACAAACTCTTCTCCAGAGTATAACAGGAAGGAGTACAGTAAGTTTTGCTTGAATCTCACATTATACTCTGGAAAGTTCATATTCATTTTTGAATTTTCGTTTTTAATTTTCTTTCAGGCACCACGATTGCAACTTCGAGTCCTGCCACCAGAGGGAGAGCTCAGAGCAGAGGTACACTGACAGCTCTGACACAGTATACATAAAGGGATAGTTCATATACAATACCGAAACAATTTTGACCTTTACTTGACAGAGTAGTCATAGGTTACAGCAATAATTTCATTTGCTCAACAATGTTTTCTGTTTTTCAGAGAGTGAGATCAGGGCCAGGCTTCAGAGTGCTTCTCCTACAGCAAGCTGTGAGTATGACTCTTCATGTTGATACATATCCACATACACTATCTGCAGTGACTGAATGAAACTAAGTTCTGTACAAATATAATGTGTTGAATTGAATTTTTTCTCCACTGCATTCATGTGCCAGCTAAAGAACCTTTCAACATGATGCACTGTAAAAAAAAAAAAAAAAAAAGAAAAAAGAAAAAAAAAAGGGGAAAGAAAAACAGCTCAAGAGCAGGAATGTGGACTCAAGTCAGCTTGAGTCACTGTTTTGACTTGCAGCCTGACCTGATAGCAAATAAATAACTTAACACTCAACTTGGACTTTAGTTAAAGACACTTGACTTGAGAAATGATGACTTACTAACATTTTTTTGTTGTCAGTTGTTTTTTGTCCCCCCTGTTTAAAAGTGATGTGGAGGGTTGTTATTCTTTGATTTTAAAGAAAAGGGCTTTCATAAAGTTATTTGTGTTTCATTTGATTACATTTATTTCACTGAATAAAGTAATTGTAACATATATTCAGTTAGCTGTCACTTTTTTAACAGATTAGAAAATGGCAAATATTAGTAGACAGGTAGTAATACCATGTATGTTATAAAGACTGGACCAAATGACTTGAGTCACATGTCTGCCAAACAGTATATTAAAGTCAATTAACTGATGGAAAATGAAGAGCAGATTAATCCATAATAGAAATGATCATTTGTTCCACCCATTAAAAAAGAATTCAACTCAATTTAAAAACGCTGCAAGACTGTTTGAACATTTAATCATGACTTATGGTTAGTTAGTCAGTGGTTTTCCAGTTGATGCCCACTGTTAGTTGTGCCGTGCAGGGACGGAGCTGGGTGACGTGAAGCGTCTGCTGAGAGGAAACATCTCCACCAGCACCAGCCCTACTCAGTCCCCCAACAACACGCTGCCCATCCCCAAGAAGGCCAGCACGGACACCAGGACCATGTCTGAGAGCGCCAGCACAGGTTCAACTCATCAGCTGTCACGGCTGTTATCTTTGAGATTGATTTGAAAGAATTCTGATCCTGCGGTCTGCTCTCAGTTTTGAATATATCACATGTCTGATAACTATCTCTATCCTCAATACTAGACCAATATGGCAGCATTTGGTCTGGAGGTGTGAGCAGCAGCTACAGCTACAATACCAACCCCAACAACCTGTCCACTTCCTCCACCCTCTACCAGTCAGGTCAGTCATATATGACAACCCATAACACCAGCAGCATGAGGATGTAATGCATCGTACTTAAGCACTCTCAATTAACTGTTGCAGAGCTATGAATACTGTGGAGGCCGAGAATGGTCACGCTTGCAATTCGTTGGGAGTTAGAAAGCAAACCAAATGAACATTTGTTATTTCACTGAATGGCGCTAGTCAGTAGTTTAGATGTGTAGATGCCATCTAAACAGGCTTGCTCCTGATTATCATTAGAAATATGAGTGAACAACCTTATATTCTCTCTTGATAAAGGATTAATTATCTCAGGGAGGCTTTGATAAATTATTTTATAAGATAATTTGACCCAGTGTCCTGTAAGAATAAGCCCAGTTATCTCAAGCTAAGAAAACAATGTGATCCTGAGTTAATGGCAATGGCAATACCATGTAAATTGATATAAAATGTGGGGACATATGCAACATGAATAAAAATAATCATATTAAAATATACCAGTGAAAGCCGACACATAGCAACAACTGGGCATTTGGTGATTTGTTCATTTTAAGAGGAGAGGATGGTTAAATGGGTTAGGGTCATAGAAGTGAATATTGTTGGAACATTATAGGATATCATAACGTGAATCTTTGATCCTAATGTGAATATATTGGCTACAATACAGCAGAGAATTGAGTATTTATAATATCTACTTTAAGAAATGTTATAGACCCAAGACATTACAGACAGAAGGGACTGAGAGAAGAAGTCGCAATTACTAATCTGTCAGCTAGGTCAGCAACACAGACAGGGCACTAGGTTTGTCAGCACACAGCACAGTTGGGCTTCTGATAATTCAGAGCCATGGTTGGGGACATAGATTCTAATTTTCACAAACCTCAGTCAGATAAAGGATCAATGAGTCAGGCAGACTAGACTAACATAGTCCTCTAAACAGCCTCCCTGACACTCCATCTACTATAGGGATGGAGGTCAGGTTACCAAGGGTGGGCATTTCAACAATTTGACAACAACGTTGCTTTCCTCTCAAATGGCCTCCTGATTAAAGGGGTAATACAGACAGCATTTTTTTCATGTATGCTTTTATTTCCCAGCTGTTATAGAATACAAATGTGCAGCTTTGTCCTGTCACCTACAGGAGGAGTTCAGAACAACCTGACATTCAGCTCTCCTCCCGTGAACAGTGGACTGTCTGCCGGCAGCACTGGTGAGCTACTTCCTGTCGGGTCCACCCCCCTGAGCTTGTCACTGATCATATAGGTAACCATGTTGCTTTCCCATTCTGCCTTAGTTCCTGTGTATGGTGTTCAGAATAACCTGGTCACCACCAGCCCCACAGTCCTCTCCCCCACTGGAAGCAACGCACATTTTGGTAAGACATATCTTCTCCATGCATGTAGTGATGAAGATGATGAAGAAGCTGCCAACATGAAGAAACATTTTCATGCCTTTTCTTCTAATCACCTGATATATTGTACTGTAACAACAACGGGAAGAGAAAATGTTTTGGGGTATTTAGGCGTTAAAAAAAAAGCATTGTGTTCTGTAAGATTTAGCTCTATAACATGATTTTGGAAGCATTAATTATTATACATATGTGTGTTTGTGTCTTCACAGTTTATGGTGTGCAGAAAAATGCATCCAGCACTGGATTCATCACAACCACAGGTGAACTTTTATATATTTAGACATACACATTGGCTTGATTCGGTTGACCTACTTTGTTAGAAATAACATACATTAATAATAACATGGTAAAATGAATAAAATGATTTGGTGCAAAGACATGTGGCACTGTGATTATTCAAGAGGTTAAACTATGAACCAAATGATCTCAACATATCATAATCCATGCCGTTACAGTTAAGTCAGTTTCCACTTTACTACAATATCACTGGATGCTAGTTAGTGCAGTGCATTCAGGAGGTCATTGTGTTTAAGTGTCATGTTTGTTTGTCACAGTGAGTCCCAGCGGTCCCACTCACGAGGAAGCCTCGGCCAAAGATTTAAAGTTTGTGATGATCGAGAAGGAGAACGCTCCTGTCAACCAGACAGAGCGCCTGGTCATGACCAAAGACACGGGGAAGCAGTTCATGACTGCTGCACCTGCTAGTGCCTCTGGTAATACTGAATACCACTACTGCTGCTGCTAACACTACAACCCAGGTCCCAAATACGCTGGAATGTTGTAGAAAATGATAATAAATACAGAATCATGTGTTTGACAAAGGGTCAAGCCTCGCCCAATCTTTGCTTGTGAACAACTGAGCCTTTCACTGATGCCCCTTTAAAAAAACATTTTGATACTATCATGTGTTACAAATGAACCTGTACACCTGTGGAATGTTCCAAACTGGTGTTTTTGGAACACAACAAAACAAAACCCGGTGTCCCAACTCACTGAAAATGTGCTGCTGGGATCAAATGAAGAATAAGAATAAAACCATTTCCCGTGCTTGATGAGTGATGGTGTACATGTAATTGTTGTGTCTTGTAGCTCCCTACTCAGAAGACTCACTGAAGAGAGAGAAGCAAACATTGTCATCTGGCACAATGGAGGAAGGAACGGATGCCAAATGTAGACTAGTAGACGACACATCCTATCATCGTTTATAAAATGACTCACATGCATTATGTCTCTTGTTCGCCATCTAATTATTTGTTGTTTCATTTTGTTTTTAAAGCTGCAACCGTAAAAGTTGCTACCAAAGACAAAGCCACCTATGCAGGTAGAGTCCCATTTCCACTTTTGTCTTTTCCTAGCTCATAGATTATTACATTCGAAAAGTTTTAAGTGTTGAGTTTTATTTGTTTTACATTAATGTTCATGCTGTGTAAAATAATAGATTCTTTGTCACACATCTTAAAGGAGCACAATTTAATATATCACCACAATTTTATTTCTTAAAAATTACAAAAAGAAAAAACAAAAGAAAAAAAAAACAGACATTATCAAGTGCGAAAAAGAAACGTGTTGACATAGTGTCGTCTGTTTGTCGTGTGTTCGGACATCTATGTACTGTGTTGCAGGTATGTCTACTGCAGTTAGCATGTCAACCAGCTAGCCTTTGCCCATCCTGTCCTGTAATATCACTTTGTACCTCAAGAGGTGATAATATACTATTTAAATCCAATAGTATAGCAGCAGTTTGATGACAGGCGAGGCTATGTCCTGTCCCAGTCTGGTGTCCTCCTGTGTTTCCTGGGAGATGACTGTGTCCGCTACAGCTGAGTGTATTTGCCTGCTGTGACATCACCACCTCATCCACGATCTAGCCAGCTAATGGGGCCTCTTAGCTACATGGCTGACCTGACATTGCTTAGTTGCTTTCCAAAAAAAAAAATTGACAAGTTTGAAGGAATGAAGGAATTATAAAACCATGGACAATAAGACATTGAGCTCAGTGTAATTTATTTTCAACATTTAAGTACTAAATGGAGGCATCATATTTAAACCTCCTGTAACGCATCCAGTTCAGTTTTCCTGCTGTCTTGGGAGAAAAAAATACAAGCCTGACAGAAAAAAGGTTTTGTTTCTCAGAGATCCATGAAGATAAATCAGGCTTCAGCTTTGGCTTCTGCTCCTGCTGCAGCTGGTGGAAGTGGCTGCTTGGCCTCCTGCTCAGCCTGCTCCTCCTCCTCGGCCTCCTCTTCGGACTCATTGCTTTGGGTGAGAGAGTAAAGTCAAACATGTACCTCCAGTAGCATATTCACCCTCATAGGCCTCACTGAGTGTCCATCATCCCTCAGGTGAAGAAGTGAAACGCCTCAAGAACCGCGTGGATGCTCTCGAGGCCATAACTGGCACTACCTCAGCCAGGACCAGCCACTTGTCAGCTGCCTCTGGCATCAACATCATTGACCCGCTGGACTCATCGTACATCGACAGGAGTTCTTCTGGGTCAACCCTCACACACTCTGACAATGGGATCACCCTGGGGGCCGCTGGTCCTGGTGCAGGACATGGATCAGCACAGGACAGCGCTGCCCTGCAGAGGACCATCCAGCAGCTGGTCAGGACTGAACTGCGATCAGATGCTGTAAGAGGTACAGAAATAGAACACAATGATAAATCCACTCAGCTGTCAGCGATCACTAACTGATTTGAATAAACAACCCTATGTTTTTCCCCACTTTTAGAAACACTTGCATACTCATTAAAAGGGGAGAGAGGACAACCAGGAGCGAAAGGCATGTTTGTATAAATCATAAAATAATTACTAAATGAATTCATCTACATCCATCCTAATGCTGACAGTTTGTTCACAGGTGACCCAGGGCCGCTGGGAGCAAAAGGTGAGAGATTTCCCTGCATTTCAGTGTGTATTCAGTTGATACATATATGAAGATTCATATACACATATCAGTGATGGAATGTACGTGCAAGTTCTGTCCTTAAGTACAATTTTGAGGTATTGTATGTAATTGCATTTCCATTGTTCTGCTACTTACACCTACTCCGCTACATTTTGAAGGCAATCTAATTCATTTGATAACCATAGTTACTGGGAACTTTGCAGTTTGCATGTGGCATCAGAGACAAAGTAGAGCATTTTTGATTTAATGCATTTTTTCAGTCCGCTCATTACGTCCCAAATTTAATGTATTTGTACTTGTGATAGCTGAGCACATTTATAGCCAGAGAGAGCATGCACTTTAACTTGTTCTGGGTGTTGTTTCATGACACTACGATTATCAGTGTCCAGTTCTGTAGAATCTATGAGTCAGACTGTATAAACTGCAACCAACAGCTATGTATTGATCTTTGCAGGTGACAGCGGCTTTCCTGGCCTGCCAGGTAAGTCTGAGGGCAAATGTGTTGAAGCTTTTTTCCTTCCTACAGAGGAGATGAACTCACCCCACACCTCTGTCTTATTTCTAGGTCCTCCTGGGCAGATGGGTCACCCAGGATTAGAGGGACCGAGGGGAACCAAGGGAAGTGCAGGTAGTGATAAGATCATTTTCATTGTTCTGTGAAGACTACTGGACAGGAGGAAAAAAGAAAACATGGGCTGAGTCTTTCCTCCTTCTGACAGGAGAACCAGGTCCAGAGGGGCCACCAGGGCAGAGAGGCCGGGAGGGACAGATGGGCCCCCGCGGTGAAGCTGGACCACCAGGTTTTGGAGAGAAAGGCAGGAAATGTTTATGTCATCCATGTTGAATCGTGTATAGTTATACGTTGAGGTGTTCAGTCTTATAATGAAACCTGGTTTTGACAGGACAACAAGGTGAGCCAGGACGTACTGGTCCTGCTGGTGCTGCTGGACCTGTGGGGCCAAAAGGTAAAGTCAAAGGTCATGATTGAGTTCATTTATGGAACTATACCAGTGCTTTGTATGTTTAGCCCATATGCCAAGCACTTTAACTTTACATCATGAATGATAAAGGATACGCAGACATTTCTCCTTTTTAAAACAAGTTGGAAGTGCACCAAGGTTGGGAAAAGACATTAGAGTCAGTTAGCTACTAACATAGCTGAAAAACATCACGGTGTACTTGCTGCAGTACATGGCCAGTGTCTTTTCTTTCTTTGTTGATGTAGGTGCCACTGGAGAGCCTGGTGAAGTAGGAAGTCAAGGTAAACACTCATTTCCACTTGATGTTTTGAATATATTTTTGGTTCTTTGGTTCTGATCACCAGTCCTGTGTTAAATCTCTTCCGGTTGTTTGCAGGTGCACCAGGTGCAAAAGGTTTCCCGGGTGAAGCTGGAGCTCCAGGAGAAAAGGGTAACTTTTTAGCTTAATCTTCCAAAATTGTTGGGCTGATGTTTTTGCAGAACATTGATTGATAGGTTAATTATAGTTGTATATGTCAGTACAGCTTTCCTCATTTTGGACTATCTCTCTGGTCCCTCCATTGACAGTTTTCATTGTTTTTGACACAGGTGATAGAGGAACACCAGGTCTGCCAGGAACCAAAGGAGATCATGGAGAGAGAGGACTACGTGGACCAGCAGGTGTGTCCCAGAAGAACATCATGTTTATCATGCACAGACTGAATAATAACACAGTTCCCATCACAGTGCTGAATTTATATGTGGTGAAGATGACTGTGAACCTTTTTTTTTCCAAAAGATCTGTTAAAATAACACAGAACCCAGAGCAAAAAGAACCCTATATTTTTTTTCATCATGTACTGAAAACTTTAAGACACTCATAGACACAACTTTCTAAAACCACGAGACAAATTAAAATACTTATTTTGTGTTTTTGTAAGCTTTAAATTCTTTTGAAATTTGAACTTCTATGTGCATTGTGTCCCAGAAACTAAACTGGTTCAATGCACTGAGTGATGGCATCAGTTTTAAAGAAAGTCTACGTACCATCATTCACTCACAAATGAGAAGTTAAATACATAAACAGGAAAATGTAGCCTTGATCAGTGCAACACTCCGTCTCACTTTGGCATAAACCTTTTCCAATTTGTACATATAGTCTTAATTTTCGAGTGCCCCCTGCCTTTCAGAACAGACTCACAAAGGATAGCGATTGGAATCTCCCCCGAATGAACTGGAGCAGCCCCTCAGGTCTCTCATATGTCATTAGCTGTGAAACATAGCAACTAGCAGCTCTTTATAGGCTGACATCAGCTATCCCTGCATACTTTGCCAGTCTGCAATTCTGACCTCATAAGTGACACTTCCTCTCTGCTGGACAGTTAGTTCGGTCGCTTAAATATGTAAAAGGCAGCACTGTTGTACACAAATCAGAAAACATTATGTCACATTAGCTAGCTAGCTAGTCAGCTACTGGGACACCAGATAACTAGTCATGATTGTTCTAGGCTTGCTATATAGAAAAGGACCATTACACATTGAAACAGCAGAGTTCTCATAACCCAAGAATCAGGACACATAAGGCTAAGTGATGGGGCGAGGGATGTATTATGACTGAGCTTTGTTCTGGTATGATGAGGTGCTTTTGGTGGTTGAAGTTAGCTTAATTAAGACTTTGTTATGTAAGCAGACTTTACGCTGTGTTACTCACATTACGCAGCTAGTCTGTGACTCTTGTCCAGCTAGATCTTGGCATCCATCATGAGGGTCAGCAAACTGCATTTGAACATTCTGAGGAACGTTATTTACAAACTCTCATGAGCTAACTGTTATAGCTTTGGTAAAGGTTTCCATTTTGATGGTTCCTGTTTTTTTATGATTAAAGGTGAACCAGGACAGCTTGGACCTCAAGGACCTTCTGGAGCGAAGGGATCTAAGGGAACTGCAGGTAAAGAGAGGGCTTCAGAATAGTAATGAAAGAAAATGTGTGAAGAGCTGGTGAGAGCTAAAGAATAATTTGAAATACATCATATCTTTGGTGATGTGGTTTTAGTTAATTGGACAGAGATGCTGTCACCATACTAAAAGTGTGCCACTATCATATCATACAAGACAGTGACATCAAATTACTTACACAGATAAAAAAAAAGATTTTTAATGATTAGAATGATTAGTTGCAGAGGTCAGGCATACAATTGAAACATTTATGCAGCTGCTGCCAAAAACCGATCACAACAGATTTATGAGTGTATGAATTGCAGGTGAAACAGGTTCCATGGGACTCCCTGGTGTGAGAGGACCACCTGGATTTGCTGGGGATATTGGTCCACCAGGTACCAAAACACTGTACTTGTAATTATGGTGGATCACAAAATCAATTATGTCAAGGCCTGCATCTTGTTTTTATTTGATTGCATACACTCACATATCTGTTCTTCTCCAGGTCCTCCTGGGATTCAAGGACCCCCAGGTATGGGAGTATATTTCATAATAAACAATTTTTTTAATTTTATTTTTTAGTAAAAGTTTTTAAAAAAAAATGTATTTACATATTTATACTCTGACTTATCATCACAGGTATTGCTGGAATTCCAGGACAGCCTGGTATTAAAGGTAATGCATCATTCCCTTAAAAAACAAAAAGTCAAAAATGTCCACATCACCACACACTGCCACAGAGGGGGCAGGTTACAAAAGATCAAAAGTGCCATTGAAGGGAAAATAAAGCATCTGAAAAGCCACCACGTGGGCACAGACTCTACTACTGTATATGTCAGAGTCATATCAGAGTAACTAACCCCTTTTATTGCCACAGTAGCCCAAGCTAAGAATTTTCAAGCAGATCTAAGTCATATTTTTTCTTGTATCAAAATAATAATAGAAAAAAAATGTTGTGATGGTGCAAAGAGCGGGATCTGAGTCTGTTGATTACCACTGTGCGTTCATGTGGTGACGTAGAGAGGAGGGAGGGGGTTACTGGCCCCACAACAGACAGGAAGTTGGCTAAAATGACACTTACGGCAGCTTTAATACAATCTGGTTATGATTCGAAATGTCAAAGAGTGTTTTCAAAGGCTAATGTAAGTATAGACAAACATAATGTTTATAATGTATTGTTTCATTAATAAGCTAACATATCAATGTCTTTCAGGTGAACCAGGATCACCTGGTAAAATCATCACTCCAGGTAAGAAGAGGAACACACGTTGTACAAAGTGGACAGTGTATTAGTTTTTATTCCAAAAGACAACACGTGTTCTTCTCTTGTGCAGTGTAACAGGTGTTTCTCTCTCATTCCTTTCAGTTGGCTCTGATACTGTGACTGTCCCTGGACCACCAGGGCCGGCTGGTCCTCCAGGTCCTGCTGGAAACCCTGGTCTGTCTGGTCCCATTGGCCCTGCTGGTATCCCAGGACAACCTGGTAAATCCAACACCTTGATGACCATGTTAGGCATTTAGGATGGATGGAATTTTTTTTTTTTTTTTTTGACTGTATTGACCATATTTTTGGTTATTTTTTTGTCTTTTCTACGATGTGAAATTCACACAATTATCAAGGTCCTAAGGGAGAACAAGGAGAGAAAGGAGAAAAGGGGGAGAAGGGAGCACAAGGAAACCCTGGTGAGCCTGGGATCAGCACCACGAGTTCAGGAACTGACAGTGCCACCCAAACAGCCGGTGAGTACCTCTCTTATTCATCACTTTGGTACCATCTGGTGGTTGTTTTTAGAATTACACTCTATACACAGTAATATGCACTATGACATATAGATTTAGATTTAGACTCAGATGGGCTTTATTTAAACCACAACAGGGACAACATATTAAGATGCAGCAAGTTAAGAAAGAAGAATCAGACAAATATGCATAGCGTTAAATAGAAATTAAATGGAAGAAAAAAAAAACAATAAAATATTAATATCTCCTGTGTTTTCACTTCTAACAGAAGTTTCCTCTGTGTCTGGACTGCCTGGCCCACCAGGACCTCCAGGGCCTCCTGGAGCACCGGGTCCTCAGGGTCCTTCTGGTATGGCAAAAGCTATTTGTAAAATATCAAGGAATTTGCCAACACTCTGTACTGAGGCTTAGATCAAACTAATGATCTATTCAAATGCTGTTGTAACTCTTCTTCAGGTGAGGCTAAACCGGGTCCTCCAGGACGCAGAGGTCCTCCTGGACAGCCAGGTAAACAAGGATCTCACATTAGAGACAGACACATGAGCAGCTTCATTTAAGCAGTGGTGGAATAAAACATTCAATTTTTTTGCTCTCAAATGTTATTGACTTGTCGCTGTCCTTACAGGTGTTGGTTCCCCTGGGCCTCCGGGAGAGAGAGGAGAGCCTGGCAGCTTTGTGCCAACCTCAGGTTGGTGAAAGAAGTCTCATCTCAGATGTATTGTTGGCCCCCAGACAACTGGACATACAGTGTGTCATATTTACCTCCAGTGTCTTTGCATGGCGTATTTGATGTATTCTTCCCGCTTTTGTCCTAGAAACCTTCTTTGCTGGACCCCCAGGACCCCCAGGACCCGCAGGCCCACAGGGTCCAGAAGGCAAGTTTGACAAATCAGATTTTTCTGATCAGAAGAATCTAAAAAAAATAAGAAAGAGCATTATATAATAGATTCATGCTGGGGCTGGAAGATATGACCTTAAAATAGACATCCACATAAGTCAATCGCAATACACAATGTGTATCTTAACATTTTGAAATCTTCTTAAAACCACTTCCACCATAACCACCATAAATGCTGAGACTGAGGGACAGCAACCATCTAACATAACCTATCAACCCCCTAACCCTAACCCTTTTGACCAGATCACACAACATTCATCATTACTGTTGGGATGACAGTAAGTACTTTGACAATGCGCTTTCTTTATTGATAATAATCAGTAATGTGGATATAATGACTGAGTGGGTAAAGGCAAGTATTAAAACAGTCTGCTAAATTCAGGAAATGACATCAATTTTAAAACCAGGACAAGATAACGCATATTACCATATAACAATATCAAGAATCTACAACAATATTCTTGTATTATGATAACGATATATATTGTACATGTTGCCCAGCCATAACTCTTACATTAAAAAAGGTATTAAACTAACTTGTGAATGTGGCAGTTCTCGGGTCAACAGAGAGATTAGGATGCCTCTTTACTTGGAAATGATTTAGCAGCTCTGGCTCACAGAACGTGTCTTTCATCCTATCATTCCTTCTTGTTAGGTGCCCGAGGGGGACAGGGGTACCAAGGTCAGAGAATTGCAAACCACTGCATATATCACAATTTTTAGAAAGTACAGACTTTTAAAACAGATATACAAATACATATTCATGTATATATATATTGATTTTTCAGGTGAACCTGGTCAGCCAGGTCTTCCAGGGAGTCCAGGGGAACCAGGTGCTGGTATGTCAAAACATTTAGATTAGATCAAATTGATTTTTACCAATATGTTATTAAAAAGATTATTCTTGGAGGGGTCAAATAAGCAAAGTAATAGTTTGTTTTATAAAGATGTAATATGTAACATTTTCACATTTACATTTCAAAAAACAACAAGATCTTTGCTCAATTTTGAGTTGAGTTGTGCTGTTACCTTATCCCACGTGCTGGTTCACATGCTGGGAATATTCAAGTGCGTACTGTGGCCATCATCAGACGTGGGCTCGGCTCAGTTGATATGGAGATATTTCAGAGGTCAATAATGAAACTCCAGGTTCTTTTACCAGATGTTAAATCAGTGTTTCGATTGTCATGTCAGGTTTCCCAGGTCAGCCTGGAGCTAGAGGCCCTCCAGGTCCATCAGGACCAGAGGGGCCACAAGGACCTAAAGGTAAACTTACCAAAATGTGATGACTGACCTAAATCCCTACAGACCTGAAAATCCTCTTGTGTTGTCCCTGTGTTATTATACAGGGTATAACCACAGTGATGGTTACACACAATCATTTTCTGTCTGTTCTGTCTATCTTTCCACTGGCCCTCTGTTCTCTGTATTGTCTTTAATTCAGAAGTCAGCAGCACTGGATTGTGTCTCTCATACTGTTAATGTGTTTCTTGCAGGTGATGTAGGAGTCCCTGGCCCCCCAGGAGCCCCCGGAGTATCTGCCGGTAAGACTGTCCTGAATATCATATCACATCAAATTATGATGTTGCTTAACATTTTCTTTTCAATGCAGTTTTACCAATGACATGCTTTCAGAATGTCTACACAGCTCTGAGAAAGCAATAGCACTTATGGCTTTTTTCAAACATTTGAAACACAGACAAAAGTTTTTTGTGTTGATTTACAGGTAGCTCATACGGTCCTGCTCCCCCAGGCCCTCAAGGGCCACCTGGACTGCCTGGTCCACCTGGAAGAGATGGAAGTGGGTCTGGATCAACCGATGTGGGCCAGTATATTGCAGAATACCTTCAGAGTAAGCTATGTATTTATATACGTTGGTTTATATAACGTTCGATTGAATGAAACAAAGAGTTAAGTCTAAGACTAAATTGTGTTGATATGCAGGTGACAGCATCAGGCAGTACTTGGCTGGACCTCCTGGGCCCCCTGGTCCTCAAGGGGCTCCAGGTGCTTCAGGGTCTGCAAGGGACGTGCCGGTTGATGATTTGGCTACACGAGTTATGGCTTACATCCAAAGTATGACCAATGACTTTCACAGAGTTACATCTGAACTACACAAGATGCCCTCACATGAGAATCAACAGTTTTTCTAATAGTGGTGAGAACAACTTTGCATCTTTCACCCATTCAGGTACAGGTAGAGGATATGATGGGACTCCTGGTCCTCCAGGACCTCCAGGTTCACCTGGCTTTCCAGGTTCACCTGGCTCCATCTCTGTCAATGACATCATCAACCTATTGCAACGTAAGTTTCATTTAAGGATGTTCGGGATCACACACACATACACACTGACATACAATTTCTGTCTAATAATCTGTGTTATGTCAGTTAGCTTTGAAGTTTGTTGTCTTGATAGTAGCATAGCATTTGAGACTATCTGCCAAAGTGTATGAATGATTTGTGTCCAGGAGAGGATGTGAGGAGATATGTTTCTGGTCCTCCCGGTCCACCAGGACCTCCTGGAGATACAGACCATGGCAGCTACAGAATCAACACCCAGGAGGTGGCAAATCGTGTCCTCAGCCTCATGAATGGTAAGTCTTATAGAAAGACAGGTTAATTATTAACAAGGTGTTGTGTTGAATAAGAGGACTTATTTTGACTGTGGGTCCCATTTTTCACCAGAGAGGGGGGTGGTAGGTGCTCCTGGACCACAAGGGCCTCCTGGGGCTCCAGGTCCTCCTGGAAACTCGTTATCAAGTAAGAAACACAATTAAAACACAGACAGTTATGGTGCATTCCATTTATGCAGAGAGTTGGAAGTTGAGGCTGAGAATTATGTCTTACTCGAGTAGAAGTTTTAGCCCAGTTAGCCAGGTTTCTGAGTGTGTATTGTTTGTGTTCATGCAAGTGTGTGTCTATTCTAAAGTATTTAGATTCTCAAGCTGACAGATGTTTATTTTCATATTCCAACTAGCTGGGTATCAAGTACATGTGGGCCCTCAAGGGCCTCCTGGCCCCCCAGGTATCCCTGGTCCACAAGGTCCTCAAGGTCCTCAAGGTCCTCAAGGTCCACCTGGCATACCTAGCCCACAAGGATATGGGACCTACCTCACTTCAGAAATCCGTGACTACCTTCAAAGTGGGTCCAAACATTTACTACATCAGTTCATGAGGAACTTATCTGAGAAAGCATACTTAATGTCTTGTCTGCCTCCACATCTGTTCCATTGTCTTCCCAAAGGTGTTGCCTTCAGGGGACCACCAGGCCCCCCTGGTCCCCAGGGACCTGAAGGACCCCCTGGTCAAATAAGCGGATTGGTTTCCTATGCTGAGCATGCCAACAGACAGGCGCTCAGAGCAGAACTGCAAGAATATATCAAGAGTGAGTTTAAAAGAATATTTCAGCAGATGTAATTGGATAAAATTTCAAAATGTGTATTGAAAATGTGTGACTTTTTGACTCAGCCACAGTGATGATAATTCCTTGTCCTGATTAGTGTAAGGGTATGAGTAGGATATAACAATTGCATGAAAAGGTTTGGGCAAATTATAATGGAATACAAGGTGAGCATGCACAAGGATCACTATTATGTTCAATACGCAATGTGCATATGTGCAATATGTAAGAATTTCTCAAGTATATTTTGCAAATAGGGGTCAGCATATAGTAACTGCAAACTGCTGCTAACTGTAGCTGTTGATAGCTAGATAGCTCAGTTAGCCATGCAGCTAGCAATGCAGAGTGAGAGTTTGGAGTGGTTTTATGAGAATGGACTGACTGGGGCTAGCTTGTTAGCTGGCTAACTTCATTAGATCTCTGCAATAGAGGGCATTGATGACTGACATAAGGTCAAAACTGACATTTCTTCAGATTCTGTTGATAGATTAAGTTATTTTGAATGTTTTAAATTTGAATTCTTACAAAAATGCACCTTTAATTAAGGCACATTTTTGACCTTTCCCAGGATTCCCAAAATATGCATACTTCTAACTGATAATGGATTTTAGATTCTACCTTTGTGATGTGAGATATTAGATATCAGCCTAGCTAATTTTAATTTGAACATTTGTTGTGACATTTTTAATTTTATTTTTAATTGTGTGGTCTATCAACAGTATTCTGGTGGTTAACTGTGACAGCAAAATAATTCAGTGTTTTAAAAGACAGTTGTCTTTATGAACCTGTAATAATGTTGAATGATCAATCAACAAACAAACAAACAAACAAACAAGCAAACAGGCAAAGTCTGCATTACAGTTACATTTAAGTCTGTGCTGGTTGAGTCACTGCTTCTTCTCATGCTGTCGTATGTTTTACTGTCTCCAGGTGATAATTCAAGAGCAGCTATGTTTGGACTTCCTGGACCACCAGGCCCTCCTGGGCCTCCAGGACACAAGGGAGAGCCAGGCCTAAACAGCGCCAGTGACTGGAACCCGGATACCAAAGAATACATCAACATGGCTGTCAAAGTAACTGATTACATTAAATGTAGGTGTTCTAGAGGAAGTTTGTCATGAACCACATCACACATCACACCACAGCATGAACACTTTTGTCTCTCTGAAACTTGGAGTCGTTTTTATATGACCATCTACTTACCTGACTGTCATGTGCATGCATCTCATGGTGTTCTCCATGATATTGTGAGAGACTCATGGGTTAGCGCCCATGACAATGTTGTGCACATAGCAGAATACATCAAATGTAAGTTGATATGGGCTTCAGGTGCTTTTACATTTTTTTTTTTTTTTTAAGTTGAAGAGCCCCATTATGACATCAACGGTTAGCGGTACTGGTTGACACTATTCATCTTGTCTGTTTTCTGCCAGCTTATGGTCTGCTCAGTGATGGTGAACGGAGCAACAATGAACGCGCCACCCAAGGGCCGCCGGGACCACCTGGCCCTCCAGGTCCCCCTGGATACAGCCGATTGTTTGGTTCCTATGAAAACGTCACTGATTTAGTGGAATACTTCAAAAGTAAAGATCCATTACAATACCAGTTAATAAAGTCACACTCATCATTTCCCCAGTACAGGAGAAAAGGTAAAGAGTTTGAGAGTATATTGACATGAATGATGACCAATTGATTTGCCCTCTGACAGCACATGGTGCCATTGTGGGGCCGCCTGGGAGACCAGGACAGAAAGGGGACATGGGATTACCAGGACCAAAAGGAGAGAGAGGTACATCTACCAGTTTGCTAGGGTCTTGATGCCTTAGATTTTATTATGACATCAAACATGTAACCACCCCTCACCCAGAAAATTAAACCCTATACAAAAATGACTGGCTAGTTGATTTTCTCAGTAGGACCATCAAGGAAAAATAAAAGAGTTTTTAAGACAATTTCAAAGCACTCTCGTGTATGTAGACATACTGTAGGTGAGCAATGCTCTCCTGGGCTTCAGGGATGGCAAGGACACAAAGGTGACAGTGGTCAGCTGATGTACTTTTCAAGTGGGCCACTTGATTCATACATGGTAACTGATTTAGATTGATATGATTGTTGCTCACAAGCCTGGTGTCTGTTCTTTCTGTGTGGAGTTTGATTGTTCTTCCCGTGTTTGTGCGAGTTTCCTCCGGGTGCTTTGATTTCCCACACTGTAAAAAACATTACTGTAAAACAAGTCAGCTCGGCTGTCAGTGTCCTAGATCAACGCCTTGGCTTAAATCTAGAGTTGGTCACCAGATGCTGTGTAGTAGCAGCCCACTGCTCTGCTCGGATGGGTTAAAGGCTGAAAACCACTTTCACTGTATTGTGCATGATGTGATTGTGTGCGATAAAGATTTTTCTTCCTCTTGATTCAATGTGCTAGAACAGGCTGGATCACAATGATCAAAGCAATTTGCATCAATCAACATTTTAATAAAACTCTGTTGTTTTTCAGGAGAATCACTGATCACTAGGAGGAGGAGGAGGGACGTTGGTGTTTAAGAGCCAAGTTACTGAATATGTGAAACTTTTTTGATTATATATCATATATTATGATATATGGGATTTGTCTGGTGTGTTTAAGGGTAAAGGTACTGAATCACAGAATTGATGTGTTTGACCAATGTGTTTTTCTAAATGATTTGTGATTGTATTTTTATATTCTTGAGTACTGAGTAATCTTTGTGAAGTCTGGGTTTATGTATAGTTTTGAATTAGGTTGTTTAACACATTGTAAAAGGGTAAAAATGTTCTCCATTAACGTGTTTGCAGGTCTTGGGGAGGTGCTACTGCATATGTAGAAAAGTAATATAAAGCCTTTATCTGATAAATCACCTCCAGTGATATCACTCAGTGGTTAAGTTTGCATTGTGGGTAAAATAGGCACCACATCTTGAAAAGCAGTAAACCCCCAACAACCATTACTCTCCTTTGACAAATGACTAAAATACAACAGGTTACTGCAATGTAAAGACACTTTCATATGTAAAATAGGTGGAATTACCCTTTAAAGGGATGTAGTACAGAGGGGTGACACCAATACTTTTTTGGGATTGCATTACATGTTTGCTCTCTCTGACCTTTACATACATAAAGCCTTTTTCCAATGAGATCATGTCTTGTAACTCTTTTTTTGGGGGGGGAATTTAGAATTATGATATAGCTGTTCATTACTGCTAGATAATAGCACATGTATGAATTACATCAAAGACTAGACACAACTGTAGTAAAGAGGAAAATGTTTATTTACAGCAAAATGAAAATCTACATTACACAGTCTAAAAACTCCAAACTACATTTGCTTTTTAAAAAAAATGCATAATGATTTTGATATGGATATCAATTCTTTTTCATTCAACATTCAGAATTTAATCAATTTACTAAGATTCATGGTGAATCTGATTACCAACAAGACAAGAAGCAATTTAAAGATGGTGTAATTTTTTGTATGCTGCAAATTGAGTGAATGAGCTACAGCACAGATGCAGCAGCGTGGGTGACACATTTGCATATAAATAGCTACTGAGAATGTTTTGTAAAAGGAGCACATCATTCCTTCACTGTTTTTGTTCTGAACAGTTTAGGTATTAAATATCTTTAACTAACCATGACTGTCAGTAGCCAAACACAAAGAAATGAGATGATAAAATTAACCAATCAGAAGTCTAGATGGCCAAAACCAGTCAGGTTCATGTTTGTTTTTACCACTGCATCAATACATCAGCCTAAATTAAAAAAAAACCAAACCTGTGCAAAGATCTTATTCTGTTTTTGTTTCTTTGAATACAGATGCAATCATTCTAAATACAGTCATAGATGAGAACATTTACTGGGCCATCTGGCATACAACCTTAAGTTTGACCAAAATCTTTGAAGGCGGACATATCACGTATACAGTATATCCTTACAGCTTCTCGACATATTAAGGCTATTAGCTAGCATGACGATGAAATCTGTATTATTTCAATAAAAAGAAGAGGAACCATGCAGGTCTACTCATGATACACATGGTAGCAAAATACCTTATGCGGAGGCAAAGGAGAAAACCAAAGCAAATAAAAAGGAGGCATCATCATCTGTAACTACAGATTAGGTGGTTTCTAATTCACCTGAACTGAACAGCTGAACTGAACGCTGTCTGAAGTTTTAGAACAGTCAAGAAAATGTTAAATGTGACATCACTTCCAGATTTTACAGACATCATTAAACATTGCATTTTTTATTCATCCCTGAATAATGTGCGTATAGATACATAACCTTTTGCTTGACAATAATAAAGTGGTATTACCTAAAAAAATACAAACCAGACCAACTGTCAGGTACATAAATGCTTGTTCGACAGCCTTTGTTTCTGCCACCACAGTGATTTCCTTAGTGTCCAATCAACAGTATGTGTGTAAACATCATCTCCACATCTCCTTTGACTGCCTGCAACAAACATGTTTCCATCTTGCCTCAAGCCTTGTGCTCAAGACAGGAAGGCAATCTGAGGAGAAACCTGATCATTCCTGCTAGAAAAAAGTTTTGTTCCTAAAGTTTGCTTTGAAATCATGTATTAGACTGGTTATTTTAACCTTTAGCACAATCTAAAACTCTGAGATATGATTTCATAAAAATACACCGTTTGATATGGTTCCTATTTCATATTTAACCAAATTAAATAGTCATCATTGTGTTTAAGAGGTAAAAAAATGCTATCTGTTCTTAAGTGCAAATGTCTGAATGAGAGAACAGTTGAGCAGCAAATAATTTTATCATCAATCACTTGGATTTAAAAGCATCAAATTCTACAGGCACTGATTCTTACAAAAACAATTCAATCACAAAAAGAAGGTTGGACAGAGCTACTTACTTAAGTGGTTTTGAGGTCATGACGCAATACACAATCTGAAAATCTCCTTCATAATTCTCCTTCGAAATGACTACAATAGTGTGAAAGTCTGACATAAAGAGTAGAAGGAAGTTGCAGAGCAGCGCTGCATACTGAGGAACAGAGTCCAAAAACAGAAATGCTTTTTACATCCTCCAACAGTTCTCAAAGGATGAGGGCAAGGCAGCACAGACTCTGTCTCTACTGTTGGTGTGTGTGTGCTCCTGTCCACATGCACATCACTGCATATGTATGCAGGTTTCTTCTAGAACCCAGTGGAGTGTACGCTGGGGATGGGGTAGAACTTGGAGATGCGGCTCTGGGTGGAGGGGTTAAGGCACTCTGACTCGCCACTCATCTTGAAGAACACTTCCTGTTCCTGCAGCTTCCTGGCAAACTCTTCCTCCAGGGCCTGATGATACACACAAAAACATGTTTGTGTTGTATAAATATTGTCAAGCTATTTCGATTTCGTTTTAATCTGGTTCCTTGTATACATGGTACTGGTAAGTGGATCAAACAACATCTCTACTAGCCTTCACCTGGTGTAAAGTTTCATAAACATGCCTGGTTACTCCACTTGGTCACAGACATTAGTGAAAATGAATATAAGGAATCATAAACACTCCCCCCTTGGGGTAATACCAGATTCTGTTTCACTATGAATATGTTTTAAGTCAATGGTCTATGTACATGTCTAGGTTAACAGACAAATGTGAAGCTTGATATTGTGATAAATAGTCAGACACTGATGCCGACAACAGAGAAAACAAGACAGTCTACAACTACGCTGGCTCTGTGAGGCTGAACATCTGTGCTAGGAGCTAAATGACATCAGCATTCTCACAAGCAAATTAGCATGGAACACAGAGCAAAGCTAAGGCTGATGGGAATCACAGCTCTGCAGATATTCTGTCATAAAAGTGTTACAGGACAAATTAAAACATCCAGTGCGTTTACATGCACAGCTTAGTCAGATTACAGCCATAGTTCAACTATGCCACTCAATCAGACAACTGCAATTATCCGAGTATACATGCCGGTGAGAAAATTGGATTATTGGGCCGGAGCATGTCATACCCCAGTACGACAGGTGGTGCTGTAGTCATTTCAACTAGTGGTAACAGAAACACCTCCGGCTGACCTCTTTACGTCACCAGCTGCCTCGACATTCAAGAAAGATAGTGTACGAAGAGTGAGACGAAGCTACATATCTGTACGCTTCGTATATGGCCGTCCTTCTACTTTCAGGTCACGGCCCCGGGGAAAAATCTCGCACCTGCGCAGAACGCAAAATCTGATCTG
This sequence comes from Acanthopagrus latus, assembly GCF_904848185.1. Taxonomy (NCBI): domain Eukaryota; kingdom Metazoa; phylum Chordata; class Actinopteri; order Spariformes; family Sparidae; genus Acanthopagrus; species Acanthopagrus latus. Next base: position 30,320,585 of record NC_051039.1, on the reverse strand, counting down.
ATCCGCTGGAGCGTATACATGCAGGAGTAATGCGACTATCAATCAATAATCTAGGTGTTTTTATTCAACTATGAGAAATCCGACCTAGTCCGAATTTAGTCAGACTAAGGTGTATACATGCATCTTAAAAATCCGATCATAGTTGGACTAACCCAGTAATTCGGTTTTCTTAAGTGTCATGTAAACGCACTGATTGACCTGATGACAGTGAAGTGATAGTAATGAATAGTAGATGATAATAGTTGGAGGATGATGAAGTTAGTCACAAGTTATGGTTGGCTGGTTGGACAACACACCATTTTGTTTTAGTATAACTCAGCTTTCACCAAATGGACTTCCACCTGGCCATAATTTGTGATGTGATGATAAACAATATTTACTTCATATTGTACCATAAAAAACACATTTTGGTATTAGCCTGAAGTGTAGTCATACAAAACATTACTTCACATGCAATCAGGTACAGCAATCTGGTACCTTCTTCCGGGGTCGTAGTTTCTCCCTCCACTCCTTCAGCTCCAAGCTATGGTCCTCATCTAACTCCTTCAGCTTCTGGGTCTCATGTTCAATCAGCAGGTGGCACTTCTCATTCTGAAACACACACAGGAGCTTAGTGCATGAAAAGTGAAGGGTTGTACATGTTACTGTGGCAAATGCTTTTTTGGGAGGCTGGGATGGTAAAGAAAAGCAGGACTACTTTTACATAATAATGGTTCATTAAATAGGTTCAAAGCTGTAGTCTGTAACTATTCTTTTGTCGTATTTGCTAAAATTGTCATTATGATCTGACAGTGGATTTTTACACAGCTGACTTGTATCTTATTCTACTGTCTGTGGCCACCCAGTGGCCCCAATTTGATTTGCAAGAGTCCATCGTCCCCAGATCAACACAACGGATCAGAGCCAAGGGGAGTGTCTGAGAAGTGTCAATAACTCTCGTGCATGCTGCTGGCAGCCCCCCTCCCAGGCGCAGTGTGTACTAGGCAGTGCCCCTCCCACAGACAGGCTTAGTGTCTGCTCTTAGCTGGTCAGGTACGTTCAAGCCCAAACTGTATACAATGGTGGAGAACAGACAACAACAACAGAGCAGAAAAATGCCCCACCATTGCATTCATGTCAGAGGTGGAGGGAGCTGCGGGATTTGTATGGACTCAAGAGTGAAACAGAGTTAGTGGCTTTTCTGCTGGACAAGTAAGGACCCCTGCTTGATATCGGTTTCATTCTATGTTTTAACCACAAGGCTAAGATGGCGGCTGTTGAAGTAATACTCGCACTGGCAGATATCACCTTACGATGTATCAGTCGAGCTACGTAGCTTATCGGTAAATCTAGCTTGTTAGCTTGTATGCTAACTCTGGTGTTTAGCTTCGTCTTTATGGCTACTGGTTAGCAAAAGTGTCTTCCAAGTGACTGGGCAGTTATAATGTCCTCTATGGGGAGGGGCTTTGAAGGCGGGGCTGCACTGCAGCAGAGAGGAAGGAGGAGGGTCCTGGGAGATTTATCATTCAAATATTTTGGCTAAGTCTACTTTTTTCTCAGAACTCCAGACTGCAGCTTTAAATTCTTGGATTATTCCTCAAAGTTAAGTTTGGCGTTTTAGTTTAACATCTACCTGTAGCTGCTGAAGCTCTCGAATGTTGGCGTCACACTGCAGCTGCAAGTCTCTCATCTGGTTTTCATGTTTCTGATGCTGGTGAAGCCTCTCATTCTTCTGCCTCTTCTCTTCCTGTGCTGCAAACTAGAAAACAAACACATCATTAGGCTTCATATTTAGTTGCTCTTCTAATAAATTTGGGCTCTCTGCATTTGATTTTCCATCAACTATATGACACAACAGGACAAATGCTGGTTTAATTTCTAGCACATTATGTTCCATATTTTCATCACCTGTTTGACCTTCTCCCTCTCCTGCTCAGGAGTGATGGCTGCTCCAGTGATGCGAAGGCTCTTTTTGAACATGGCCATGCGTGTCTTGGCCTCGCTGCGCTGAATCTTGGGCAATCGGGTTCTCTCCTGTGTCTGCTTGTTCTTCATCTCTTCAATCAGACGTTGGTTGTAGCGCTGCATCTGCTCCATTTCCTGTACAGGACGCACGCCATCAGACAAGGCTTCCAGAGCAACTTTTTTTTTTTTTTAATGCTGAACACACATCTTGATGCCATTTTTGACAGTAACATAACAAATGAGAGTAATCCTGAAGTTAAAAGAATGACAGAAGAGGTTTAAGTGTGTAAAACAACTACAAGAAAGCTCTTTCCCTCATCTAGCCCATACCTTCTCGTGTCTCTTCAGTAGCTGATGTCTTTGCATGAAGTACTGGTCTTTGAGCTGCTGTTTGAACAGCTGGTGTTTCTCCTGCAGATGGCGCTCTTCCAGCTCCCACATGGCAGCCTCTCGTGCTGTTCACAGACACACAAGTGAACAAAAGACAAAGTTGAACAATTACATTGAAGAACCATCAACAGGCTAAATGGAGGGGAATATCTCCTAAAACACAAGATTGAGCAGAAGACACAGAGACAGTTGTGAGCTGAGGTTACCTCATTAACAGGAAATGGCTGAATGCTTGAGGTACTTACGTCAACCACCAACGACTTTGCTAATGAGGTTTCAGCTTTGAAGATTTGAACCATCTATCTATCTATATTCATTCACAGTGAAAACATTTTACAAGCGCCTAAAGCACAGCTACAACCTCCTGTGACTTGGTTCAGTGAGCATTTCTGAGAAGCGTTATTTGTGCAGCTCCTGGCACATTAAGCATGGGATTAAGTCCCACAACTAACAGCCTGCTGCTCATTGCATTTTTCAGAGGGGCTGCAGTCAGTGGTCTGAGAGAATTCACCCTCCAAAGGGAGTTTGTTCACTGCTGATCTTAGTCACTACACATGGGATGTTTTGTAATATACTAAAAAAAACTGCCTTTAGTAAGAAATTAGTAGGGTTTACTTTAGAGGTCAGTTGTTTGTTGTCATTTCAGCTCTGTTTTGATCTTCACCTGCTCTGTAGCTAAATCCTCCCATATAACCAGTTGGTAGCTAATTTGGTCTGCTGCTTAGTGCCAGGCAGGTGGTATACAGTAATTTCATCAAAATTGCTGAAAACAAGGTTGATGACAGCTGGGCTGTAAACTTTAAACAATGAGCTAACAGAGGCATAAGTGACCTATAGAGCTGAGAGGATCGGCAGAGGCTGAAGCTACACAATGGGAATAAAGTAGCAGGAATTTAACAAATAAATCCAGACAGTCATTCAAATGACCTTAACTGCATGCTCATTATTTATACAAAAAAAACTAAAACGTTTATTGTTATTCATTGAATATCATATTTTTGATAATCATGGTTTTACCACGGAGAAGCTGCTGTTTGTGGTTGAGGCAGTCCCTCTCGATAGTGGCGAGTTCATGTTTATGTTGCTGGATAATTTTCTTCAGAGCGCTGTCCAGATCCTGCTGCTGCTTCTGAAGAAACTCTTGTTCCTGGATGGTTGACACAGATTATAAATGACATGAGGACAGCAGGTAAAGGTGTTAATCCAGAAATATACAATACCTTAATAATTTGAGAAAGGCAGAATAAGAGATTCATTGAATTCACACAATCAAGGACAATCAATCTCCTCTAACCGCCACGTGGTGGCTGTGGCTCAGGGGTTGAGCAAGTGTCTTATTATCGGGAGGTCGCTGGTACGATTCCCCTGGTCTACATGTCAGAGTGTCCTGATCCACCAATCATAGCATGCATGTATGTATAAATTACTGTATGTTGCTCTGGACTAAAATATAAAATAAATCAAATTAAGCCAGATAGATGTTATGAGGCCAACTGAGTGTGACTGTGTTTGCTAGCATTCAGGCTTTGTGCCAATTTAACTTCAGGTTAAGCCCGGCTTTTACTGATGAACCAGACAGTTATAAATGGCAGCAAAGACTGTTTCACCTGCTCGTTAGTCACATTAATCTGACCTACTTGGCTTACCCAACACAGAAGCTACCATTTTATATGCTGATGCAGTGCTCATTGAAACACAGTGAACATTTTCTGACTTTCTATCATCTCTATCATCTAAATGTCAACACATTACCCCACCCCACCACAAATTCTTTATGTATGCAAAAAAATTAAAAAACAGAAGGAAAAACCTCTCCTCAAGACCAAGTGGTAAGCTTCAAGTGCTGGCCATTTCCTTGTACTGTTGTGATCTATTAGTTTCTGAACTGTTGAAATTAGAGTGCTGTAAATTTGAAATTTCAACGTTGTGTGACCATATTAGAGATTTGTGATTGTATAGCCGCACATCAGGACTGATATACAGAAATAAAAGAGTACGTAGCCTTAAGAGTAATGACTTTAAGAAACACGAAAGTGGCTATATTTAGGGGTTCCATTTTCATCATGTATGGCAGCGTTGCACAACTACAAGGACTGAGTGGGTCACTCCCTGTGGATCACAGTATTTTATCCTCCTATACATTGCATAAACCTATGGTCCTCGTACTTTTCCTGGCATGCCACCCTTCAGGAACTGAAAAAAACAGTTCTTGCCCCTCACTGCACCATTTTATTTTTATCAATCATCAACAATGATAGGATGAGCCACTAAAAAAGATAAAGTAGGATTTTAGTGAAAAATAGGTCTACATGATATTTACGTTTGTTAATTTCCCTTCATAATTATTATCCAAGAGAACTGAGGTGGCTTTATTCACCGTCAGGGGGTTCCTGCCGCCCACTTGGAGAATCACTGCATGGATTTAGCCCCAGTGCAGCTAAACAGTGGTTATGCAAACACTTTTAAGGCAGATCAGAGAGGGGGGAGTGTGTACTGAAGTATCAAAACAAGCTATTATAAGTATCCCTATATAGCTATCCCATCCTTCTGATGGTCTATATGTTGGTGCTGGAAGTAAAAAGGAAATTAAATGTGATGCACTACACATGCTAACCTCTTTCTTGCGGTTTTTCAGCATGTTCTGGTACTTAGAGAGTTCTTTGTCTTGCTCTCCTTTAATGCGTTTGGCTTCATCCCTTAGCCGGTTGGTGTGTTCTTGTTCCAGCCTCTCGATGGTCTGCTTTTGCTGCCGCTCCAAATTCTCCACCTCCTGGTCGTACTGACGCTTCTTACTCTGGAGAACACACAGGGTCACACCATATCAGTGAAATAAATTATTGTGAAAGAAGGAGCAATTCTGTTCTCTCAGTGTTAAATCTTAGAGGCAATCTGAAGCAGGTTTTGAAGTGACAGACGTTTTGTAGATGTCAAATAATCAAAGTCTAAAACTGATTTTTTGTCCCTACATTGACAGGTGAAGGAGGAAATATGCAAAACTTCTGCCAAGCTGTGTTACTTATGATAAACAGGTTCATTAACTGTTCACTACACAGAAAATGAATGGCACCGCTGCTTGTGGATGTCAGACTAATGACAAATGCAGAGAATCATGTCAGCCTTCTCACAGTAACATGACAAATTTGCTACTCACTAACTGCCTGCACCCAAAGCTAACTCGTAAGAATAAGACAAGATTTTTAAGAACCACAAAATCTGTATCTTTGTTCAGTGGCAGATGAGTTATTATCTTTTGCACTTATCCCAAAAAATGTCTATTGCCATTCACCACCATACATTTTCTTTTCTGAAATGGGGTCCCCCCCCATGGCGGTCCGCCAGAAGGTGTGTGACTTTGCCTCTCCATTTTAATCTACCTTTAGCTATATGTGGAGCAAAAGCTGCCCTACACAAAAATACTTTCTCCTGAGGAAAAGCCATCAATGGGCTGTCAAGATACAAGAGATAGTTACAATGTAATTTTTAGTTTTAATGGCATGTGTGTGTCCTAGGATGAATGTTCTTGTACTTCCATCTCTGTGGGGATGTGTTTTCGACCTGAGAAGGTCATGCCTCTGTTCTTCGAAGGACTCTTTCAGGTTCAGACTTAGTTCTAGTATCTGACTTAGTTTAAGGTCAGCATTAAGTTAATGTGTGTAAGTGTATGTGTAATGTGTAGTGTGTAGTGTAATGGTTGGGGTTGGGAGATAGGGTTAGGGTTGCTTTGGGAATGGCTCTTTCAAATAGAAATATTCATTTGTTTACACTTCCAGTGCCAATGTAACAGCTGGTTCTGCCTAAGCCACATTTTCCCACATTTAGGACATTTATTTTAACAGGTTTTAACATATTGGGATTTTCACATGTAAAAAGACAAATTCTACATCTTAAAATTGTAGTTAAAATGCAGAAATGACCAGTTATATGTCAAAATGTGGTAAAATTTGTCATTTACATGTGAAAGAGCAAGTACCAGATACAAGCAAATCACCAGATTTCATGTCATGTTTTGCTTGCATATCTGGAAAGGAGGGCTGGGCGATATGGCCTAAAAATTGAATCTCAGATTTTTTTCACACCAAACTCGATTCACAATTTTAATTGATTTGTTATTTCTTCTTAAGAACAAACTTCAAATTACAAGGAAATTATTAAAAACATTTTATTTATTTGAGTGCTTTTATTTTAAACAAATTTGCCCTGGCATTGTCAACTCGCACCTTTAACATGTCGGATTGCTTGCTATTTCAAAAACAGATCAGTTTCCATATTGGGATTCATAAAGTATTAACATAACTTTCATTAAATACTTTCTTTTGCAAAAGGTGCCTTTTGTTTACAAAAAGTATTTTATATCCCTCAAGATATGTAAACTAAATTAAACATCTGCATAGTTATCATCACGTTAGTAGATATACAGGACATGAGTTGTATGCTTGCTGTCTTTTTAACATATCTTTGACCAGGAATACTTTGCAGCAGACTGTGGTTTGTTTGAGGTCTGATGCTACAAAACCAAACTAATGAGACAATGCCGTTTTAGGAACAAGCTCTTAGCTTGCTGCATATTGTGTTTGATTCTCTGTGGAAAGTCAATGCGGGGGAGGGTAGAGCCCACTATGAACTATAGGAGCCCATGGCGAGCGGCAGCGGAGCAATTTAAAGAGAAAATTGATTTTATCTTTTAAAAATCGTCCGAAACCACAAACCTCGAATTAATAGATTCTGCCAATTCATCGCCCAGCCCTACTGGAAAGTTTAATCTACATGTCAAAAAAACCTAAAAAACAAACAGAATGTATGTAATTCACATGTGAAAACATTTAGAATTTTTTGATTTATATGTGAAATAAGCCACTAATTTCCGAAAATGCCCATTTCACATATCTAATTTTACTTCAAAAGGTAAAAATGTGTGCCAATGAAAAATTCACATGTGAAAACTTGCCGATCACTCAAATGACACTCTGGTTTTAAAACAGCAAACTTAATCATACAGATGGCTGACAATTTTTAAACAAGGCATTGATTATCTGGTCTCTCAGTCATGGTTGAGTTCTCAAAGTGCACCAGATTGATGCATTTAACTTTAAAATGTGCAACATTTTCTTAGACGGTCCAAGATCCACCCACCGTAGTCTCAGAAAATCCTGTGGGAAACACTGAGTGATTTGAAAATAAAGTTAGTCTCAGCCTTGATATCTTTCACTCACTGTGGTCTCCTGTTCAAAACGCCGGTAGATCTGCTCTTTCTGCTGTTGCAGTTTGTTGCTGAGCTGCTGTTGGGCCCTCTGCTCCTCTTTCTGCAGTAGACGCAGCTCCCTCAGCTCCTGGCGCCTAAAAACATGGGGGAAGAGAGAAGACAGACAATTATGTTTTGTATGTGTCTTTATTCATACATAAACACAGGCAGGTTGTACTGTGGGGTTCCTGGTAAATGTATTTGCATACACCTGATGCCTAGGGTAAATGTAAATGAAGGCAAGTGAATACCTGAGGAATCTCATCTCCTCGTTCTTGGTATCATTGTCAGTGACGATCTTTGACGTAGTCACACTCACTTCCACTCCATCCACCATAAACTTACGAGTCTTTTTCAACGTCTTCTTCTGACGTTTGGTGTCCTGGGAAAAGAATAAACAAGAATTTATAGATGTATCTGCAGCTATGTAAGGCTATTACAGAGTTTCTAAAATTTGATTGTGTGGGCTGTGTGAGTCACCTGTATAGAAACAGATCCAGGCTCTTTTGTTTTGGACAGGAAGCTTGAGATAGACAGATTGAGGTCTACACTGCTATTATCTGCAGCTGAGCCACTCCCAGAGTCGGAGTCTCTCTCTTTGTCATCCTTTGCTCTGTCTGGAACCGTCTTCTCCTCTTCTATATCAATTTTATCCTTCTCTGTGGGTTTTTCTCCATTCTCTTCCTTTGGAACAATTCTATCTTGTTCTGGTAGTGTCAATGTCACCTTTAGATGTTTGTACTGGTCCTCCACCTCCTCAGCTGGTGTGTTTGATTCCTCCACAACGGCCACATTCTCCTGAGGAGCCTCACTGACTGAAATCTCTGTCCTGGCCTCTGTATCGGCAGGAACATCAGCTGTATCCACTTCTTTTTCATCGTCAACAGCAATCTCCAGTTGCTGCATTTCCTTAACAGGTGCCTCTGGTGAAGCCTCTGCGTCTGAGGAGGCAACATCGTCTCCTCCTTCTGGAAACTTTTCCTCCTCTGGTTTCTGTTCTTCCACTCCTTCACCAACTGGTATGTTTGAGGTCTCCTCTTTGAGCTCCCTAGCTACAGGGGCAGTGGGCTCCTCCACAAAGCTAGTGCTCACAACATGGTTGGCCACAGGGAGCTCTGCAGGTGTGGGTTTGGGCAAGGGCAGAATAGGCTCGACCTTCTCTGGGACTGACTCCAAGATGGAGGGAGATAGGGGTATCTTCTCATCCTCTGAACTGGCAACACTGGCATCAGAGGGAGCTCGTTTGTGGCCCTGAAGAGGAAGAAGTGACAGTAAAAGAAGTTAATAATGTTGGTTTCTCCAAATAAGATTAAACAGTAAACAAATTAATTGTTAGTATTAGCTCTAATTATTATATATAAAATACTTTACTGGAAAGTACTAATTACTCAATTACTGGATCATGAATGCAGTATTGCTGCATCGAGGGCTGCAGATTTAATCAAAATATAATGGAAATCCAATCATGGCAATATACAAACTGCAAAAGTTGCCATTTTTTGATAAAGGTCAATGTGTGACCAAACAGCATTGTAATGAAGCACTGTAGTGCTGCAGAGATGTCCTGGCCTACAAATGATGTTATCCACTTGAAACAAAAACATACAGACCCTAACAAATGTCACATCATCAGGATTAGAATTGTTCACTTTTAAATGATCATTTCCACTAATCATGAATCATATACCAATGATATACCAATCATATACCATTTCTCAAATGATTGATTGTTCATTTTAATCCTCAATCAAAATTTCTCAGAGCCTAGGGAGACGTATTCAAATTGCTTGATTTGGTACAGCCAACAGTCTATAGAATTAATGAGGAAGATAGTTGCTAATTAATTAAATTAGAATTGTCAATTGATTAGTCATTAATCATTTCACCTCTAAAATAAAATTGTACGTTTTTCGCAATGTTATCATGTTACCAGAACAGGTGAATGTATAATGTGCATCTGAAAATTCAGTATGCTCCACTTCATTAAAACAAACTATAAAAAAATTTTAAAAATGCTTAATGCTAGCTTTCTCCCCCTCAAACATGCAAACTCCACTGGTAAATCTTATGAAAACTAATTTTTGTTTACACACCAGATGTGCTTCTGTCTCTTCCTCCTCTTCCTCCTCTTTGTGCTCTTCAATTTCCTCGGTGACTTCAGCCTTCGCTTCAGCTATGAGCTCCCTCACTGGCCTGTTGTCTGACACGCTGGACACAAAAGAATGCTGTACAAAAAACAAAAAGTAACATGATTAGAAATCAAGTTTATATCTATATATTAACAGCCAGTATAGAACACATGTTAACTCAACATTTACCTGCTGCAATAAAAGCCCTTCAAGCATGAAGCAAAGACAACTAGTCCCATAGATTTTGAGATATATTGAGAAATTGTTTACGGTTTAACAGGCTACACAAGAAAGTGTGACACACGCACATCCACCAAACGCATATTAAACAATACTCATACTTCAAACTTTCTTTGCTACATCCATTTGTCACCTGTCTTGTTATTATACAAAAAATACATCTAAACAGCCTCACCTTCTTTGGCTTAGAAATCTGCTGCATATACTCTATGGCTGGCCCAAGAATATGCAGTTTCTTTGCTATCAAAACCTTCATCGGTGGCAGTCCGCTATTTTGAATTTTTAAGCCCATTGAGTCTTCCTCTGCGTAGAACAATCCTTTAGCAGAAGTCTATTCTCTGTGTGTGTGTGAATGTCTCCTTAGTGCTTCTCTCTTGCTAAGTGGCTCTGACTTGGAGAGCACCTTAAACCCTTTGGAAAAAGAAAAGCCTGTACTGCTGACGTCAGCTCAAGCGCAGAAGGATGAGTGTCTTGCCAGGACACACAGTTCAGTACCTGACAGCAAGTACGTAAACAGATGTCGTCTAGGACTGTGCTGCTAACACTCTGAATGGCAGGTGGTAAATGGGTATGGGATGGGGAACGAGGATTATGACTTGATTTAAGTGGCCAGGTACGGGGCTGGGCCAATTGATAGACAGTAAAACAGGAGTTCAGAACTTGAGTGTGAATGCTCAAGACAAAGGTACCTGTAGCAGTTGTGCTGCACTCCATCTGTTGTCCACATGCTTGTCCAGACACCGTTTTAAGAAATCATTGAATTCTGGGGACCTTACAGTTAGAAAGACAATAAGAAAGAAATAAGACTTGATTATGGTCTTGTACTATTACAATATACAACACAATATATACAATACACAATATATTGCTATACATCATGGATCTCTGCATATTATAAGTGCCATGAAAACATGACAGCAAAACATTTACTGAGTAATCCAAAACTAAGGCATGCTCAGTCAACCCAGTGACCTCAAGGTATCTTCTCACTCATTCCAGACAGGCTGATAATCAGGATCAAAATCAGAATCAGAACACTTTAATAATTCCTGGGGGAAAATTGTTTTTGTTCCAGATGCTCCATGCAAAGTACAAATAGAAATATAGCATGAATAAATGGAGATTTCATGCTGAGATTCACGCTGTGACTCACCAGCGTGACGGCTGCATCAGGGTAGGAGGATCCGACTTTGCTATTTTCAGCAGGACTCTCATTGGGTTCATCTCATGATTGGGTGGCTCAATCTGCCCCAGCTCAATCAAGGTGACCCCAAGTGACCAGATATCAGCCTTGTAGTCGTATGGACGATCCTTGGACGTCTCGCACATCACCACCTCTGGGGCCATCCTGGAGGAATCAAGTTTGTGGTTGATTATTGTGTTTAGTGCAAGAAAGGCAAAAAGAATATTGAGAGTATATGTTATCAATTTGAAAAAAAAAAATAAATAAAATAAAGTGGACAAGAAGTGTTTTTATGTTATTTTCTATATTTCACTCACCAGTAAGGTGTTCCAATGAAAGAGTCTCTCCTCTGTAGTGTTTTGGTGTTTTTGGCAGACACACCAAAATCAGCTGGAAGACATGTGATTCAATACAAACCAGAAATTAGCCAGAAGAACACCACTGTCATTATTTAATTTCTACATGTAGACATACAAATCTAACAAGTACAAAATGATTAACTCTTCTATTGAGTGGCACAATTTTTATACTCATCAGTGCATGAAATTAACAAAATATAACACAGAACCCTTATGCTGTTATGACACTCTTCTCACATCTGCATGATGACATCATGCCTTGTTTGAATAACAGCTCATCAGTGTCCTGGCAGGGAGTGTGTAATGTCACTGGACAAAATGCTTGCTGTGTGTTATCTTCCTGAGCTTGTTTCAGTCACCAGCAGTGACTCATACCCCTCTAAACAAGCTATGCTACTGGATCTGCAACGGACATATGTTTATGTACACACTGAGCAGCGGCACTAAACAATTGCTGTTGTGCAACGCTGCAATCATTAATCAATTAGCTGCCAACTATCAAATAAATTACAAACCATTTTGATAATCGACTTAATTGTTAATTGTTGAGTAATTTATTCAGAAAAAAACACCCTCCAATTTCAGCCTCTTAAATGTGAGTATTTTCAGGTTTCTTTATTCCTCTATGACATCTATTATTATATCCATTATCTGTAACCGCTTATCCTTTGCAGGGTGGGTGCAGGAAACTGGGCGAGCAGTAGGGAACACTCCGGAGTTCCACACAGGGCTGACATTTAGGAACAAACCATTTATGCTGACAATCACACCTATGGACAATTTAGAGCTACCAATTAACCTCACTTGCATGTCTTTGAATTGTGGAAGGAAGCTGGAGTACCAAGAGAGAACAAGAGAGTTTTATTCTCAGATAAATCAACAATAATAATAATCATTAGCTGCAGCTCGACTTCTGCTGCTAAGTCACCCATTCATGTTGCCATCTCTGCAATTGCCATGCTACAGTAAGAATAAGTCAGAGGGAATTCATTCATTCACCGATTTCACAGATCAAAGTCAGCACACTTATCACAAAGAAATTTACCTATATGGTCTATTAAAACATTTGTTAAATACATTGTGTGGCTCTTGAAGGAGCTTTCCAAAGTCTGAGAAAGTCCTGAGAAAAAATAACTCTGATGATGTCATTGTGGGTGGAAGGACAGACATGAGTGGGTGGAAGGAAGACACTATGTGAGATGAAAGGGACACATGCATATCAGCATTTTAACAAGAACAGGAAGTTAGCATTCGGTTATCCCACTTAAAAAACTGTTTGAGCTACAGCAGAAGTGGAGGCACACAACTCATTTAAGGTACTTTATAACCCTTGGCATACGATGCTGCACTTTGCATCAAAATTTGTACTCCTCCTGTACGTCACAACTAGATGTGAACACACAGACATATTTTATTCAGTGTGAATTTCTGATCTCCAATGTTCATTATGAATACAGAAATTACAGAAAAAAGCACCTCTTTTATCAGAACCTGCCTGACAGCATAATAGTTAGCTAATAGTTTATAGAGATATATAGATAAAATACCAGATGATACCTCGACACAATACAGTTTCTCTGTTAGACTGACCCGTGTCTGTGAACAAACACCCCACTTAGATGACTAAACCGAGTGCTGTGTCTGAGCTGCATGTGTGTGTGTGGCTCAAAGTGACTATAAATGTATGGTATCACTATATAGTGCATTCCTGCACCATTTCCAGCACTTTAACAATAAGACACATGAAATAAAAAGTTTGCATGGAGCCTTTTTGGTTATGGAAAAACATTCCATGACTAAGCGTACAGTTTTCTCCACTCATCCCTCAGGCAAAGCCATGGAAGCAGCTATGGACTGAAGTCACACTCATACAAACTGTTGATATTAGACATGAAGACATAGACTGTAGACATAGGAGACATAAAGACATAGACTGTAGCTACCCTGTCTGGAAAAATGGTGTACTTTCTAGTGTTTTCTGCAGGATTTGACTTCAGCCTTACCCAGCTTGACGTCACCGTCCAGTGTGAGGAGGATGTTGCCAGCCTTCAGGTCTCTGTGTATGATATTGTTGTCGTGGAGGTAGACAAGGGCCTGCAAAGTCTGCTTACACACCACCCTGATCTGAGGCTCCGTCAGGGGTCTCTCCAGTTCTGCAGGGTCACACAAATGCATGAAATCAAAAGCAACGTAATATATGGTAGGAAGGATTATGCTACATATTGCTACGCTACAGTGTATTGGGTAATAAAGAATGTGATATGTTGGTGGTCTATATAGGACTTTTGGTGTCTTAATTCAGTTCAATGCAAATAACTGAACAGTTTCCCTTGTGATGTAACAACCTGTATGCAAAGTGGAAATGCTGACTCACCTAGCATGACTGCATCAACAGCCCCTCCTGCACAGAACTCTATGAGGATCTACCAACAACAGGGGGAAAAAGGGAACAGAGTCAATGTGTTTTTCAACATTTGCAACACAGGTATTTGTTTATGTAAAACAGCATGCAACTAGAGTTGCAATGCTTGGTGATTTTCACAGTACCAGAGCCACATCAGGAACGATCACAGTATATGGTATTACAGAACTATTACTTACTATAACCCTTGAAAGAATGAAAACATAAAGTTTTATTTGGTTGAACATGTGCTTTATTTTAATCTATTACTATGTCCTGACATACATAAATTTCATATAATCTTGAACTCTATTGTTAATAAAGACTGATATGGAAGTGCATCTCACAAAAATCTTGTCTTTATTAAGTTTTCATGATTTAGAGATTAGCATGAGCTATGCTACACTCATTTCACACAGAGGTAAGTGCAGACCATTCATGAGGCTATAATGCTCAGGTTGGACACAGTGACCCCTCAGATTTATTGTGATGGTCTGGATTGTTCTCAAGTTCAGAGAGAAATGCTTTCCTCCATGTAATATGCTCAAATACGCATTATATATGTACTGAATCATCATCATCATCACCCCGTCACATATAGAACAATACCTACTCACTTGGCTAAGGCAATATGAGAATGAACCTCCACCCAACCTGTGTGAATGAAACTCTGAGACCTTAAAGGCATTTAGAGGCTTTCAGTATGGCTGTTGACTTAATAGGATTGGCCCAGTTGGGGCCACATGGTGGAAAAGGTTTCACACATCTGCGAGGTAGCTAGCCAGCTATATTGCCAGATCTTAGGCCTTATTCTGTAAATAGGATTAAAGTTTCTATGGACACAGCAGCTGAGGCAGGGGTGAACATGATTATGGCATTAAGTTAAATAAAGCATCTGGAGGGGTGCCTTTATTAAGCTTGCACACAAGGCTAGCCCTATGGCATGAAGTAAACCCACTCGTCTACACTGAGATTTGAGGAACATTTGGTCAAATGTCACACATAAAGGAAGAGGAAGTAAAGCCACAATTCTGCAATCTTGCAACCATTGAGAAATTAACTGTGGCTGATATGTTGGTTAAGGCCCTAGCCTGTATATAAAATGACAAGTAACAAAATCTTCAAAGGGTTTATTTCCTAAAAAAGACTCATTCCAACTGTTAACCAAGGTTCAATGCTATTCCATTATTCAGCCAAGCTTTTCAAGACTGTTCTACTTACAACAAAAAAGCCCTTACAAGACATACAATGCCTCAAGTCTCAGAGAGGTCTTGGCTATTCACCACGCACACCAGTCTAGTGTTTCTCTGTAGGCGTGCTGTTGTTTTAGTGGCACTGCTGATGTACAATGGCCCCCACAGTGGTTTTTCATAGTGGCAGCAAGCAGAGAGGAACCACAGGCCAGGGCTTTGGCTTCCTCCTCCTACTTGTTTATTTCACAGACAAATACATGGAGAATTGTGCATCCACATATTTTCTAATGCCTTCATGTGGTACAGAGAGGGAGGCTGTGAGTATGTATGATCTCACCTACTTGTTCTAGGGCTTAAAA
The DNA here is from genome assembly GCF_904848185.1 of Acanthopagrus latus. Taxonomy (NCBI): domain Eukaryota; kingdom Metazoa; phylum Chordata; class Actinopteri; order Spariformes; family Sparidae; genus Acanthopagrus; species Acanthopagrus latus. The sequence continues at coordinate 30,305,148 of NC_051039.1, read as the reverse complement.
GATGAAAACAACAACACCATAGTCCAGAGACTGTTGCTGTGCAACTGGGATTGTAGCGTAACACAGCAATATAGAAACAAGGGGTATACAAACAGGTGACAGTATTTAGTAAGCAGATATGAAGTAAGCCACCTCCCAACCCTCCTGTCGAATAAAGCCTTTCATCTCCAGGAGGAAATGTCCTGGACACTCTCTCCTCTTTGCACGAACAGGTGCCACACAAACCAAGATAAAAATCAACAGACTACCTCAGTCAGGTCGTGGCCATTGTTTAGAGGACAATGGGGAGGAAAGGGCTGAGCATTCAATGAAAGCACTAGAATCAAATACTCAGGTAATCATGAGAGTTTCTAATGACCTCACTGGCTCTTTGGATGCCTGTATATTGACTCACATGAGCCAAATCAGAGTAATTACTATGAAGTTCTTAACCCTGAATGTACATGCCGCTTCTAGTTCAACAAAATACATTTGAGTCTTTGGCATCAAGTGGAAAAACAGCCATTGCTTATCATAAGTGGTTTGAAAAATGTGGGACACCACGGACATAACAGATTTAATTAATTTTTAATATTTTCGTTTTAAGAGCACACACGCCAGGTGATTGAGTAAAGACACAGGACCACACACTTGGTAATTATACCAACATTTTTAGAGTGGCAATAACAGGGACTTGACATCTCACAGAAAAGTGTATAATGTAGGGATGGGAATCACAGATTATCTCACAATCTGACATTACTCATGATGTAACATGACAGTATTACAAGGAGACAGCGATTCTGAATTCTGAGTTTGTGTTGAAAGGAATAGTCAGACTAGAAGTTTTGAAAGATACCAAAACTTTTTTTTTTAAAAGTGAAAGAAAAATGTGACTTCTGTGACAAACGAAAGGCACTGAAATGAGTTTATATCAAAAGTGGATGGATTATGAACCTGAATGATGATTAACCAGCTCTATATGGAGGAAGTTGTTGTGGCTCATATGAACTTTGCCCTCAAATTCTGATACCAAGATATAAAGTAGAAAAAATATATTATACTGTATATACTGCAATAAATTTGCAGTAACAGTTAAATTATGGACTATAATAAGATAAAATTGTAAGGCCCACACTGAGCCCATAATACCATTATGATAACAACGGGTAAACAGGGCCTTAAAAGACTTTCTTCTGTTCTTCTTCTTCGGTTTTATAGCGCTGATTTACTGTGGGAGGAGATTTACTTTTACAATCACATTCAGTTTTGTTTTAGGCTGCTCAAATTGCATTGCTAAAAACATTTGCTGGATACTCAATTTTTCAAGATTGGTCTTGATTGTTGTTTCGGAAAAGAACAGAATGAATAGAAGAAAAATTTGCTAAATCAAATTGCTGTATTAGGTCCATATTTACCCCTGCTTAGTAACAAGAACAAACATGGTGACACTGTCACTCCAGAGAGCATATCCTTCTACTCACCCAGAGTTTGCTCTCATAATAGAAAGCGTCAAGCAGTTTGACAATATTTGGGTGGTCGCAGGAGGCCAAAATGTCGATCTCCACCATGTAGTCCTCCAGCTCTTCCTCTGTCTTAGTGTCAATAACTTTGGCTGCAGCTAGGATGCCCGTCTGTTTGTTCTGAGCCTGTAGGATGAGAATATCATTAGACTGTTGGATGGAAAAGGAGCATTTTTCACTTTACATTACACTTTACGTGGTCAAGTTCAAAAAAAGTTTGTTCTCTTTTTAAAGCTCTAGATGAACACATGTTATCTCAAAGTCTTTTAGAAATGTGGTCTATGCCGGACCTGAAGTTGTCTTGACCCCAGACCTGCAACAAGCACCTCTGACAGCTATTAAGAGGATCTAAAAACAGCAAATAAACACCCTCTGCTCTGCTGAGAGTAAGTCAGCAGAACACAAGACATGCCTAGTCGAAGTGGAAATTTCTCCTGTTTGTTTTGGCTTCTCTGCGGGCAGGATGTGCTTGATGAAGTCGCGGCTGCGATATGGGATGCAACCACTTCCTGGTGGCCTGCCCGTGTTCTGTGGTCAGCCATACATGCCATTTCAAAAATAATCCTCAATAATATAAACCCCCATAATATATTTAACAGTGCTAAAGCAGTTACCTAGCACTTCACTATACATCCATACAGTGTAGCCTATCCCAATAATGAATCAGTGCCATGAGGCAGTGCAACTGGTGTGGCCCACAGCCTAGACATACAAACATAACACTGCAATTTACTATTTCTAGATCTCCTTCAGTTTGACTCTAGTGCCACTGCCAGTAGGACAAAAATAAACTGCTTCAATGATGATAAAGGATCTCTATTGGTACTTTCCCCTTTCTTGAACAGCAGGTCTAGTTACTGTTGGAATGCTTTGAAATTGGCAACCTGTGACTAAATGATTGTGCAAGAAGATTAGGCTTGATTAAAGTTTGATGCAAAGTAATGCTGACATGAAATCTTGGCTCAGGCAACTATTTTAGTGTCCAAAAACAGCATATAAATAGCAACAAAGAAGAAAACAGAGAATGTAAACAACATAGTTAGCCACAGATTTCCTGGTATTAGACTTGGTAGAGCCTTCTTGTGTGATACAATTTACTGCCACTCATGCAAATAAGGCCTCTAGCTCCACTTATGCATTAGGGTCAAGCCAAACAATGGCACTATTAAATTGATGACAAGGGGTTATTTTGAGATTGAGTCAGCTAATCTGAAAATGTTAGCGGGGGAATTATTTGGCTGATATGTAAAAGTTTCTACAGCTGAAGAGCAGATATGTCACAGAGATCACCCACCAGCATCAATGTCAAGTCTGTGGCAGCTTTTATCGGCATGTACATGACTCAAATTTAAAAATACACAAAAAAACAAGCATGTTGGGTAAATGTAGAGAGGTACCCCAGCAATCCTATAGGACACCACCTCTGTCTCTCAGGCTAGTGTATTGGGCTGAAGGTGGTGGGTGGGTCAGAGCAAGAGTGAAGTGTCACTGCTGGCTGGTTGTGTCAATTATATGAGGGCTGAGGGGTACAGAGAAGCTCCAAAAGTCTCCCATCTTATACAAACAAGTCTGCCACAACAAAGCAGATAAAGGGTCTCTGATGAAGATATTACTTACCTTGAAGACTTTTCCAAAGGCTCCATCCCCCAATTCACCGATCATGTCCCATATTTCCTCTGGGTTTTCATCTCTGCGGACGTGTTCATACTGTTTCTTCTTCTTCTCAGCTCCCAATTTAAATATTTTACGGAAATTAAAAAATGACATGATGAATCCTGGGTCATTCAACCAACGTAGAAAGTTGACAATGGAATTTTCCCTGAACACTTTACTTTAGCATAAGTCTTTGGAGTTAGCATATGTGTCCCGTTAGCTACAACTATCCGCTTGTTCAATAAAGCGTTTAACTGTTAGCTTTCATAACAGTTCGGATCAAAAGCTAGCTTAGCCTTTGACACCGTTTGAGCCAGTCATGAGAACAGCTATTTCGCACTTCAAAGGTCATTTTTAACCCATCAAATAAAAACTAAAGCTTAACCTAGGCGTGTCCTAGCACCTGAAATACGCCTAAACAAGATAGCATTTCAATGCAAAGTAGTACGGGAAGCTCGTTGTTGTTCCAACTCCTGACGACCCACTGGCCCGACAACCCTGTGGGGATCTTTCTCAACAAAAAGAAAAAAAGAGATGAGTAAGACGTCCGTCCAAATAGTTGTATTCAACAGATTAACACATTAGTAACGTACGAACGGTTTCAGCTGGTCGGCAAATTAGCATTCGAAGAAAACGGTAAAAACAGTCATCTTTTCCTTGGTGTGAGACGGGTTTACTAATCTAGCGGATTTAGTGTCGCTGCGCGTTCACGAATGCGCGCGGCTGCAATTCTTTCTCTTCGAGCCCCTCGTGCTTGACACTTGGCGGGGTAATTTCAGTCTTCTGCTGCCCTCCTCTGCACTGGAGACCGAACACAACTCATGTTGTGCTGTTTAAAACCACTTCACTACAGAAATGCCGCAGTTTATTTAATACGACTAACAGTGTTGTCTGCTGCATAGCAGTTCTTCGTTGTCATAACTGACATTATCTTGTGCGTCGGCCAATTACCGTCGCAGTCAGGTTTCTTTGTGTCCCTGAAACTACATGTCCCATACACCACTGCGATACATGAACGCGCCCTGCAGACAGAAACAAATTAAACTTTTTTTTTAAAACTAGAAATGTTTCAATTCTCTCTCACCGGAGAAACGCCTCTAACATGTACAGCATATTATCACGCCAAAGTAAATAACTAATACGCAATTTTTAACGCGCGTTAACACGTCACGTGACCAATACTTCTGAAGACACTCCATTGCTGCTAGCTTACTTTTCTGCTAGGAACTAACTGCACGTCTGACGGGGGGGAAAAAACGAAAAAGACATAAACTTCAGTATCGTAATATTGAATTCATGATGAAATGCAGGCAGATAAGATGGATCCAGCGGAAGAACCCCCATCAATGTTGTGGGGACTGGACCCAATCTTTTCTGCCTTCGCCAGGCTTTATGTCAAAGACATCTTACAGATGACAGAGTCCACGCAGGTGCCAGGTAACGTTTTAACACCTGTTAAAACCCATATTGCTTTAATTCGTGATTGTAAATGAGTCGCAGGATCACTTGTCCGACTATTTTTGCTCAACAGCCAACTGAACATTATTTATCTTGTTTGACTTTTTAAGAAGTTTTGTATTCTTATCTGGCATCTCTATAACTTGTGTAACGTTATCCTGCATTTCTTTAATTGGTACCCTTTAAAATCAACATTATAACGCTTTTTACAACTTAAAGTGATTAGGTTTACCTGGAAGATCTGATGCCTGATTTTGATAATGAAAGTGATTGAAACTTTGAGATAACCCTCGTCTGTGTGGACCCCTTGCCCACAGGTATTTACTTCTACAACTTACACCCGATCTACAAAGTTGATGTGCTGGGGACAGTGGTTTACAAGAGAGAGAGGGAGGACTTCTTCTGTTATGGAGGTAATTGTGCGGTGCCAATGTGTGCAACAAAAAATGTATTTCTTTGCTGATTTTTCAGTACACAGGTATGTACTGTATGTGTTTATGTATTTTTTAAGTTATGTTGACCCATCAAGCAATTTATCAATATTCTAACTGTGAATGTTCTTTGGGAGACATTGAGGGACCAACAGTTGCAGCAAAACAGCGATATTGGTGCATGTAATGCACAATGCATTTAGAGAGTCTCCTTTTCTGACAATGCCTGTTTTTTGTTAGAATTAATATTGACACACACACACACACACACACACACACAAGCTCTCTCTCTCTATGTCTCTGTCTTCCGTTTCTTTTGTCTGATTTTGAGTATCTTCCTCCCATTCACAGTGGATGATGGTACTGGCGTTATAAACTGCCTTTGCTGGAAAACTGACCTAATGAAAGAGGAGTGTCATCCCACTACATGTGAGTACCTTATGCTCTGTATTAGTTTGCAAAATCACAAAGGAAACATCAAAAGGGTTATGGTTAAAAAAAAATGAATTTGTGTGGATCATCTTGGCTTGCTGCTTAATTCGACAGAGGACTATGTAGCAGATGCCCTTCAGATATATTATTCATATGAAATAGCCTTTGAAAGCCTTATAGATTCCTTCTAGCTCCATTTGTCATGTAAATTTCAGACAAACATATTGCCATTATCACCAAATCCAAGTTTTACTACTAATGCTTAGTATCAAGTATTATGCTTTAGTTCATTCCTTATAAACAAGCAGTTTTGTTCACCTTCTGTGTTTCTAACTAAATGTGTGTTGAGGCCTAACACATTTGTCAAATGCATTACTGTTCTCATAAAACCGTTTAATACATATTTTGAAATCGGATTTCCTTACATCCATATTGACATTGGTAAGTACGAGGCAGACAGTGCAAATGCAATATTTAGTATTGGTATCAAGCAGTTATATAAATATCCACTCTCCTCTTAGCTCTATTTTGGTCCTAGCAAAAAGGTCCAGGTGTTTTGCTTAATATGTTCTGCGGCTAGTCACTAACTGTGTCCGTCTGCCATATTGTGCTGGTTCATGTAATGTGTAGTAATATTAACGGAGCTTTGCCACTGATAGTGGATAGATGAGAGCATGATTTGTGGACCATATAACCATATATGTAATTTGGTGGTGAATCACTGTTAGTTCATCACCACAAGAGACATGTATGACATTACACATAGTCATTTGATCCCTTGTCTATATAAGACAAGCTTTGAAGTCGTGCATCTTTATGGATTATTTGATTTATTTTTGACTGTAATATCCTGTATTTTGTCATCTCCAGCAGGGGGAAAGCACAGTGATGGGGCTCGAGGAGGCTTCAATCCAGTTGCTGAGCTGGAGAAACTGCGACGGGCCCAGCAGAGCCGCTGCCACCTGGAGATTGGAGAGCTGCTACGAGTCAGAGGACCGGTGAAGACGTCGAGGCAGCAGAGAGAAATCATGGCCTCCACCTTCTGTGAGTGCAGAGGGGTGTTCTCTGCAAGCCACTATGAAGTTAAAATTCATCATCCACTTGTACTAACAAGCTACATTTTATAATAGAACACCAACGATGACGATTGTTCATTAGAAACTACAAATGCTCAAACAAAAACATGCTTCAGCCCCCACAGTCCCTTACCTACACATGCCTAGCAAAGACATGTTTATTACCCTAGCACCGCAGTCTTGTTTTATGATGGCCTAGATGTGTCTCTCCTTCACACACAAACATACACAACAACACACAGCACATTTTCTATTTGAGAGTACATGCCGTCTATATCCTCTGCCCATTCATCATGTGTGTGTCTGGGTCTGTGTGTGTTCCCAGATAAAGTGAACGACCCAGTGATGGCAGTTCAGATAGCGTGGATGATGGAGGTTCCTCAGCTCTACAGGCTGTGCTATGACAAACCATTCCAGCTGCAACCGAATGAAACTGGGTACACACTTCCATCCCTTAATGTGCCATCACAGTGTATTACAAGACTGCAGTGAGGCTTCTATCCAGGATTTAGTGGGAATTTTAACTGAATTTCCAAGAAATCGGCCAAAGAAGGTGCAAATGAAGGCATTTCTATTCACCACTGCTCTGAGAGTATTATTTGCTGGTTCCAGTGATGTTAATTCTCCAGTCTGGTGCCATTAAGTCAGTGTGGAGGAGGAGGACACACGGCATAACATAATTAAAAGTGGGCCAGTAAAACCCCAAGTGCTGAAAAACAATGTGTAAAACGTGATCCGAGGAAAGCTCCACTCTTCAGTATTGCACCAGCTACACCTAGGTTGAAACGTAGCAGAGTCTGAACGTAATATCTAACTTGGGTCTAACATTTTAAGTAGACATGATTGGCATCATTGACACCCATCTATAGAGCATCAGAGGATGTTTAACATGCATTGTGTACAATATGAGTGTGTTGCTTTTATTGATATATCAATACTTCCACCTCAGCCAAGCAAAACAGTTTTTTGAGAATATTTTTTACAGCCCAGTGTTTAACCAAGAATGTTTATTTAATGGGGTGGAGGGCCCCCTGAAACATTCATGACATTAATACCCTTCACTAAAACCAATGAAAATAGAGTTCTTGGCAGTTTACCTTGATTCCCATTCCTGTTGTACAAAGAAACATTTAAAGTTCATGATTTGTTCCAGGTGTACCATATAGTCTTACAGTGTGTACAGCAGCAGGACTGGTCAATTTTATTAAAAGGTGCAAAGTTAGGACCAGAAATTCAATCAGATGAAGCCAAGAAGAATATGTGTTAAAAGTAAATGTTATTTAAAGCAGCAACAATTAAGTTGCATTTTTGTTGACACTGGTGGTCCCTGTGGACAAAAGTGGTTTGAGTCCAAATCCAACCAGAAAAACTCAAATCTGCATATTTAGGTCATAAAGACACATCAATATTGAACTACAACTGATGCATAAAAAAATTAAAAACGCCAATGAAACAATTTGAAAGGCATATTGGTATGAATTGTATTGAAGCCAGATTGTGATTTTCAGTGATGCAGCCATCGGTCCCCTCAACAAGGCGACAAACATCCTCAGAGATTTCTTGAAGCAGAAGTCGGTGACCAGTTTCAGACCCTATGATGTTCAGGAGCTCCTGCAGCCTCTGATCTCCTGCCAGCCTCAAACAGCATCAGCAGACCAGGTACACTAAAATAATAATATGGGAACCATTTCTGTTTGAAGATGTGTGTTGGGGGGATGAAAAGAAAGTCAAACATCAGACTTTATTTGAAGTGTGCTACTTGCGTGAGAATGACGAATGGAACACAGAAATCCAGCCAGGATTTGATTTCTAGCATTGAAGCTTATTTGTTTTCTTCGTAGTTTTCAAAATTATTAGTCATATGAATAGAAATTATCCGATTTGTGAAGCTGCTGGCAATGGAATTTATACTTGTGGGGCAGCTGTTTACTGATCACAGAGCCAGGTACCCTCATATGTTCTGTGCCTGCAAGAGAGGAAATAACTCTCCACACCACCGGGTGGCAGCAGGTCTGTATTTGTCATTTAAAAGGGAAACGGGAAGACAGAGAAGACTGGATACTCAAGTGATGTTATGATAAAGCAGTGTTTTTCACACGCCTATGTAGCCTTTCCTACTAAAAGGTATGTCTTTTAAAATTGCACTGGTGAAGAAGTGAAAAATAAGGAGAAATCACACTTACTAGATGAATTCATGGATACCTCAGTGTCAGGTTCAAGGGGGTTTCCCTTTCTTTTCCCGTTTCTCGTGTACTGAGTCTCTGAAATGGATGGCCGATCAGACTGACTTCTCTCACTGACACTCTTATGGAGCACTGATGTAACGTTGCGGGGCAGGCACATGTGTGATGTCACATCAATGGATAGAGGAAAAAAAAATCATTTGTAATTAAGGATTGTAAAGTCACTTGTCACTCTCTAAATGAACAATTAGGCGAGGATTATACAGATTATTTTTATAACATAGTTCTGATTATGAGATCACTTGTTAAAATCATCTTAGTATCATTATATGAAAAAAAAATTGTCGATCATCTCTTCAGTCGTTGATATATAGTCAGATTACCAATCGATACAAGTGTAGTCTAGCCAGCAACATGGATGGTAGCTCACTGTCATCAGATGCTGTTAAAATGTGTAGTGATTGAGATCCTGACCCACCAAAAAACCTGGCAAATGACAGAGTTACATTTTTCAATTTAAATGACATAATTACATGATCACCATCAGTAAACTGGATGCTGTCTGACTCTGTCACTCACGGGAGGGAGGCTGTTTTCTGGGGTTTAAAGGTCCCTGAAGTCTCGGTCTGGAGGGCTGACCATCACAGTGTTTTTTTTTTCTTGTTTTTTTTCATCACAAACACACATTTCGGACAGAAATGTGACGAAGAGTCGGGAGGACAGACAGGAGGACAGACACTTCACCACGCACAGCTGTGGTATATGTTTTCCTCATATAAGTTGCCAAAGACTGTTACAGTTACTATGGTTCAGTTGTTTGGTCACGTAACGTTGCTTTGTGGGACATTTCTCTTTATTTAGTTGAGTGAAGGACTGTCAGACCGTCATGCTCTTGATACGCGCAGCCGGCTTATCCAATGACGCTGGTTCGGTTCACCAATACTCTGCCTCTGATACTACCTCCAGAGGCGGATCAGCGCTGGAGCAAAATTTCACCCTTCGCCGCCTCCGAGACATTCACACAGAGGCGGTGGTGGAGAATTGGCACATTTCAGCACTTTTGTAATATTATGCTTCTCTGTCGCTGTTAAGGAGCCTGTGGCGGGTCCTTCTGCATGCCAGCAGCTACGTCAGCTTTTGAAGGAGGCCCTGCAAATATTACAGGACAACGGAACCGTGTACCGAAAGGTCAAGTCCCAGGATGAAGTCTATCATGTAAGAAACAACAAAGAAAAATTCTTCCTACCTTTAGAAAGTTGCCACCATCTGGATGCATTATGGACCTGTGTCTCTTTGATGCTGTTGTATGTCACCAGGTGACTGCACATGACAAAGATCTACTCATTGCTGTCAAAGACATCATCAGGGAAGACTCAAAGAGAGAGAAATGTAAGAAGAATTAAGTTTTGCTCTTCATGAAGTATTCAACTTGTTTGAGTTTGACTGTTCATTTAATTCATTTGAAGTCTTTTTATCTACTTCTTGTCAACGATAAAATGATCCCAACAGTCACACCTGTGAAATGGGATTCTTTTCATTCTGTAAGATGTTTGTAATGAAAAACAGAGAAAATCCAAGAAAAGTAAATTAACTTGAAAAAGGAAACCTCATGAATCCCTCGATTCAAGTGTTACATTAAAGTCTCCACCTGCCTCTGGACTGACCTGTGTCATTGTTGTTTTCTCCAATTCCTACAGATGCAGAGAAGGGTTGTCACATCATGCACATCTTGTCTGCAGTCAGGCAGCGCTACAGCCTCAACGTGAGCAAGGCAGCCCTGGAGCTGGTCCTCAAATCACTGGAGTGCAACAGTGACATTGTCAGTACCAGCGAGAACTATTACACTATGTTTTAACTTGAGCACAGCAGGTTTGGGAACCCAGTATTACTGCATATACTGTTCCATGTGTAGCATGGCTTATTGGCTTATGAGCAACCAGTATGTTTAAGTAAATCATGCCATTTGCACTCCTTTGTTTATCTTGACTGTTATAATAGTTGCCAACATTAATTGAACTCTCCATTTTTTTTTTTCCAATTACTGCTTGACGTTAGTGTGTCAAGGTTCAATATTAAGTTTAACTTAAATGTATTTGAAAGACATGCCTGTGATAATGGACAGACATGGATCAGAGAAGCCTCTGGGACCATATTGCACTCTGCTGTTAGGTTAAGTTCGCCAGAAAATGTCATAATCATTATCATTATCAGTCATTATCTGTTATCTTGTAAAGCACAAAACATGTCTGGAGCGTCACAGCAAAACAGTTTTGCCATATTCTCCTAACTGAAGTAGACGGGGACTTCAAAAAACTGTACAACCGAAACATAAAATGTTTTCATACAACTAATCAAAGTCTCAGGAAACCCCGAAATCCTAAAAAATACATTTACGCTTTTGTTAAAGCTGAAACGGTCACTGTAGCTACTAAGCTAAAAGGGTTCGCACGCACCGTGTCTGAAGTGGTTGCAAAAGCTTATCTGCGTGTTGAGGGTGTAAGTGAAATCATTTCAAATTAATTTGGGATCTCGGGGCTTCATGAGACTTGGATTACATTGAAAGAGCTGCAGTTGTTTTTTATGTTTAAAAAGTTTACAAGTGCCCACCTACTTCAGTTGTTTAGGAGAATGCAGCTAAACTGTTTTGCTGTGAAGTTCAAGAAATGTTTGTGGACTATGAAACCTGACTTTCCATTGACATGGGGGGAGTAAATAGTGACAACATTTTCAATTTTGGGTGACCTCACCCTTTAAGCCCCATTCTTCTTTAAAATGTGTATAGCTCTTCTTTAAAACAATAAAACAATGATATATATAAAATATGTTGTTGTTCATTCAGATAATTCAATAGAAAAATTTCTCTTGATGAAGGTTCTTAGTCATCCAGGTCATGGTGCTATATTGTATTTTTAAATTTTTTTTATTGTATTGTAGGCAGCTGGACTTGTTTCAGTTCCTTGAAGACGATTCACCTCTCATCCAAGATCTTCAGTTCTAACTAACTGGAGGGGAGCTGCAGACTTTTAAACTTTGTGTGGGAGTGTCCTCACAGGACACATGCAATCTGAGTTTCAGAGTTGTTAGTCCATCCAGCCTTTGTGTGGGATGTTAGGGCTAGGTGAGCCCATGTGTGAATGGTTGTTAAGCTGTCTTGGGAGGGAACTCGGTGCTGAAACTGGAAATTATGCCGTGAAGCAACAAAAGAAATTGTGTTTCCAGCATTTCCCTTATCCACCCCCTGAAACAATGTCCATTTCATCTATATCAAACTGATGCCCCCACCTGGCTGGCTGACAAACTACATAGGATAAACATGTAAAAGAAAATTTAAATAATAATGCTAGTTATTTATATTATTACTATGTTACCATCACAAAATTACAACCACAAATTGCGACCTGCACCTATATGTCACATCTACATGTGGCTATTATGACACAAATATAGTTCACTCATGCTAAGTATGCCTCATCACATCATTTTTTCCAAAGGGAGCTGAGATCCTCAAGCCTCAAAATTTTACACCCTACATTTCCCACAATGCAACTCAGCAGCATTTTTCAGTAGACTTGCCATAACTATCAAATGGCCAAACCTTTCAAATGCTGTTCTGCAGGCTTCCAGTTAATGACTTGTAGTCTCTAAGCCCAAGTTGAGACAACCCTGGTAACACCATGAGGTTTGTTTTGTCAGGCTTTAGGAGGCTCTGCAGAGCTACACGATGAGCAAATGTGTTGCAAAATCCATACCATCTTAATATTTAGTATGTTGGAAAATAATCCAGTATGCCCAAACACATTGTATGTCCAATGCAAATACACAAATACCAGGGTGTCCATGTGGTACTCAGTTGCATTCTGTAGTACACAAGCCACCATGCATCTCTGCCCAGCGGAAGACGCTGCACTGACAGAGCTGCAGAGAGAAGGCATGCGGCACAGTTGCATCCCAAATCACTTCATATTTCTTTGACCGACATATTAGCAAGAGGGTCAGTCCAAGCTCAAGACGCAGAGCTATGATGAAGAGGTATCTCACGGTTGTATGTTTACTGCACGCAACAGTAAGTGCTGCTGCAGTGTCTACAAGAAGAAGCATGTGATTTGGAATATGTGATGTGAACACAGCTTGGGAAGCCTTCATATTGAGTGAACTTAATGTGTAACATCCGCGGAGTGCCCCTTTAAGTACAAATGATATGATCTGAAAAGCGCTTTCCATTATATTCTATATATCAATCAGTTAAATAGCCACAAATGATTTACCTCACAATGAACCCAGATCCTGCTGGCCCCTGAGGGTCTGGGGCCCCTGGGGGCAGTTACCCACTCTGCCTTGTTGTAATCCTGCCTTGCATGGATCCTGTATGCATAATCAATTACATCACCAGAAAAGCAGTCGGCACACATGAGGCTGGGAGATCTGGGGGCTCCAAGGGCCCTGGGGCATTTGCTCAGCCGGAATTCCGGCATTGTAACGACGGTTATCATCAAGTAACTACAACACAAGAAGGTTTTCACGAGTGATTTAAGACATGATACTGACCTGGTCTCATACTGGCCCTTTCAGGCTCTTACTGCATCTTAGGTGTTTGGTTTTATGAACAGGACAAAGATGGGGGGGAGTCAGTCTCGCCTTTGAATGAGCTTCTTTACCGTCTTGCTTATGTTGCGGCGTGCACAGGGGGGCAGTGTTCGGTCGTTAATTGGCTCTTTCATGACGAGAAGCCTGCTGCTGATTGGTCGCCCGCGAAACAGCTGTATCCATAGTTCCAGCTGCTCGTGTCTCCGGCCAGAAAGAAAGCTGCCCGTAATCTTAGAGCCCGAGAGCGTTAACGAGCCGAGTGTCGCCTCACGACCCGGCTGCCATCTGCCGCGCAGGACGGGACCTGGAGACGTACCGCGATGAATCACGCACGCTGGAGTGTGTGTTGAATCCAGGCCTCCATCTCGCACCAGACGGCTCTTCTTACATATCTAAAGTGGGAGGGAAAGTTGTGTGCTGAGTGTGAAATGTTAAAGCGACCGAGTAACAGGCTGGTTACACTCGCAGCGTAGTCAGCCATTATGTCACGTTACGGAGAGGGCGCAGCACGCCTGACCATTGTTTATTCTTGAGGGCTTCGTTCCGAGTGGCCCTGAGGACGGTGTGTATGTGTTAAGCTGAGGACGGTGTGTGTGTGTGTGTGTGAGGCTGAGGACGGTGTGTGTGTGTGTGAAGCCCATCCCACTCCGCTCCTCAGCCCTCTGCGCCTGCCGCTGTCACGCAGGAGCGTTTGGCGCTGCTCTGCCGGCTCTCTCGCACTCGGCCAGCCGCTGGACCCTGCAGGTATGCTGCCGCCGCCGCCGCTGTAGGCACCGCGGCAGACACAAAGCAGCTCGACACACTTCCTTTTTTCTTTCTATTTTAAGGTGACCGACTTCATCCACGCTCCGCCCGCCGCTGGTCAGCCTGTGTGCCCGTAGACACCGTGGAAAAAAAAAACAAAAAAAACAAAAAACTCGCCCCCTGCTCCGATACTCAGCGGTGTGTGTCTGCACGGGCTCTGACGGACTGTCGATAAGTTTTCTATCTAATCGATGATCGTTGCGTCGACCGAGGGAGGTCCGAGCTGCCCGTTGGCCCGCCAGCGAGCTGACGTCTTGACGGACCGCTGAATGGTTAACTGACAGCGATGAGTGCTGAGATTTCCCTCCGGTGATACGGGAGAGCTGATCTGGAGCCGCAGCAAAGCCGCCTGCCCCGACGCGTTTATGCAGAGCCTTTGCAGGGTCAAGATGCAGTTTCGGACTGTGCTGGACGTGAAAGTCGTGGACGTGGAGAAGAGGCGCAGTCCATCCAAACACTACGTGAGTTCACTGCCTGTCTGTCTGCCTGTCTGTCTGTCTGTCTGTCTGTCTGTCTGCCTCGTCCACGTCCATGTCCCCTTACTCCCACCTCGTCCCGCTGGGCTGTGTGATGCTGTGTCTCTGGCCTGTTCGCAGCCACAGCGTGACACCTGAACGTTGCATTTAGTCCGCCAGTGTAGCCTAGCTGCTGCTGTGTGCGCACACCACGGCGTCAGACCGATCAGCGACACATCTGCTGAAGAATCGTTAACTCTTCCGAAGCATTACTAGCTAACCCCTCACAGGGCTCCATCTGACCAAGCTCACCATGACAGTGGAGCTGTCAGACATGCAGCCTGGCACCGTCACCTGGTGCTGCAGGTTGGTATCTTCAAGGTGTCCAGATTGTCATGACTTCCTGGCAACTGCTGGCTCCTCAGTCAAGCAGCAGGATTTCAGTTGTAACATCCATCCATGTTTAGGGTGAAGACGATTCATTTCATCATCATCACCAAAGGGTTACATTCATGTAATGCCCGCTAACCATTTGTTAATGTTTATTTTGTTTTAAGGTGGAAGCAGAACTCCCACAGCCAGAGAGATGATATTAAGCCTCTGTTACTGGACAGTGTGACATTACATTAATACCAATCGCAATTATATAACCTGAAGTTTTACATTTTTAAATATTTTTAAATCTTCATGGACAAACTGTCGAAGCTTCTCATGTTCAGCACTTCAAACCATGTCTGAAATAAACAGGCTCTGAAAATAAAATGAATCAGATTTTGTCACGTAAAATGATTAAGTCTGGAGTTACTAAATGATCCACCACTACCAGATGCTGTTTAGTTATTCTTCAGCTCATGATCATGTCACATCACCCTCATCAGCAGATGAGTTTGCCTAATTGTCGTGGGGTTATACTCTTCTCTCAGCACTTTAACGGCTTCTGTCAGCTTTGCCTTAAAAATCCAGATTGAAGATGATTCTTGCTTCAGCAGTTAACAAAAATAATCTCACCACAAGGTCCATATAGTGACTGTTCTGCAGTTTGAAAGGTGTCAAAAACTTTGATCACCTTTCAAATTCATTTTTGTTCAGTTTGAATCCTGTTGTGTTAATCAATTTGTAAAAAAAAAAAAAGAAAAAGAAAAAAAAAAGGGACCAGAACACTGTCCTCTACAGAACAAACCACAGGCAGGCCTCAGTGATTACTATTACCTCTCTGATCTGTACCTCCTGTGGCCTCCTTCATCAATACCACTCTTGTTGTAAGTGAGAGTCTGTGAATGGGCTCTGCCCTTCATGGCCTCCAGTTCAGGTCCTATTTTGAGCTCATAAACAAGTCATAATAGATGACTTGCTCATATGCAGTTGCAGTCCTACAGGGCATAATGACATATGGACACAATTAGCACACTTACTGTTTTTTTTTTTTCAAAAGGGGGGATTCACATGGCTCTCACCTAGGAGCTCCTTTGTCAGACACTGAAGTCTGATGGACATTTTAGACATGTGATACATTTTCTCACACAGAAGAAGACTGCATTTGGGAACTTAATATAATGGCACCCTAAACACTGTATGGTACAATGAGTGTATATTTCTTAGAAGTGGATGTCCCCAGTTAAACTGATACCTACTGTCTAACACTGGGCAGAGCCCCCTTCCCCCCTTCTGTGGGTATTGTGTGCACTGTACTCATCAAAGACAGTGCACACTGTAGACATGGCAGCTTACTTGCAGTGTATTTTGCCTGGAGCTCTGGAGCTCCTTTCTGAAGTACTACCTGCCCCCAGGTTTGTTGTTTGCCAATTAGTTTGTGTTTACTTGATTAAACACAGATCTATTCACGCCCCATTTAAAAATGATATCAAGTGAAATAATAATGGTATTTAAACTACATGTTGACATGGCTTCATGATTGGATAGTAACGTAAGATGAGCCTCCAGGCACTTCAGTTAATATTGTGCTTTAGCTGTGCAAATTCCCAAACAAATGAGCGTATTCATTATTACATCAAGCGACAGTACTTGTAGTTTGGTGTAAGCCCCTGACTGGCTTTGGCTCGGGGTCCACTTTGCGTGGGCTGTAATTCAGTCTTGTAGATGCCTTAGCATAGGTGACCTAGCATAAAGAAAACCTGTCCAAGTGCATGCTTACATGTCAGAATAGCATAATTGTTGATTAGTTTAGCTGTACTTAATTAAATCATGATCACATTTTATTAAAATGATCAGTGAGTACGCCTTTGAAGTGCCTCAGATGAATGAGTGTGTTTTACATGCAGCTGTTCCATATGGCATGATACTTGTCTGGTGTTCCATCGGTGTGTGAACCTGCCTAGCCTCACCACATGTGTGAATGTGTGTGCAGAATGTGGACTTGGGTTGTACATTGCAGTGAGTGGTTGGTAAGACCAAAACGGTCTATTTAAAATACAGGCCATTTTCCATTTAACTTGGTATGATTAACCTTTTGACGCTATGCTAGACTAAGATGGTGGTTATGGGTTATGTTATGGGTGTTCACTTTCAACTAAACTAAGGATAACAAATGCTCAACATCTTTGATAACATAGGACTTCTGTATGAACACATCTGCTGATGACTGGTAGACTTGATCATGTAAGTTTTAGTGATGAGATTCATCCAAATTCCAGTCTGCAGAAACTTTTGGTTTCATTTGTCCAGGTTTTGAGATTTCTGTCTCTTCAGTCTTTGCATTCAACACAGTACAATAAAGGAGAATGGGGTTGTGTTTGTAGTGTTCAAAACATGAAATGTTATGTTGAAAAAGCTTCTTTGATTCCCTGTAGGCCTTGTTCCTGTTGAAGTTAAATACGCTTCCTTTAAGTGACCATGGACAGGTTTCTGCTCCCAAATATTTAATGATAAAACAATTAGAATATAGCACATCTCTTTCCAGAAAAAAGCACGGTTGTCCTTCATAGTCCACAGAGTAAACAGTTTTGATTGACCAAAGAAATAGTCTGTATTAAAATGACTAAAATTGTGTCGCGTGGATTATCAAGAGTAACAAGAAGTGACACGTTGCTTTTAAACCTTTAAACCCCAAGATTGGGGTTTTTAACCCTAACCCTAACCCTTAAGACATGCAGAACAACCACAGAGCCACTACTGCACTAATTATGAAAGAATAGAGTCATATTTTATATCAAATTATACAGCAGAAGCTGAGCTACAACGTGTAAAACACATGTTTATATGGCCCAAACACTACTCAAATTAACAACTAAACATCAAACTTTGTGAATCACCTTAAACCTAACCCTAGAAAATTGGCTTGGGGCTTAAAGGGTTAAAGGATTTAAATGTAATATTTCAGTGATGCAAGCACCACGGACACAAGTGTGATCTATTTTCATTGACCTGTGATGTGAAAAAGTGACTCAAATATTTGCATAATTATTCAAGGACTAGTCTGACATTTTGGGATGAGTGATGATTCACCTTCTTGCTGAGCGTTACATGAGAACACTGATAACTGCCTCATGTTTGTGTTAACCTTTAAGTATGCAGGCTAATAGCTTAGTTACTTAGCATTAAAAATGGTTTTGTCAAATGTTCAAAAACATGCCTCATCTTCTCTAGAGGTCACTAAACAAGATAGACATTGAATTTTTTTTTTTTTTTTATTTGGCTAGGTGAAAATGTTAAGTTGTGTTTTTTACACCTTGCCATTTTGACAGAGCTGGGCTGGCTGTTTCCCCTGTCAGTCAGTTTGTATGCTAATTATCATCATTAGCCTACCTCCTGCTACATACCTGACACACCGGCAGAAGAATGGTGTCAATCTTTTTACCTCACTCTCAGCAGAATGGAGGGAGATAAGAAGACTGATACCAACCTCATTTGTGAGTCAAGCGCGGAGGTCTTATGGAAGTGTGTTCTGGTTGCCTCTGCCAATCATCTAATCTCACTCCCAACAAAATGCTGACTATTAAATACTAGTAAAAAAAACACACACACCTTGAAAACAAATAACTGGGCAGAGTTCTCTTGTGGTTACAGACAGGAATAATGGATCTTTGTTCATATACAGTATGACGCTTAATGCACACTTATTGCTTCAACAGAGTAGTTTTAATAGTGTAACATGAGCTTCCTGAACCAGTCGGGCTCTGTAGGTAGGCTTGCTGCGCTGTAGCCAGGCTTCCAGGAAAACATAACAGGAGCTTCTCTGAGCTGAGCTGAGCTGTTCTGTGTTTCGGGCTCCTCGGTCTCAGCGGGCCAGTCTGTGGCCTAGTTTCCCTAGCTACCCTGTCTCATGAGACAAGGCTAGTCACTGTGAGAAGAAGAAAAAAAAGAGGGAAAGAGGGAAGAAGAGAGAGAAAACAAGAGAGAGACTCAATCTATGGCACCCATTGAATCTCATTTGTAATGTTTGTGAAACCAGCTGGAAATGCTTATCTTGTGAGAGGAGGAGGGGGGGTGTGAGACTCCGGGCTGTGTAGAAAGGGAAGTGCTCTCCGGACCGTAGGGAAAGCTGGACCGCTGTGTCGCAAATGCGCATCCCACACACACGCACTCTCTTCTCCTGTGAGCTATTTGTGTGGATGTGTGTTCGCAGGCGGAGGTGATAAAAGATAGTGAAAGGTTGGGCTCGGCCATGTTTACTTTAACTTTCTGTTTCCCCTACAAGTCCCAGTCCCATAACATTTCATTTTCTCGAGACTCCTGTGCCGCGCAAAGGCCCAGACTTGTAAGACGGTGTTGTTATTTGGCACCATAAAACATCTCTTCAGAGAGCAGTTCCCCACTCAAATATTTATTGGCCTATCAAACACAGAGTGATATTGGTGAAAAAAGGTGCCTGTTTTCAGATGCTCACCCCTGACTGAGAGGTGCAGGCTTTGGGGTGAGGTTTATGAGGCTGGCTTTCTTTTGGACTGGTCATTGTTTGGGATAGTTTGTCGACTAGCTGGGAGTGCTCAAAGGCCGTGTGTGTGTGTGTGCGTGTGTGTGTGTGTGTGTGCGTGTGTGTGTGAAAGAGAGGAGGGTGAGTCAGGACCTCTGCTGACGTTTGTTAGCGAAGTCACTGATCTTGATGCTCGGTTTTTATAGAGCCCTAACTCTGACATTGATCCCGACAAGAGTGTTGCATGCACCAACACGAGTGGTTGACAGAAGCAGCGGATGCAGTCGTCCTTACGCCATTATCACTGGGACCTCACGTGCATGCTGGGGGTTGTTTTTTCGTGTGGTGAATACCAGATGTTGTTTGTTATCCCTGAACATTTTATTTGTCTCCTGCAGAAGTCTTAAATGCATGACAGAAAGATGTCTCCCACACCCTTCCGCCTGCTGTCAGGGTGAAAGCACATGTCGTCGTACTTGAATATGGCGCCAGGTCCCTGGCAGTCTTTTCAGCAGCTTGATTTATGATTGCGTCATCGAGAAATGGTGATATTCTGTGGTGAGACAGAACATGTGTGGGCATCGTGTGCAGCCTCAACTGTGCTGGCTCTTGTTTTGTTTTCATTGGAAAATGACCTGAACTGATCATTCTTAACAACACTGGGTGTGTTAGTCACGTCTGATACATGTTTTTGTGTGAGAAGAAGAAAGACAGAGACAGAAGAGGAGGAAGAGAGAAATTGGAAGAGAAAAAAAAAAGATGGAGTTGCTTGCGGCTTTCTTCTTGCGATTACTGGATAGTCTGGGAAATTGGCTAAAAAGTTATTAGACTCAGACTTGCTTGATTAGCATGAAAACATATTCTTTATCTACCAAAGCACTCAAGTAGGATCTATTAGAAATGATTGATGTGATTAATAATATATTCACCAGGAAGCACATTAAAAGTTAAGTCATACTAAAATATTTACATAAATAGGGTAATTAAAGGAGTGCCCTAATGACTTACTATCATCCTTACATAAGCTTTGGGGGGCTCACTAGAGTATCGACAAAAGAATGGTCAAAATCTCTGCAGTGGAAGCAAAGATATCCCAACTGTTAATGCATTGGGCTCCAAAATCACCAGATCCTATGATTCCCATAATGCATCTCATTAGCATCTTTTACTAAAACCTTCGCACCTCAGTCCTCACGCCTTTTAAAATAAGTTCCCCGATTTTATAACTCAGGCTTCGTGTTTTTAAATATGTAGTCTTTTAAGTTGCAATATGTAAGAATTGGCCACTTGTTGAAATCATACTCACAACAAAAGCCCAGGCAGTATATCACTGGAGTAACTGTTAGCTATGCATATAGCGACTTGGACTGGGGGTTCGGAGAACCAGGGATTCATTGTTGTTGATGCTAGCAAAAAGGCTTTGCACTGGGATGGGACGGTGATAGCTGGTTAGCATGCTAACGTCAGTAGATATCTGTGCAACTCAATACATGTCACTGTGTCACAACTTTAAAATCTGTTGATAATTTTAGATAATTTAAATAAGTTTTTAACTAAAATTCTTATATTTTGCACCTTTAAACCCTAGCCAAGAAAGCCCTGATAGCATCGCTATAACAGTGTCAGCTTTTTCTTTTTTCTTTTGCAGCGATGACAAAGCTGTTCAAGTGCCACAAAAGCAATTTTAAATGAATAGTACTCAACAGATCTTGATGTGTAAATCACAATTAAATTAAACAACACATCGTTTCAGAGGTTATAAGAGATTGTTTTAGTATTGTCTCTTTATGTGTTAAAGCTGCTGTAATGTTGATAATCGATTAAATTACAATCTGTAATGTCAAAGGTGTTGCTTTTAGTCACAACTCACATCAGTTATCAACTGACTCTGCAGTTACCGTGCAGCTCGAGGGATTGTTTTAGCTTCTTTTAGCTTCTGGTTTTGGTTTTATGGTCAGTAGCTTCTGAGTTTTTGGTTAACTCTTATTGTAAAACTCACATGAAATCTGATGGTATGGCCATGTTTTTATGCTACAAGCATGCTGGTGCTACTTATGATTGTTGGTCCTCATCGATGGATTATAAATAACATTAAACAACCAGAATGCAAGGCATCATTACTGTGTGTTTTAAACTGGAGCACGAGAGCAAACGGGGATTACGAGTGAAACATCCCGTTACACAGAGCAATGGCTGCTGCATTCCCTCTGGAGCATTTAGCAATGCTAAATAACATGCTCCACTACTGACCCGTTCTGCTCTGCTGTCATGACTCTGCCACAGTAGGTTAAGCCTGCCGGTCCTACGGCGATCTTGTTTTACAGTGGTGCACAATGCCAAACTGAGTGAGTACACCTGACATATTGGATTACACAATCAACCGTGGTTTCAGTTATTCATGCTGTGATTTTGATTGCTAACTTATTTGGCTGGCCACTGCTTCTCCAAATTTTAGTCGCTTCAACTTCAATGGCTGCGTTTTTTTTTTGTACAGAGCCCCCTGTGGCCAGCAGCACAGCAGCCCGAGCGGACGGCCCTCCTTGAAATGATTTTGGAAAACCTGCGTTTTCGCCGTCCCACATGATCCAATGTGAATCCAGCCTAACTTAGTGACTAGCTAGTGAACATAGTAGCTCATTTAGCAGCTAAATATCCAGACATGTCTTTCAGGAGTTGGCAGAAACAACAACAGAGCCAAAATAAG
The DNA here is from genome assembly GCF_904848185.1 of Acanthopagrus latus. NCBI lineage: Eukaryota > Metazoa > Chordata > Actinopteri > Spariformes > Sparidae > Acanthopagrus > Acanthopagrus latus. The sequence goes on along the minus strand of NC_051039.1, from coordinate 30,282,996 downwards.
AGTGAATATGGGACACAAATGTGACAACAAATGAATGCTAATGTTGCTAATGTAGACTGTTGCATGTGTAAATAGGCAACAGCCTATAAAAGCCAATAATATGTCAACATATTGTTCCACTGACTCTGAGTGTCCTAGACTCAAAAATTAATCCTTAGGACTTCTTTTCGATTCTACTTGCATGTAAAATCAGTGAGTGAAGGTTTTGTACAGCCATACATGTCGCATACTTTAATTTCAATGCCTGTGTTGAAAGAACTCTGTAAAAGGCAAATGTTCAAATGCCATGTCAAGCTCAACCTTGTGTCCCACAGCCTACACGATCCTGATCTGGCTAGCATGGGTATTTGTGTGAAAGCAAGTGAAAGAAAGGAAGGACATTTTATTTTATTTTTTCAAATTCTATTATTCCTTTTGAAATGCAGCTGTTTGCATGATGCATGGTGATGAGGTAACGCTTCTATTTTTGGCCATGTGATATTAATAACTGTTACCTGATTGATGGTGGTGAGCAAAGTCAACATCGTTGTGGTGCTGTGCCACTCGCCTACAGAGCAGCATCTTTCACCAGGCTGTGAGATCCTCAATACATCCTCAACATTCAACAACATAAAAACTTGACTGTTGACTTGGACTAGAGACTCTGATATACAGTGTATTATGCTATTTCTTTGCATCATAGCTGTTATGTAGTTTTACCTGCTACCACTGTTTCACTGCGGATACACTTTATCTGTGTGTGGCACAGGTTATCATGTAATATATATTTCTGATGGACTTCTTTGCAGGTGATGGTTGAAAGTCACATATCAAAGTGATTATAGCCAGACGTGCACATACAAAGTGCAGTTAACTGGAACCCATCTTATGAAGTTATTTACATGAGCACATGACCTTGTCTTTTAACTTTGCTGAAATCTGATATACTCACTTTATTATTCTTTATTATTGCTGTTCAGAAAATGGAACCTGCTGAATCCACTTTTCCTAAACACCCTTGATAGGCACTTCCTATGTTTGGACTATTTCAAAGTGAAAGTCGAGGCGTCGTCCTGGTGTGTGTTTAATAAAGGGCACTGTTTGGCATCAGATACAAGAACTCTGTTTAAAGTGGGTTTCCAGAGACCCCCTGCCAAAGCTTATGAATGGAGCTGTCCTCCAGTTTATTTCACTCTGGTGACATTTTTGTTGGCTTTGCAGAGCAACAAGCTCAGAAGAATTTGTCTCTCTGGCTAAACTGGAAGAATGAACTGACTCTATTAGACCAGTGAGTATATTTAGACCAGTTGTGGTTCCATGTGGAAACACTTCACTCCCGTTCAAAGAGAATTTTTCCAACTTGACGTTTTTGTTGTCAGATCTTTTGCGCTTTCACGGTCTGCAAGTATGATGTGTGTCTGTTTTATAGGTTACTTTAAATATAGCAGTTTAGGCGGGGTTCACTGCATTTAGTGGCTGGGCCCACATTCTCTGCCCCACCAAGCACTCCGCTCTTTTGCCTTCTTCACTTGGAAAGACTTGGTCCTGGCTTTCCTCTCGAACTGTAAGTTGTTGTTATTATATAGTATCTTTACTATCTCCTGTGCTAACGTTTTTAACATTAGGGAAAAGAGTAAGCTGTTAACTTGACATGAATATTCATAGCTGTTTCAGATGAACATGATGAAATAATCAGAGGTTCATTTTGTACTGTCGTAACAATCCATGTTCTTCTCTTTGCGTCTGAGCATGAATACAACTTCTGTTTTCCTGCTTCCTCTGTGGGAAAAACAGATCTTTTCTTGCTATCTGGGACATTCAAGTCCCCAAAGCCTTGTTTGGATTGCTTAGTGTTTTCCCTTTGTTTGTGTTTTCCACATTTTGAATCAGTTGTTAGATTTTTAGATGTCAGAAATGGAATATGGACATGTCATGATCTTAATACTCAGGACTACATGTGCTTGAGCCCTGAATCAGCTCATGTCGGCTCATTTTAATGAGTCAATTCCACACGGAAAAGGTGAAGAAACAGCAGCTAGCTTGTATCACGCAAAATGACATCATCAGATGACATTACAGGCAGGTTAGAAGGTGTTTTGCTGGATGCTTCTGCATCTATATGGAGAGGCAGCAGCCCAGACTGCTTTCATTTACTGGCTGTGTCTCAGAGTCTAATTTGAGGACTGCAGGGGGGCTTGGACAGCCCATGGCTGGTTTTTGGTAGTGTTTTCCACTACGGTTGCCTACTACATATCCATCCATTTCTTGAGTTTATATCTTTAAATTGAATCCTGTCTTATACCCCAGCTCAGACACAAACACATGCAGGCACAGAAAATAAATATTTAGTACTCAGCAGTAAGTGTAATCTTTGGCATACTGTCACATGGGACCATAATGTTTCAGTGTTAATGCTTACTGTATGACACACCGCTTTGTCCCATGCATGCACAATGGGGTGGAGACTGGTTGATGTTCTGAGTTTTACAAAGAGCAACTTGTTTTAAATCTGCAGAACTTCTGCCGCTGAGTTGTCTGCAGCCACAGATTCTGTGTGGGCCGTCTAGAGCCAGACAGATGATCCAGTATCAATATATCGGCCAGTATACACACATTTTTGCAATTAAAGTTGTGACAAAGATTTGTGACAGAGGCAGTTTAAAAATAACCTTTATTGCCTTAATAAGCATTTGTTTCTGCATTGTGATCTCTAAAAAAAACACATATCAGGCAGCATGTACGCTGACACTGATACAAATGTGACAGGCCGTTACTGAATTTAGTATTTGGGCTCTAATGATAAGTACATATACACATATAGAGCCAGACTGATAACTAGAGATGGATCCATGTAGGCTGGTACTTACTGTCACTGTTTTTGTGTGGGTGTATGTGTTGGACAGCATGAGACAGGAAAATGCAGTACAGAGGTGTAGGGATGGCCAGTGACACTCCTCATTGGTTTGGTTAGTTATTGATACTCGTATTGGTTCTTTTTTCATCAGGAAATAAGTTGTTTTTAAAATATATATTATTTAAAAAAAATAATGTGGCTGATGTGGTTCACTGTCTGCAGGTACTGCTGCTGGAGGGAGGAGGGGCTCATTTGTGTCAGCCAGCAGCTGAACACAGTTTAGAGGAATTGTGCACAGTTTAAGATACTGGTAGGTGGAAAAGTAAGCTGAACAGGTAGACAGCTTTCATCTTCTGAGCCATGGAAGCTCGTCTGCAAATATTTACCATTTGTGGAACAAGCGTGCTGTGCTTGTTGTTTCTACGTGTTTCTACACTTTTATGCTTACTTACTTAATTTACTTGCAAAGGTTTGATTGCACTTACAATAACTGGTGTTGTCATCAACTCAAGTAAACTGTGATGTTAACCTGCTTCACTTTTCTGTCTCCCGATGTTGCTTTGAAGAGGAAGGCAGTGAAACTGTTAAGGTGGGGGCTTATCAATAGATTTAATCATTTAGCCCATTAATGCTGGGTTTTGGTACCCATCCCTCCAGAAATGTCAAAGATGTGCAGATGTCAAATGCTTTAAGCTCATGTCAGCACGCTCACATGTTCACAGTGACAAAGTTAGGCATGATGATGGTTAGGAGGTTTACCCTGTTAATCATCTCAGTTTAGTGGGTTAGCGTGCTAGCATTTGGTTATTAGCATTAAAGACAAACCACAGCTGAGGATGATGTTGCTTGTCAGACTTTTCCCTCAAAACCACAGATGTCAACCTCTTGGTGGCAGTGGAAAAGTAACCCACCAAAGTAATAAGAATACGTTGTCTGTGAGGAGTAAATGACAGAAGTTTGGGATAGTTTGCTGAATAAGTAAAATCGTAATACTAGCAGTAATATAATAATAATACAATATAATACACCTTCAGTGTCAAAGGCCAGGACAGCCCCTCCATTCCTGTCGCTACATAAGCCAGTTTTTGACTTTTTTGATTTTGTAACCCAACAGAACCCCGGGGAGCACATATTCATAGCAGTAAATGCCGAAACTAATTGGTGTGGTGACACCCTACCATGCTAAGTACAAGTTTGTCAGTGTAGTGTGACAGTCACAGCTTCTGGATGCCAGTAGCTGTGCTTGCATTGGAGTGAACATACTGCAGTGGCTCCTTGCCAGCAGCATCTGAGCCCCTTCCAGCAACAAGGCCTTTTTAACCCCCCGGCTTTGTTGTGGAACCTCCTTTTGTTTCAAGCTGCTGCCCTTCATACGTCAACGTCAGGGTCTTTCACTCGACCTCATTCATCTCGGCTCTGCTCTGGAGGCTCTTGGCAGATGCAGAGGGTTGGAGTGACACTGTACGATCAGTCAGAGAGATGAAGCCTGCTGGAATAAGGAGCAGGAATGGTTCGCTAGTGTCTGTATTTAATCAGAAAGCTATAAATGAGGCGAAGTCAGTTCTTTCTGTGTTCTTGGTGGCTTGATGCTAAGTGGATTTCTGTTTGTACTGTGTTTGGGCCACTTGACTGGAACGTCTTGGCTGGGTGACAACTTCTTGTTTTATTGCAAATCACTTGATAATGGCAATTTTAGCTGTACACTGAGCTCACGCTGGATGTATACAGCTTTGTATTGCTTAGTGGGTACAAAATATACAGAAACGTCATGAATGCTTTTGTGTAGGCTGTTGTGATCTGGCAGCAACAATGGGGGAAAAAGGCACTTGTGTCAGAATTGACGTCTTTTCTCTGGTATTTTAAATATCTGTTGTAATTTCATAATGGTAAACTACTACACCAGTTTAAACAGTGTTGCCATGTTGTTTTGTACAAGTGTAGAACATGCAAAAAATGACCCATTACATTTTTGCTAATAGTTAGTATTTGTTGACACTCATCCATGTTGGTTCAACGCTTTGGTTATTTGACTCTGGTCTCATCAGAAGGACCATAGCATCTTCAATTCTTGATTTTCCCTCAGCGATCTCTTGGGGTCATGCGTTGAATCTCAGGAGCAAAAGTGCAAAAGAAGCAAAAGAAAACACTCATAGGACTCTTAAAAACAGTGAGTTTGGAAGGCATTGACCAACAAGGCCATCCTTCCTGTTGCACATTTCCTTTCTCATGTTTTCCTGTTTTTTTTCCAGGTATATTAATGGTTTCCCAAGTCTATCTGTTAACTCATCTTAGCATTTTATACTATGAATATACGTTTATGCTCGAGAGATCGAGAGAGAGAGAGAGAGAGAGAGAGAGAGAGAGAGAATTCAAAATCTATCTATCCTCAGAATTAGTTTGATTCTGAGTATAGATAGCAGATTTTGAGTCTCATTCTCAGGTCTAAAAGAGTACTAGAACAATATAAGCTTTAGAAAGTTATGTTGGTATGCCATTGACTTTGGAGGTGCACAGTGAACAAATAACTCAGTGTAATTACCTCTTCAGATGCATGTAGACTAATGTTATGTAACAGATCAGCCACTTGGGTAATTTCACATCCAGAGCCATTTTCTGAACATCTCTATATCAGCAGTTTAGAAATCCCACCTGCTCCAAAAGTCTCTGATGAAAAATTCCTGGCCTCTGGATGTGTTACCTTGGTAATCTATGTTTCATTAGATTAGAGATGATGGCGGCATCGCTTGCCTCCTCTTGACAGATAAATGGACTCTATCTCAATTTTATCAGGCCTCTTATGGTTGCAGCATTGCTTTAGCTGAGGGTGAAGGCCAGCGCTTAAGTGTGCTGACAAAGTAGGGATGATGTCATCATCTGCCCTGACAGACCACGGACAGATTTATGCCTGTGTGTCACTGAACATCCATGTAAGGCAGATTGGTCTTCGCCAGTGAGATTGTCGGCACTACAACACATGTCTATATACCATTACAGTCAGTATGTTGACATCTAATGTGTTAATGAGAAAAGACTAGCAGGGTAAATGATGAGTTGATTGACAGAAAATCTTTGACAACGTTGTAAATTATTTGTCATTTAAAAAAAAAAAAATGTCAAAATGAGCAGTTTGCAGCTTCTTGAATATCAAGCCTGTCACTGGAGTTGAACATCTTTGGGTTTTGCACCATTGGTTTGACAGTGGCCCGTGTTTTAAATGTGCCTTTCTTCTCTTGGCAGGTATATCTCATTAATGTCACCTACTCTGACAACACGTCCCACATCATCTACAGAAGATACAGCAAATTCTTTGACCTACAGGTAATGTTCTTCACTCACACACTCCCCTGCACACACTGTGCATTTGTCTCAAAATCCGTAACTCATTGCTTCTGATGTGTTTTGACCTCTCAACCATGTGAACTTGCAGCTTTGTTTGTATAGATTAATGTGTAAGCCTTTGCGACTGTTTACTGCGGCCGCGTCTGTGCCCGTGTTCTCCACACCTCGTCGCCTCAATGAATCAATGTGTGTGTTAGTAATTGGTCGGGGAGCAGGGGAGACATGGTTTGTGTCCCTTAGCCTCATAGAGATGCAGCAATACACTGCATATCTCTCTCTCTCTCTGCCCCTGCTGTATTTCTACCTCTCCCCCCCTCTTCTCCCTCGCTCTCATCTCATCTCTGCCTTACCCTCAAAACGTCAGGGAGCTGACAGGCCTTTTTTTATAGTACAAGCAAGAAATCCACAGGGAAGTCAATTTAATGTACCGTGCTTTATAGTGGGTCACCGTTAGATTCTCTAGTACAGGCTATTTTGATTGGTGGGTTCTTTAAATATAGTCCTATATGGAGGAGTTTTTTTTTTTTTTCCTCTTTTCTCGACTTGGCTCGAATGCTTTACTCTCATGTTGAAAGTGTCAAGTTCCCTCGTCAGGTTTATTTTGGAAAGGAGCAGGAGTTGCAGTGAAAACGCTGCCCTGTGTCTCTTAGAGTGACTTTTCAACATCGAGGGGATGCTTGTGTGCATTTATGCTCCTTGCACCCATTTTGTGCTGCGAGCTGACACCATACGAATGTTGGACCAGAAGTCTCTGGGTCACTAGTAAATATGAAGGGGCTGCAGTGAGAGTTGCAGCAGATAGATATCAATAGCCCCAGTGTGCTAGTCCGGCAGGAAATGATGTTTCAATCAGTGGAGGAAAGGTCATCTCTGAAAGGTCCCATTTATAAGCAGTGGGGCAGTGTAAGGTGGAAAACGGACCCCCTGCAACTGATTACTCCCAATGTGGAATAAAAGGTAGAAATAAAATAATCACATGGAAAAGCAAGCAAAGTGCGTCTCTGCTCTGAAGAAGTCTGAGACATCAGTGAGTGGAGTGGATGCATGTCTTCCACCTGATATTCAGCGCCTCACGTACGCCACCGGGGTCCTCAAATTGCCTGGGAGGAAACTAATGAACCTTAATGGGTCATGGATGGCTTGGCACAAAATCACTCTCAGTCAGCAGTGAAGAGATTGATTTTGTTAGCTTTGTCAGATGGCGGTGGGGGCAAAGGTCAGCCAACTTGGTTGGAGCTTTATTGAGCTGTCAAAGAAAGCGGCTCTCACATAGCCGAAGTTTGTCAGAGTTTGGGCTGGCTGCTGTTAAATGAGTTCTATTGTGAAAGTCCCAGGCTCCATATATTTCTGGCTTTTACCAGATGTCCTTTTTAAAGCACACAGCAGGAGCCCTTCACCAGCACTTCACTGCTCATGTCTTACTTTACCTACTTCTTTGATGTTTCTATTTTCACCGTGACACTAGAACTACCACTGGCAATTCTGACGGACCAGCATTCTAATAGCCAATAATCCTCTATCGCTGCCGGTAGATGGACCAAAAGTAAAGTTCTCTGTGCCGGACTTTGATCCTCCAAGATGCCTTTGATGGTGCGGTGCGATCCAATTGTTTTCAGAGCAACCTGGAGCCTCTCCTGTCCGAGCATTTATCTGTTGCAGGGACCCTGCTGTTCTCAGCAGCCCTGCTAACCTTAAGTCAGAAACATGGATGGCCTCTCTGAAACGGTCAGAGAGCGCCGTGACCAAAGCTTTGGCAAAGACTGCTGGGGATTTTGAGACCGATTGCTAGAAATAACCAGAACAGACAGTCTTCCTGGAAAACATCCTGGCCCTGGTTCTGTACTGGTGTCAAGAATGAAAGTGAGTGGTTGCTTTGATTGACTTTCTTCTGGTTTTGTCCTGAAAACATCCTCTTTATATTCTGTGTAGAATGCATCATGCAATGTATCACCTGTAAAAATCTTAACACATGCTCACCTTGTGCCAACTTTGCTGGAAAATTAGGAATCTGAATAGATCCAGTGTCACGACCTTCTGTTTCAAAGTGTTTCTGCCAGTGTGAAGCAAGCGATGTACGAAGTCTTACATTAAAGATAATAGGAACCATATTAGTGCTATTTAGTGGCACTCTGTGAAAATGAAGTCATTTGCAGCTAATAGAATGGAAATCTATTAATGCAAAACGTTGCCAGAATTGTCCCATGGGGAGACATTGTGTCCGAGCACTTTTATTCTGCTGAGCGTCGGGCGGATCTCACACTGGATTATATACTGTCTGATTTCCATTTGGCTCACTGTAACGCACGTTGACATGTTCGAGCTCACTTAACCTGCCGATGTTAGCAGCAGATGCACACCATCTGCTTCAGCCAGTCCAACCTTAGATCGAGTGACCACAGTATCCCCAGACTCCCTCAACAAATCACACAATCTTGAGAGTTGTTGAGTGAGGAGACACTTAAAAAAATTGTGAAACAGTTGCAACAAATTCAAAATCATTTATGCCTTTTCGCAACTTCAGTTCTTTCTTTCCTTGTAAAAAGTGTCAGTGTGTCACTATACCAGCCTGTCTGCCTCCATGTCTGAAGTCTCACCTGCCAGCATTTAGCAGCTGATTACACACAACATTTCAACTGATTTCTCCATTTACACAAAATGTGTTAAAGAAAACATTTGATTAATGTAAACAGGTCAAATTTGATAAATATAGTTAAACAGTAATCAATGTAGACTACTTCTTTGCCACTTCTTTGTGGAGAGGGGCCACAGACTCCCTTAAAAAGATGAAAATCACACAATCTTGTGAGTTGCTGTAAATGGAACTCCTATTTCTATAGCTCTTTTCCAGTTTAATGACTGCTCAAAGACAAGGTCATTAGGAGCAATTTGGGGTTCAGGATCTTGCTCAAGGACACTTTGGCATGCAGTTAGGAGGAGCCGGGATTCAAACCAGCGACCTTCCGGTTACTAGACGACCCGTGAGTAAAAACTTTATAGACCTTGTGAAGTGTTGGCAACAACAGAAGCTTTGTGCCTTCTTGTAAGTTCGAAGTTGTTTGTTTTTCTGTCCCGGTGATGGCCGTTTGCTTATAGAATGGGAAAGTGTGATCCGACCCCAAGTTGTCAGTCGAGATGCATGTTAATGCCAGGTATGGACTGATGGGTGTAGAGCCGTCCACTTGTGACCAGATCTAAGGCAGGTGGTAGTTAACAGGTCAGACCAGCCACCATCATTCCACTAAGTTTAAGGTTTTTTTTTTTTTACAGTTGTTTGTTTGCTACAGCTGCCCTGCTGATATCTGTCCACTAAAAACAAAACCGCTCATCTCCCTTGCTCCGCTATGCAGTGATGTAGTTTTGTCTCGGCACAACCTGACTAATGAGTCGAACAGTGTGTCCTTCTGTCAGAAGTAGGCCAGCCCAAGTTCCTCGTCTGAGGGGAGGAAACCGGGACAGGGAGTGGAACAGGTCAGCCTGCCAGGCAGCCATGGGGATAAGGAGCAATGAGCAGTCGGAGTGGGATGATGATGATGATGATGATGATGATGATAGCGGTGCTGATAATGAGGCAGAGGACTACAGCGATGAAAGATATGAAAGTGATTATGGTAATGAGGATGACAGCAATAGTGTATAGAGTTGATGATGATTAAGATCCATGCTGTTGATGCTGACGACAGTGATGATGCAGATGGGGGGAAAAAAAGAAAGATTTTGTGGTATGATGTGGGTTTCTTCAGGGTCACTTGTTACAAAGAAGCCTTTATAAACATGTTTCAGGAACCTCTGAGAAATGGGTGATTATGCCCAGGGTGTCCTCGGGCAAAGTTGGTGTATTTAAAGCTGCGGCATGGCTCACCATCTGAAGGAAGGACGCGCTCTGACTCATGCTTTTTACGAGAGCCCTTTGGTTTGTATTCTGTCCGCACGCGCACACACAAACCTTTTCTTTTTCCAAGTCTGCCCTCGGACGAGCCTCACTGCAAAACTGAATATTTAGCCGGGGGAGATTTTGATGCTACTTATCTCCGATGTCCCTTTTTTCAGTGTTTGACTTACATTTGAGGAACCAACCAAATATTAGTTTGGTTTGCTCAGAGAGTCGGTCTCAAGGTCGATATTCAATCCTTTTGGAAACAGCTGTACGGATGCTAGCTGGAGGCTTTCAGCAAACAGCATGTTATGTTCAGCTCAGAAAATTATACAGTAGCTGTGGTCGAAGCACTTAAAAGTAAGGTCACTGAATTGGGAATCTCTAACCTCTAAGTGGGCTGTTTGATGGAAGCATATGTCTAGACCACAAGGCATTATCGGTATGCCATCCTTGAGGATAAATTGCTAAATAGCCGGGCCACTAGCTCAGCCCCTTTGTCCTTGAGGCGTTCTGTGGACGTACTGTAACTCAACTGAATGAGTTAGCCCATTGTTTCAGGTCGAGGATAGAGGGCTGTTTTATTTTATTTATGGGTGTGTGTGCAAAAGAGGGAAGAGAGGGAAACATACATTTTAGTCCTTGATGAGAGGCAGAGGAAGGACACCCACACGCAAAACACGGGACCCGTTTTCCTGAGAGTTACACTTGACAGCACAGTCCTGTCCGGGTTCTCGTTGGGCTGCGATCAGAGGGGGGAAAGTATGCAGTGTTTCCTCCAGCCATGGCGTGGGGATCAGGAGAGGTGGCTAAATTTAGGATGAATGAGCACATTTCAGGCATTTTGTGGGACATCTCCATGGCTCAGAACGCTTGTGTGACTGTGAGGTGACTGGGACACATTCAGGGAACCAGAGCTGAACGACAAAAAATGCCTCTAGAAGGAATTACCTAACTGAGCTTTAACATGATCAACTTACATCGAGTGAGAATATACTTTAGACAAAACTGCTCAATCCACAAAATGTGTGACTTTAATAGTACAAAATTATGAGACTATTATTTTTTTCAGTGGGAACAGAAGTGAATTGTCGGACCTTTGGCCTAATTTCAGCGTAACGCCAGATTTCAGTTGGCAAGTTTTACGACGTGCCTACAGGCAAACCGACGGATGAGTTTGGACACAGTTTATTTTGCAGAGGTAACCCTAACCCTTCCTCTTCCTCAAACACCAAACAAAATATTTATAATTATTGATCACATGACCGTGTGAGCTGGTCGGGGCGAGAAAGTGACCATGCAGTTCCTATAAGCTTTACAGAGCCTTTTAGCCTGTTTTAGCCGGCTAATTTGGTTTTATTGCGTTTTCCAAGCGGCAGGCAGCTCTTTTCAGCCCATACCCAACAACAGACGGACAAAATGATGACCAGCTAGTGGAGCATTTAGCATCTAAATAGCCAAATAGTGTTGGCGGAGACCCACAAAGAGTGAGCAGCAGAGCTGGTTTCATCTGATGGCCAAAGACATGATTGCATCTGAATGCTAATGTTACTCTGCGTCTCCCAGATCCGTGGATAACGGTTTGCTATCGCATTCTGTTCACTCCACTTGGCCTCGTCCATGACTAGAATGAAGGGCTTGTGTGATGAAATGCAGTCAGTAATGCTACGCCGTGCACAAAGAAAAGACAAGTGCTCAGGTTAGTGCCAGATCACATCTTCTGGCATCAAATTATAAAGCAGGCACCTTTGAATCCCCTGGAGAAGGTGCTGATCAGACATTGACATATTGTGTATCAATACAGATTTTTCTGCTGTCTTTTGCCCCACAGCCAACCCCAAACACCCAATTCAGAGGGATTTATTTGAAATGAAGACGTGGACTTAGCTTCACTTCTTAGATCAGCAACATACAGGCAGTCAGGAGAAAGCAAAGCATGGGTCAAAGCCACAGTGTGCTGCGGTGGATCGATATAGTGATCGCTCTCGAGTTGGAACCTCAGGCCTTTACATTGATCCCATATGTTTGAATGGAGTGTTGATGCTGGCCTCTTCAAGTGTGCGGAGAAGAGGATAGGTGTTTGTTTTTTTCAACCCCTGCATGTAAGGCATGAAGGCAGCAGGACTTATAACTCTCAAAAATCCTTGACTGATAAAACTTTATTGTTACTGTTAAGTTTTGTTTGTCAGTGCATCTTTATCCATCCCTGTTTACATCCACGCGTCTTCTCTCCCGCTGTTGCTCTCTATCCATCTCTGTCTGTTTTTTTTTTTTTTTGTTTTTTCCCCTCCCTGTGCTCGGCTGGCCAGTCCTCATGTTTCTGTTCGGCTCAAGGTCTCCTCCACACGAACAGGATGCCAAGGAGAGTCGATGAATACTTGGGAGCACTTTGTGCGCTGAGACATCACTGACAGCTCTGCCTCACACTGAGCCTTGAACAGAGAGGCTGCTCAAGGTTTTTTTTTTCTTTTTCATTACATTTCGAGTTAAGTCTCCGCGGCATGCATTCACCATTTGATAAAACACTATTTATTTTATACTCCTACTGTGTAGAGAGAGGGGTTTTTTTTTGTATGCCCGGATACTGTTGAGCACAGAGCAGCTCGCACTGTTGAATGCCTGAAAGACAGATGTAATCAGGAATGTGTAATAAAAAGGAATATGAAACATTGTAGTGTGAAGTGAATTCATGCAATTCTTTGTTATCCTCAGAGGTGGAGGAACAAGTCAAGGAAAAAGAGGAATGCTGTATATGTCCTTCTGTCATATTTCCTCTTATATAGCAGAACTAAGTGAAAAAAACATCACACATAGTTTAACTATTTTTATTGATTTTTTTTTTACTTTTAATGGTCACTATGTGAAATCTTTGAAAACTTCAGACGCTCACCACAAGCATGTGAAAAAACAATCCTTTCAGTTTCAGATGCCTTTAAACAATCAAACAAGATCTTTGGTAAGCTATAATGAGACAAAGATCCAGGTCTGGGGCTGTTGTGGTTGTTCGGTGATCTAGAAATTAAAGCTAAGTCCACGTCTTCACTCCAAATAAATCCCTTATGAATTTGGGTATTTGGCTGTAGGGCAAAAGATAGCAGAAAAACCTGTATTGATACACACATGTCATTATTGCGTTTCACCACACAAGCCCTTCAGTCTAGCCACGGACGAGGCCAAGTGGAATAAATGGAATGAGTTAGCAAACAGTTATTTTTACTCATGCTCCAAAAATATGTCAAGGGTGATTAAACATTTCCACTGGTGACACCAGTGTGCCTGATATTTAGCAGTTCTGATTAAACAACCAGGAGCCTCAAAAATATTTTTTGCAAAATGTGTTAAGAAATGAAATTTAAGTCTGTCGTTGGCTGCATCTATGATGGTGCTGGTGCACATAAGGCACACCAGGGCCACCACTGTATGAAGTTAGTCTGGAGCCCTGTAAGACCTTAAAGGTGGACAGTAAGGTCTTATTATTATTCACCAAATAACATGCTTACAATATGATACTAATTATACCATATACAGTGACTTGTGAAATTTTAAGAACCTTTAGTACTTTAATTGAATAACCCATTCAGTGGGTTACAGGGTCACATTTATCATGTTGAGTCAGTCCGAATTTTTAGATTACTAGATGTATGATTTTTGCTAGGAGACAGAATAACCAATTTAAAATGCTTTTCTTTTATGTTTAATTCTTGTAATAATTCTTGTTTAACATTAAACACTTGTTATGTTGAAGGTTCCTCTTCACTTAATATGTAGTAATTAAATAAACACATTTGGTGTATGTATAAGTCTCCATTAATTTAAGTTAATAAAACCAAGTTATTTAACTTCTACACATTGACTCGACATGATATAAAAAATCTATTGAGAATTTTACATGTAGTGGAAATACTTAAATATCAATGCCTAAAATGCTGGTTAAAAGTGATTTGTGTGTATCCTTGAGGTATAACAAATGTGTTGAGTGTTTTTGTTCCAATAAAACATTGGCAACGCCAATTTCTAAAATATTTATAATCGGGGATTGTTTACTTCCATTTTTTTTTCAGCTTGCACCCTCTTCCTTCCTGCCTTTTGTTGGTGAATTGCTTTGTTTCTTGGTGGGCAACTGCCAAATATTTGATTTGCAGAAAAGCGTTCAGAAGGAATGTATTGTTGCCCACATCAGTGTGTCCTTGTACAATACAAAACAGGTAGTTTTTAAAAACTCCACAATGTACCTTTAAGTCTCACACAAGTTTGACCTGAGAATGAGTGACAGCACCAGTATTCATTGGTATTAGCTCATTCTCCTACCAACACAAAACAACGTATTGAACAATATGCTAAATCATGAAAAATTTAAATACAGTGGCTTTAGAATTTTGGAAAGCAAAAAAAAAAAAAAAAATGGAATGGAAAATGGAAATGAAATAATTGTCAATTCAATATTTTTATCAAGTGCTGTTTTTTTTCTGGGCACATGATAACTACAATGCTTTTTGGCACACACAAAACTGTCTAAAATGCAAAACCCAGACACTGGAAACTGAATTCAGTATACTTCCCTATGTTCAATAACCTATCTGATACCATCTGTTTTCTCCTGATGCCTGAAGCCCCACTCGCCTGGCGTTCCAAAAATGTTTAGACAAACATCCCACCAGGTTTATTGCTGATCGTGCAAATTCACAGACTGCCTCTGCTTATCTACAGTATCGATGGCGATGGCCAGTCCCAGTCCAGCCAATGCCCTGCCTCGCCTCTCTGTCTGTAGGTTAATGAACACTGATTGGGTAAACAGCAGGAGTGAGACTCGGACATTTAAAGCCACCTGGTCACGTCGAAACGGAGAGAGAGACACACAGCCATGACAAACAGAGATAAGAGATGACAAGAGTGTCCTTTATTCTGTTCTGCACATCAGTCTTTCCTCTGTTTGTCTTCGCCTCCCTCGACATGCCTGAGGAGTTTGCAGTTCAGTTTGCAACTTAAAACTTATGGACCCAATTAAGCATCCAGAAACTATTATCACAAAATATGTGAGATAAACAGTTACAGTGTTAAATGATGAAAAATAATGAAAAAAAAAATCTGCTTCAAAAATCACAGTTTTAGCTGGTCTGGTTTATGTGTCTAGGTTTTGGTAGAATTTTGTCTTTATGTAGCAAAACATGTAGTTGTGGTGTGATTCTGTGAACTGTAGGGTTGGAGTATTGACCTCTGTGCTTTGGGTACTGGCCGAATTATGTTGGCACTACTGAATATGATTCATGGTCAATTAATGCCAAACAAAATTGCAAATAAATTAAATTGCAAATCACAACCAAATGTGAAAGACTGACCCTGGCAACAACAACAACAAAAAAAATGGAAGTAAACAATCTTCGATTTTAAATATTTTAGAAATTGGCGTTGCCAATGTTTTATTGGAACAAAAACACTCAACACAATTGTTATACCTCAAGGATACACACAAATCATTTTAACCAGCATTTTAGGCATTGATATTTAAGTATTTCCACTATATGTAAAATTCTCACTTTATAATTCAGGTTCTGTCTACATCATAGCCACTCCTCCTCCACTCTTATTGTTTCTATTAACTGAAGTCATATCTGTTATCATATCTGTTTCCAAGTGTCTTCCTTTATCAGGGTTGATCCATGTTTCAGATACAACAGCGATGTTGAACAGTTGTGTAAACTGACTTCAGTGTTCCTTGATGTTGTTGAAGTGGAATATTGATGATCTGTTTGAATGGTCTGAGTATACTCTTCCTCTGTGTAGGAGCAGCTATTATCATTTATGTTACAGAAGAAATTATTGCCTGGATTGATATCATTTTCCATGGTCTGAAAATTGTGGTGACTGTTTAAGAAGGCATTTTATTAATCATGAAAAAGAACATCATTCATATCAGAATGAGGTGGTTACCTTCAGTTTGACCTGCAGCTTCAGCTGCACAGATGATCTCAATATTATTTTGAATGTTTGCAGCCTGTTGGCTAAAGTTTGTGTCCTCCTCCTGAGATGTGACCGCATGTCCCGCTCTACTCTGCCCCTGATTGGTTGGAATTTGTTGCCTTTTGTTACCTTGGTTTGATTTAGACATGAGGACTGATAGGTAAGGGTTAATATCTGGATAAGCCAATCAGAATAAGGCCCCAAGTACGGCAAGTAGCAAGTGAGGAAGTATATCAGAGGGGGAAACAATTAAAAGACGCTGTAATAATGTGCTGATATTCTGTCAGCGTCTTCTTTTCAGTCCAGGTTTCCAGGTCGAGTAATGTGCACATATTCACAACAGTTTCTCCAGTCGCTTCCAGGTCTTCCAACAGCTTGCAATGCCACTCATATTTGGTGGATTATTTTCTTACATTTGAAATGACATTTTTATGATTACAGAGAGAGAGTAATGTAAATGTACCACTGGTTACCAATATTGGCTCAAATGTGAATGGTAGCCTACCCTAGTGTCCTCTAATATTGGTCAGTGTCAGCCATATAGGAACAGACACAGACACCTTTACGAAAAAAAAACAAAAAAAACAAAAACCACATTAAACATACGAATGTGGAAGCATGTTGTTTATTTTTTTGAGTTGGAGGTGATCCATCTATCTAATCTCTCAGACTGCAAATCAACAGTCAGCAAACTGTTTGTTTAAATCAATCAATCACTCTTTTAACCTCGCCAGAGCTTCTTTGTCGTTTCACAACTTGACGTGACAAGGAAAAGCAGCTTCTCTCAGCCCACTCATGGTTATACTCCAAACCTCACTTTTCATTTCCCCTCCACGCCCTTATAAGTGTGGACTGTGCAGTGCATTTAGCACCATATCAAACACACACACACACACACACACACACACACACACACACACACACACACACACACACACACACACACACACACAGACTCATACACATGGGGAGGGCATTGCCATCCGATTCACCCCTTCTGGGAGGGACTGTGGTTTGGCCACACTGCCCAATATTTGTCCTGGCTGTCAGTGTGGAAACTCTTGAGACCATCAGCATGGCTAAATTAGGTCCTATGCTACTCTGTTAGGACTGAACCCTGGCACAGGTGAGAGCCCTTCCTCCCTGCACTGCCTGTAGTGGACTGTAAGTTGGCTGGCCTACTTATTTGACCCAAACTGAAGCGCTCCATGTGTGAGCCCACTCTGTTCCTCTCTTCAGATTCAGGGTGAAGCTGTTGTGTTGTTGACCCAGCAGATCTCAGACAAGCAGTCAGGGTGGTAATTTACCCCAGAATGCCACTGGAACATTTAGTTACAGAGCTTCCATTAAATATGAAGGGAGGTTAAAAATGTTGGGCACAAATAAAGGGCAAAGCTCAGAGCATATGATAATTGCTTTTCTTTGTTTGAATGGAATCGTGGCACTGTTCTTGTTTCCCATCCCTTCAAAATGGCAATTTATTGTGACCTAAATATAAATAGACCTATCATGTCTTTAAGGTACTCTCACAGCGTATGCTTTTTGTTTAATCTCTTTGATTAATGTGTTTTTAATGACTGTATGAGTAAAGCCTTTATTTGTCAGAACTTTAACACCACTACCTTTGCTGTACAGAGAGATGGAGAGAGAAACTTATGGATTGTTCCAGTGATTTCAGAATTGTGCATTTCCCTGCCCAGGCTCTCCTACAGCAGGAGATGTTCTGCACCATACTGGCTAATGAGTCTTTCAGCAGCACCTTTGAACGCTATTTTTTGGAAAATCTATCCAGCCAGTGTAATTTGGCATATTTTCTTTGTCCATACATAGTTCCCACCATTCTCAGGTCAAGAAAAATCTCTAAAGAATAGTGACAGTCGTCCACAGACACAAAGAAAACCAAAGAATCGAATGTACATTATAAAAAAGCAGAAATGTACCAATTATTTTACCGTCTCTTAGATGACATTAGTTGAGAAAGTATGAGATAATTGGGGACCATTTAGTCAGGAATATATCTGTTTTTAATGGTCGTCTTGCAGATATGTTCTCCATATAGGAAGAAATACTACTTTCTCCTTCTGTTGTGTTGCTCAGCCTCACACAGGAGATTGTGATTATCTTAGCAATCAGAAGAAAGTCTCTCAAAAGTAATGTCTGATTGTTGTCTTTTACATCTTTTAGAAATGTAAAAAGTATAGGGGTTCTTTTTCTCCTTTTGTTTTGATGGCAAAATAGGCAATTTTTATACACTCTTGTTAGTTTCCCAGGGAATACCACCTGGATATTGATTTAAAAAAGGGCATAATCAGGTCACTGGTCACTTTGAGTACCATTTGATGTGGATCCTAGCCCTGGTGAGCTTGAATTATCTTTGCTCAGTTGTTGCTAGTGTAAAGAATTCGAGAGATGACCAGTTTGATGTAGCATTCGGCTTGACTGAATTTAAAGGGACTGTCTGGCCTTGGCGGAGGTATGTTCTCTACTGTGTTCTGTGTTTGCATGTTTTACCAATATCCTGATAGTTTTGGACACTTTGGACCATTTGACAAAACAAACATTTTAAAGACATCACATTGAGCTTTCTATAATAAATGATATTCAAATATATTCAAACAACCTCATCCTCCCTCACCGCAATAAGGAAGCCATAATGCCACAGATGCCGTCAGATTTTGAGATAAACTGAAATTCCGGTTCAGCCCCAGGAGGAAATGGGATCCTGGTCTATAAAGGGTGTTTCCCAGTTAGAACCCATCTCTTGAGCTTTGTTCTTAAGGCCACCGTAGGCTCTGCCACCTGAGTCCTTGAGTGACAAATGAACAACTGTGGACAGATGGTTGCCACATCCCTGCACCTGTTGTCTCAGTGAAACAAGGGGAGCCTGGATTACTACATGAGGCGTGTCACCCCTCAGAGTTGACATCTCCAGGAACAGAGCTCAGATTTTTTAGACCCGTGCGCCACTCCAACACTTGCATTCATTGCGTAGAATCCCCGGATATCATGTTCCAACCTTGTCCAATATAATGTGCCTACCATGGGCAGCATTTAGATCTAATGCCAGGATGCCAGGTTATATTTAGATGCACAACTGTGAGTGATTGTGGCTTGAAAGGAATGCCTTCCCCCCCTCGAGCCCATCTCAGACATCTGTCTCTCTGAAACTGAATCCTGCCAGGCACTAATGCATGTTGAGACTTGTGCTCCATTAGTTTCCATCCTTCTGTCTTTAGGATTTGAGCTGTACGAAGAAGTCAAAAAAAAAAAGGGCAGAAGATGGTCTATGTGTGCACTTCCTCACTGTCGAAGATGCGTGCGAAATGTTCCTTCAAGAGCTTGATAAAGGGGTCAGAGAGTTGAGGGGGAATCTGATGTATCTTGGGACTAAATGTGAGAGGAAACAAACATGTTTACATCGCCAACACAGGATATGTGTTGGATTTATCTTGAGCTGTATGCTTGCTTGCAGATACAAGAGCAGTGACCTTATCATGTCATGCTCCAACACTAGTGAGAACAAGCATGCTGAGTCTGTGGCCTCGCTCCTCATGGTGCAAGGATCACATGGTTGTCTTGCTGTGCCGGTCATGAGTTGCTCCAGAGGTTGAATGCGTGTTTATATCTCTGTTCCACCACTGCAAAGCCAAGGGTAAACCCTCACAGTCACATGACCGCCAACAGGAAGTGAGCCATCAATCCAGTGCACTATTAACAGTATGGCATCCCCCAAATTTATACCAACTGACCCTTACAGTTCCTTATATGGAGGCTCTATTCTTAGCTCATGTGCATGATATGAAGAAGTAGCTGCTCTTAGTGGGAGCAAAATCCAACCCTGGCCCAGTTCTCAGTTGGACGTCTGTCTCTACATGCTTCAAACTTCTGCAACTGGAACTAAATTAGAAGGACTGCTGTTTGAAAAGAGTATTGTTCTTCAAGTGGATATTGTTAATTAGATGAGAAGCCCTCCAACAAAGTGTCACAGTGTTTTGGTCTGCTAAGAAATGGTTCACAGCAAAAATAAGGGCTGAACGGTTTTCACTTGTTGTCCAAGTGCTAAACATTTAGCGCTTACTTCCCAACTGAGCATGGTTCTGTGTTCCCTGGCTAATCAATCAACTGATGTTGTTAACATGAATCAACAGATTAGTGTTTACTGGATAGGTGCGCCTTTATTTTGATTGGGAAGGTTTATTCGCAACAGATTTTAGAAACCGAACTTAGTAACAAACTTAGTTTCTGTCCATGTTGTTTATTACCTGAGGTTAATATTTATTTAACTGTAAATTATTGTCTATAATTGACTATTATTTGAATTTGCCAAACTCTAACCTGCAAAATTTCATCTTTTTAAAGAAGAATTCAAAAAATGTAGTATAGTGGACAGTTAAAACCAATAACCTGCTGAGAGCTCCAAAAAGAAAGGTTTGAATCAAAATCAAATCAAATCATAACCTTGAAATCCATCCATCATTTTCAGATGTGGTCCAGCCATGTGTCTCGGGTTTGTACGTCATAGTCCTGGTCTTTGGAAGCAAGATGGAGAATCTCAAATCCTATTGCCTTTAAATTGGTGGGACATCATGCTGCTGCAAATGCTGGTGTTCTCTCTCCAGTCAGCTTTTTAGACCCGTTTAATTATCCTCTGGTCAGTTCAGACTGTCGGTTTTACAAAGGCCAAGACAACTTTTCTGATCCTGTAACCTCTAACCCAAACCACACAGCAGGAGCAGATTAATGAATACCAGGGCTGTGCGATGTGATGAAAACACATTGCGATTATTTTACAGGTATTAGGAGATGCAGTATTATCACATTATAAGTGATCATTTTTGCATCACAGTTTTCATTTTTCACTGAAAAAGCTCTCAAAATCCCATTTGTCAGGGTCTGTACCAACCAAACACGTTTTCTTCCATCAGGAGATTTGGAGGCAGGACGCTCTCTGCAGCACTGTGGTACTTTACATTAGAATGCTGCTTTGTCACACATCCCACCTTTATCAAAAAATTGCAGCTTCATGTGATTTTGCTATTGTACTTGGCCATATTGGGATTTTGATAACAGCTTGAATAATTGTGTTGCCTTAATGAATTCTAACCATCCAAATAATCTTACAAACCTGACACTTGCTGATGGGAACGTGGAAACACTCCCCCTGTCATGATTTGGTATCTCTTCTGCATACATAGCCATTGTTTGTCTTCCTTTAATGAATTATTATTTGACCGCTGCAGCACTGCGGCGCTTTTTACATTTTAAGGTAAATGCTCCTCGCCGGAGCTGTAATCCTGCTTTTGAATCGGCTTGAATAGAGTGCTGAAAGCAAAAACCAACAACAAAATCCTGACATCCCTGAAGGTGTGATGTGTAAGAGTATGAATCGGACATTACGTCATTGTTATCTGTACTCACTCTGACTCTGAAGAGATAAAAGAATCTCATCCTCATGCCTTTTTTTTTTTTTTTTTTTTAACCTGACTCCCAACATTTACACCAGTGGTCCAGAGCTGCACAGCATCATCCAATCACATCCCTTCACAACTCTTCTTCGCACTTTCTCTGTGCTGGTTACCAAGGAGACAGTGAAGTGAAGTCTGGGAAGTGGAGCAATGGTTTGGCATGAGTGTTTTTTATTTTATTTATTATTTATTTCTTTTCTTCCTCTTTCGCCATCCTGGGAGTATAATATAACCACCTAGACTGATGATTGTGTGTTTGTCTTATTAGAAGAGTGCTGAGCTGTACAGCGTGCAGGATGTATGCATGCATGTAAAGGAGCTGTGGAGTCCGAGGCTCTGTCACCTGATCCCCGCCGCCCCACCTGTTCTCACCATTTTCTCTCTCTGTGATCCCACAATTCCTGGCAGGATGCGAGGACGCTCCTTGTGCCAGGAATCTGTCAGCGGGGACAGGAAAGCGTATATTTTAGGACGAGTTTGAAAGAACCGGAGACCGTTTTGAACAACGATTTGACCTTGATCCAAATGAGCCGTTCGGGCCAATGAGAATTAGGATGGGTGGACTGGTTTGTGATCACTATGTGTGTTGAACTCTGGGAGGAAGAAATGTGATGGAAAAAGTCAGTTGATTGAAGACACGACACGAGCTGGGAGCTGACGTGTCGAGCCTCAGAGGTGCTGCTGTCCTTTACCATTCTTGCACCTGTGCACACGTGAACACACACACGCACACACACACACACACACACACACACACACACACACACACACACACACACACACACACACACACACACACACACACACACACACACACACACACACACACTAGATGCTTCCATACACTCTTTGACTTTCTCTCCACCTCACATCCGGCATCATCACTCACTTTTGTAAAGAAAGCGAAAAGAGAGGTTGCAGCCCCCTTTGAAATCGGCTTCTCTGCTAAATGTCTGGTTGCTGGTCCGTCATCCATCTGTCCCTCTACAGCATGTGTGGGGGGGTCCAAACAGCTGGGCTGGCTGCAAGTTCTGGCAGCTAATGAAAAATCCTCCTTAGAAGACTATGAGTAAGGCCGGTCCTGGACCCAGGCCAGTCCTTCAGCTCTCCAGCCAGGTAGAACCAGGTAAAAAGTTCTTTACAGAGGTGGATGCAGACTGACGGATGGACAGAGAGCGCTGGACCTGGGGGAGGATGTGGGGGATTTGTGTGTGTGTGTGCATGTGTGTGGACGTGTCTGCATCAGATGTCTTGCAGCCCCACCAGGCTGGCTGTTTGCTCACTTACCTCCCCGGGGTCCTTTACATCCCTCGGCCATTAGGTACAGACACAACTGATGTCTCTTCTCTTCCCTTTAATGTTCTGTCTGGTCTTCCACCCCTGTATGCAGTCATACACACACACACACACACACACACACACACACACACACACACACACACACACACACACACACACACACACACACACACACACACACTCCTCCACCTGCTCTCCATCTCTGATTACTGTAGGAAGCAGTTTGCTGCAGTGCTGTACAGTATGTTTGTCTGCGAGCCCTGTGCATCTCTCCTGTGCTTTGCTTTCACTTTCTCTCTAATCCCTGTCTTGAATGATTTATTTGAAGGGTGAAACTGGGTAAACATAATAGGCCTGACACACTCATCTACACCGCGTGACCTCTGCTGCGTCTCTCCTTTTCTCCCTTTGCCTCCCCCCCCCTTTCCTGCTTTGTCTCTATCTTCTCCCTCTCTCTCTCGCCATCCTGCCTCATTCCCCTTCTTCCTGCCTGCACCTGCAGCTCCAGTGTCAGCACTTCTCCTCTCACCATGTTCATGTCGCCATGCTTTATGAATAAATCGGAGCTCGCCCGACTCCCGTGAAACCCCGCAGCTCACAGTGCCTCCTCTGCTGCACGCCCTCGGGACCAAAGGAGTGTCGACAGGCTTTGATTTTTTTGGAATACTTGCGATACCCTCATGTGGATTTGGGATTAGGCGCATACGAAGGGTGTCACCGCCAAAATGCTGCACACCCACTTTGAAAGCAAGCGATTGTTCTTGATGTTTCCCAGAATAAAAAGTAAAGAATGTCGGATTTGTCTACGGGAGTCTATAAACCACCTGAAATAAGTCATCCATCAAATGAAGCACATTGAGAGACTAAAAATTGAAGGATGGAAGTAAGGGTGGCCATATTTTCTAACCCCCAAAACAGGACCCTTAATGCCAAGTTCCCGTTTCAGGATTTTAGCCCTGATCTTGCTGCTGGCAAGGTTTTTTGAAGATCGCTGACAAAAAGCCCCAGATCAGAGGCAATTCGGCACAACGCTCCCATGTGTGATGATCATTGTATAGAATCTGTTCAAAGACGCGATTTGGGACAGCCGGGTCGGCGAGCCAGGAACAAGCGCCAGCTGATGAGAGCATAACCTCTTCTCCCCTCTCCCTCTCTCCTCTTGTCGGTATCAGCGCTCTGAGCGCGGTCTTAGCATGCATCTGTTCGTATAGAACAGGCACAGAAACAGCCTGTAGTCTCTATGAGAATACCTCCACACAAGCTGCTCAGTGACTTCAGATGTACAATACAGGAAGTCGTGCAGCGTGACAGCACGTGGTAATGATGATGAAAACGAATCCCACTCATTTGATCGACTGGTCCAGGACATGTCAGCATCCAGCTGACCACATGATAGGAGGTTGCCCCAGTCACTACACAAGCAGTTTATTCACATTGTCTTTTTAGTCAGTCAGTGGTTACTGAAACTCAGGAGTTTGTTCAGAGTGTGGACACTGGAGTGCTGCATACAGTCACTGAGGCTAGGCTTTGAAAGTAACCCTAGGATGGCGGTTGATGCCCGTGTGTCTTTCTGGTTTAGCCCATTCACAAAGAAACACAACGTGGTTATAGGATGTGTTATATCCAGTGAAGATTGATGGCGGCGGCACAGTTTGGCGACATGGTGCTGCTCTGCTGCTGCTGTTTCTCAACAGACAGCGCTGCTGGTTGCCTGTCATCCTTAATTTCATCCCTATTTTTATACCAAGACCCAAAGAAAACACCAAGACATACATGTCTTAAGGACGTAACCCTGCGTAAAACTGCAAATTGTCACGCTACGTTTTCTTCTGTGTAGGGATGAAACCATTGAGATGGAACATATGACTTTGTGAGCTGAAGAGGTGCTGTTTGGTGGACAAACTTTGGAAACAGTCAGACTAGCTGTGCTCATGCTTAGCTAAGCTGATTGCCTCCAGCTCTATAGTAACTCAAGAGACACGAGGCTGAAAGAAGACAGATTTTTAAGTTTATAACCCATGAATCTAAAACTTCCCCCTCCTTTTCCTTCTCTAGATGCAGATACTCGACAAGTTCCCAATTGAGGGAGGGCAGAAAGACCCAAAGAAGAGGATCATCCCGTTTCTCCCAGGTAATAGCCTGCGCCAGAGCTCCAGTTATCTGAACAGGCTCCCATATTAATAATGCATAGCCGGCAGTAGCGCAGCATCAATATGAGTTGGTTACTGATGCCTGCATGTGCTACATGTGTGTCTCTGTGTGTACGTATGTGTAGATGTGTGTGCACTGTGCTACTGCTGACAATACGCTATCTGTGACTTTCAGATCAGCTGCGTGTCTGCCTGTTTGTCTGTGTGTTTTATTTTTAGGACATATTTGGATCAATTTGAATTCTGTATGTCTCTGACTGAGTTTATGCATGCGTTCACTCAATTGATGACATGGATATACAGCTTGCGAGCGGGTCCTGGTATTGATTGGAGTCATAGCACACATGCTAATCTCTCGTGCTGCAAGTTGCCACCTGACATTCAGGCTCATGGCAACCTACAGTACAGTGTGGCAGTGATCGATGGTGGTGTTTGGAACAGTTCAGTGTCCGGGGCAGAGGGGCTGACAGTGATTCTGCTAATCATGTCCTGTGTGTATCTGTGTACACCTGTGTGTGTGTGTGTGTGTGTGTGTGTGTGTGTGTGTGTCAGATTCCTGCAGATGAATCTGTGCTCAGGGAGTAAAACACTCCTGTCTGTTTGGTGCAGCTTATTTTACTAAATGCTCAGTTTAAGCCCTGTGGCAAACACACCGTCCCAGCACCGACTGTAAACGCTCCCCACATCCCCTCAAGCCCTCCTCCTCCTCCTCCTCCTCCTCCTCCTCCTCCTCCTCCCTCTCTCTCTCTCTCTCTGGCTGACGCACTCACAAACACGACCAATTTGGAAACCACCCAAATCAGTCAGATGCAAACATTACTGACTGTCTGCATTAGTTTAAGGATAAACTCCTCTGTCCTCTTTGCTGGAATTCATTAAACTGCAAGGCAACACATCAGATGAAGGTGGGCTGTCAACAAAGATGATTAGATGTTGGAACAAAACTCATTTTTTCTCTTTGTTTGGTGCGGGGCTGGGTATTGAACCTTAATACTTTTTGTGGTACCAACTGTGAGCTTAGGGCCACCACAAAGTACTGACAGCTGGAAGTACATGGGACACCTGATCAGAGTCAGAGTTCTTTTTTTGGTCTACCTTTTCACATGGTCCGTGATTTAAATGGAACAATTTTTCTTCATTTTTTTTTAGACAACTACGTAAGATTTATTTTACAGAGCTCATCAAACCAATAACAAGGTTTGCATTATATAATTGTGGCATCACTGCAAAAACTCAAGAGTCAACATTACTGACGAGGTTTCAATTATTATTTAGCTATTTGACATTCAAATAGAAATCTGAAATGTCACAGTATTGTAACTGTCAAACCTGGGCTACACTTGTTTCTGTTCTCACTGCTCCAAGGACGTCATGGGTCATTATTTTCCAGAGTGGAGAACGTGTAGCTTCAATGCGATTCAACGTTTGTAAATGACCGCTCATTGAGACGGCATGTAATCTCCCCAAGAGCATAATACCAGCAGAATCATGTCGTCCTTTAACTGCACTGTGACCTGACTTTTTGTTTATTTGCTCTGTGTTGTTTGGTTGCTGCATCATCTCTGTTTCGAAAGACAGCAACTGTTTAAAAGACAGCAAATAACAAACTATTGTGGGGACAAAGTACAATAAAACCTCTGAAGGAAAATACTCATGTCATGTATATTCATTTCTAGTTGGGAAATAAATTAATGCATTTTTTTGAAACCGTGAAACCAGAATTTCTCCTCAGACTGTCATAATTTTGATCATACTATCAAAGCTGTAATTGTTGCATCCCTGCCTTACAGACCAAAGGTGTAATCGATTGATTTAGAAAATGCTAATTGGTAATAGCATATTTATTTGAAATTATGTTTTCTTTTGTTGCTCATGTAAATAATTAAATTGTATTATTTGATAATGTGTGAACCAATAAAAGATAAAGAATATATACACAGTTGATTGACAGATGACAATTCTTGGGCATTTGGCATCAGGCGCTGACAGTGCAAAAGACACTCATTTTACAGATGTGAAGCAGGATGCAGTGCAGACTGTAGATCGTTAGGTCTGACACCTGCTGGTTGGCAAGGATATTACACAAAGTAGTGCACAATGCAAAACCAGTTTTTGTTGTTGTTGTGTTCTCAGGGAGGATTGTATAGATATGTCAGATTTGTGCTTCTCTTCTCTGCCTCTTCCTCTCCATCATCGTCACTCTATTTCCCTTCACCCGTTCTCTCCCCACACATTTTGATTTTGTTCCTCCCTCTCCCCCCCTCCAGGCAAAATCCTGTTCCGCAGGAGTCATGTACGAGATGTGGCAATGAAGCGGCTGCGTTTCATCGACGACTACTGCAGGGTAAAGAGGCCTTTCTGTCAACATCCTTCAGTTCCCCATCTGACTGTGGGGAAAGTCCCCCCTCCTCCCCTCCTCCCCCCCTGTCTGTTAGGGGTCAAAGGTCACAGCCCACACTGTCCTTTCACATGCTCTAAACACAGAGTTCACAGAGTTGCTGTGACGAGGAGGAGCTGTGTATATGAGCTGTTCTGAGACATGTGTAGAGTCTGTAACATGCACTGACACTTAAGTTTTGTGAGTCATTGAAGGGCTCAGCTTGGTGATGTGATCTTTTGCTGCGACAGTTGAGGGGTTGTTTATCTCCCTGTGTGCCACAGTCACAGACGCAGGGCGACCTAGTTGTGCATCAAACTGCATGAAACAGGCTTTGAGCACTTTCATTGTTTCAAAGCCCCTCTCACTAACAACCTTATCCCTTTATTTGATACCCAAATAAGTGTCCTAAAAGAAAAAAAAAGAAACCTTGAAAACCTTTCATCATTCTCTAATTCAAGAGAGGCCGGCCTTATCACTTCCTGTTCGCTTTCTTCTTCTTATTTTTTTAAATTATTTATCCCGGATTCAGATCCTTTCCTCCGTCATGCCCTACCCACTTCCTTCCTCCCTTCTTCGTGGCACACAGCCACATTAGCAGTAGGGAGAGGGTGCATTCGACCAAATTTGGCCTCTCGTGTTTGTCTCTATGCATACAGTTCTGCTGGCCTTCATTAGGAGAGGTTAGCCATTGTAATTGGGACCAAAAGATTTTTTTCTTTTTTAAAACCAAAAGCAATTATACCCATATGAAAAGAGCCTGATCCTTAGCTCAGCACAGGCAAAGGCTTCCTCATTACCCAAATAACCTGAAGCGCTCCGATGTTTACAGTTGCTAAAGCACGCCTGTGTTTCTGGCTCAGCGATGGAGTTTGCCGCACTGCTTACTTCCTACATCCTGTTTATGAGTCAAACAACAGAGAGGAAGAATAATTACCCAGTATTCTCAAAGGATCTGCTCTCTGGAGATTGTGGGAGTCCAGCCAAGTGTGGGTGCACAGCACGCCACGGTCCCTCCAGCCACAACCGCAAGGCTCTCTCTGCGGTATAGGAGCCGATGAATGAATTATGAAGGGAGCCCAAACTGTGCCGATTTAAATGAAGAACATGACTAATTCCATCGCAGGCTTTTGTCTCGTAACCCCTCCGTCCTCTTCTCCCTCCCTGCACAGGCGCTGGTGCGACTCCCCCCTCAGATCTCTCAGAGTGAGGAAGTGCTGCGCTTCTTTGAAACAAAAGCCGAGGACATCAACCCCCCAGTAGAGTGAGTGTCACTTACTGTACTGTGCATGCACACAGAAACACGAACACGTGCACACATACTGTATATGTATAGACTAATCCACTGTCCCGTTCATATGTCAGGCTCTGCTGTGACACAGTCATAGCTGCAGTGGTCCAGTTAACCAGATAAAGTTAACTTGACTGTTACCATTTTGTGACATTTTTGAGGCAGACATTGTACTTTTTGAATTTATTTTCCACTTTCACATATTAGTGTGACATACATCCGCTCGACATATGCAGCCAACTGAACGGTACGCGGCTGTGGTTACCTCAGTGCTTTTTCATCTGTAACTTAGTAAAGGCTTCCTCAAGAGCTCTGCATATACACATACTATCCAAACCAGTCACCCTCCCTCAGATGTTTGTGATTTAAATGACCTTATCCAGCAATGACGTCACAAAACAGTGTACATCAGTCACTGTCATTTTTGGAAGCTCTTCCCAATATACAATTAAGATACTTAATGTTTCACAGTTCAATTTGTATGTATTATTATCAGTTTACTATTTATTTCTGTATACAGTGTTTTTTTGCATTTTTGATCCTAAACATCACTATTTAACTGTTAAATTAACTACCCACTCGCTACTTTAGGTAGCTATGGCTCTTTTTGTTATGCTCGGTACATAGGATAAAGTTCAGACTTTATTGCTGGATAAGGGATTTAAATCAAGAATAACAGATCAGAGATGATCAGATAGATACCCGTTAGCAACATGAGCTATCCAAGCGCTCTCTATGGCTTGCTTTTACACTCAGTGCTAGTAAGAGCTGCAAGACAACAACTGTTGTACACCGGCTTGTGAAAGTGAGCAGTAAAGCTTTGAACTAACTGCTGGATAAGAGATTTAAATCACAAGTCAGAGAAAGGGGTTCTGCTGTTAGGTGTATGTGTACTGTAGACCTTTTGAGGATGTCCGGTAGTCAAGCTGACAGGCTAACGTCATGAGTTAAAAACACCTATGTGATTATCTAAATGATCAAAATGCTAAAAATATGATATACAAAAAAGAAACTACTGACAATATACTAAAAGTGAACTATGAAAAGTGAATTATTTTTTAGGTTTAGGTTTGTGAGGCAGACAGAAGTTGTACTATTTTGTGCAAGTATAGAATTTGCACATTTTTAATGACGGAGCCTTTTGAGGATGTTGATCCCTTCCATACCAAATCACTGCACTGTCACATGTTACCAATGAACCTGTTTATCTGTGGAATGATCCAAACAGGTGTGTTTGGTGTGTTCCACCACTCTCCCAGTTCCACTGCTCCTGTCCCAACTTGTTTAAGATGCTGCCATCAAATCCAGAATAAGCATATATTTACAAAACTCACAAGGTTGATACATAAAAGATACTCTCTTTGTACTGTGTTCGATCAAGTACGTTAAAAAAAAAAAAAAAAGGATTAGCTATTCATCAAAATCTGTTTTATTTATGTTTTCAACAGCGTCCCAACTTTTTTAAAAATCAGTGTATAGCGCTAGTTAAAACTGCATGACTATGTGTCAGCATTTAGCAGGGTTGCAGATTTGCTTGGCAGGAGCTGCTGAAATTCAAACTCATTACATAAATTACACAGTTTCACAACTAAGATGCCTCTGTAGTGATAATGGCTTGTTTACATTTGCCTACCACCAGGATTAGTCTATACAGACACAGATGGATGCACACACGGGGTATGTTAACTTGCTCAGCATGCAGACATGATGTTGTCATTGAATAAATCATTTTGCTGATTGACGATTCTTCTGAAGATTGACACCCCTCTGTGAGTCATGAATTTTTGCATCTTCTGCATGTCATTGTTGGACACATCACCTCAAAAATCCAGAATGATTGTTCCGTGACTAAGCTTATTACCTCTCTGTCTTTCCCCACTTTCTATTCAGTTCCTAAATCAGCTCTTGCTCTCGTAGTTCGTTAAGACATCCTTCAAGGCCAGGCAGAAGGGGTGGCGGTGGTGGTGGTGGGGACGGGTTACAGAGAGTTGATGGATGTGAGAGTGGGAGGAGGAGAATGACTTGTTTCATCGCAGGAGATAGCCCCTTTGGGTAGTTTTTAATTAGAGTACACGCTCTCCTCTCCAAATCTCAAATGTCAGTATTGTACTATTCATTTGTAATGTGCTCCAGTATGCACCGAGACAGCTGCACCCGAGGCACTGCAACCGAGTGTTCTTAGAACAGAACTTAGTTAGACCCAGGCTATGTCTGTTTTTGTATTTTAATTACATCTATTACTTTGTATATATATACTCTCCTCTCCTCTCCTCTCCTCTCCTCTCCTCTCCTCTCCTCTCCTCTCCTCTCCTCTCCTCTCCTCTCCTCTCCTCTCCTCTCCTCTCCTGAAATTCTTTGTATCAACTTGGGCTCGTATGTTTAAATACTGTGAATCAAGTTTAGAAAGACCAACACAGATGCAGTCATTCTTTCATCAACAGCTGTCGTTACCATCCTGCCTGTGTTCTCATCTCTGTTAGCATCTCTCCTCCCTCCTCGCAATTGGCTTATACCCTTCACCTCTTCCAGTCCCTCTTTTCTTTCTCTCTATAAGCATCATCTTCTCTCTTTCCTCGTCGCCTTCTCTGTTCTGTATATGTCAGTGTATTTTGATACATACAGAATCAATCAATCGTCTTGTCAGTAGTCGTGGGAGATGAAACTATACATCTGAGTGCACACTGCACTCAAGGCTCAATAGTGCACAGACACTTTTTAGATATGTCATTTCCCTCCAGTGAAATAAATGCTGCATATCATTGATACGCTAAGTTCACAAAGATCCTTCAAGGATACCATCAAAGAAGATTCACCACATGGACCACCGGGGTCCTGATAGTGATGGGAGGGACTCAGTCAGACTGCTCTAACTGAAGCATGTAAAGGGAGAAGAGGGAGAGATCCAAGGAAAGACACGTGAGGAACTCCACACATCACAGGAGCACCATCACATTCTTGTTAGCAAGCGATACAAAGAACTTGTGATTAGATAAAAAGGAGGAACAGCTTTTCGGTGCTATACCAGATGTTCAGGCCTTAAATCTGTATGTAGGCACCAGGTTTTGGACAGGATGACGGATATGACGAATAAAAAAGGAGATCCATTTTTGGCTGTGCTGTATCGATGATGCTCATTTGTTTTCAGCTGTTACGAATCCAACAGTGTTATAGGAGTTAAATGATAGAGCAGTGGACTATCACTACCTATCATCTTGTGAAGTAGAAGTGTATTTTAAACCCAGAGACGGCGTTATTATAGTGTAAGTGCTCCACTCCAGTAAGTTGAGATCAAATAGAGCCAGAACCTTCTGGCTACTCCGTGTCCCTGCAGGCGTTCTCGGTCTCAGTAAAAGAAGAAAACACTCATGGGGTTGAACTGCTCGCTCTGTGTAAAAAAAGAAAACCGCTGCTCAGTTAATGGTAAGCAAGACGTCAATGATCCAGATGACTTGATCTGTGTTGGGGCGAGATTGGATGGCTTCATTCCAACCCCTATTCATAATGCATGGGCTGGACAGAAATGAATCATGGGGAGGGTGTTCAGGAATGAGATTGGCCATTGATTTAAAGTTGGGATTGGGGTGTGTGTGTGTGTGTGTGTGTGTGTGTAGGTAGTGTGTGGGTTCTTTAATGTTTGTGTCCAAATGCACACATGCCTTGAGTGCTGTAGGGGAAGAAACGTGATTTGGAACCTTGAGAAAGATGGACTGCTGACGGATGATATTAATCCATCATGGCTTGTGTGTGTGTTCAAGTGTGTGTCCTGTCAGCTCATCTGTTATATCCTAGTGATCTGATATTGACTTCTGGCCATATACATCTCCTCTATTTGCTCTTTATGTGCGTATTTGAATGACTTTATGCAGAGATTTGTGTAACCCTAACCCTTTGTGATATTAATCAGCTGTCAGCACTGATCCTTACTAGATTTGGACTTTGATGACATTTTTATCAAATCTATGAATGAACAAATTCAGGCTCGAAGAACTGTAGCAACCAGGTGTTATAACTGGACACTGACAGAGTGCACACTTTTTCCCTTTGTTTACAGGCTTTGGTTTACATAGAGGCCTCTAATATTAAGACCATGTGGTGAGATCCCAACAGCCTGTAGCTACAACCTTAACATGAGATGAGCAACAATAGTTGTAAACTGTTTCTGACACATTGAAGTAACTACAGTAGTGTTTTTTTGTTTGTTTTTTTTTTTGCATACCCTGTGTTTCATGGGCTAATTGATTCAAATACTGGAGGTACTGATTCCAAACTGTCCAGTTAATCAGCTTGATTGAATTATATGATATTAAAGTACAACAGTTTGATAAACAACCCTCAGCCCCACTAGATGTCAGGAAACACCTCAGCTATGTGAAGATATAGTGGAGTGAAGACAGCCTGAGCAGAGAGCGACGGCACACTCCCTCGCTGTGTGTTATTGTTATCATTATTACTGAGCTTCCTTGATTTTCTGTTTTGGACAGCTGATCTGGGTGTGCGTGCAGGTTGGTCCCCTCGCTTTAAAACCATTGGATTTCCCCACTGTGTTCTGACTTATGCCACTTTTGGGGACAAACACCAGCAAGTGCAAATGTGGTCTTGATCCAGGTGTTTGTCCCACCACTCATCACTCTGTTTTTGACCCTCATAAATGCAATCCATGATCAGAGAACACGATCATCCTCTACCTTACAAATGACCTTTGGCTGTTAGCACACAGCAGCTAACCAGGTAACGTTAATTAGCTTCAGTGGATTAAATCAGATGCCAACCACCTCAATGTTTTCTATATTGCTAATTAAAAACAGAGCTTGTTAGTCTCAGAGATAATGAATGTGGGTGTGTTATCAACCTGGACCTCACATTCTTTTCATTGTTTTACCTATAAATGTAGCTAATGCCAAACAGTGTGTGCTTAAATCTCAAGAAAACTCAGCTTGATTGTAGCTTCACATAATAGGTTTCTTTTGTTGTTGTCACAAAATGACAACATAGACCAACCACATAAATGTGCTGTGCAGATATGAAATATGCAATAGCAGCAAGTCGACACACACACACACACACACACACACACACACACACACACACACACACACACAGACCTCTGCAGGGCGCCTGTAGAACCACCTCCTCACACCCAATTACCTTAAATGCTGTGGAGCTTATCACACAGTACACAAGCCTTGCCTTATCTATCTTTTACAAAAATGAAAAAGATGGTTTTGAATGTCAATATCCAGGAACCCCTTCTTAGTCATTAAATTTTCTTTATTCTAAGTTTATTCAGTGTTTGCTCAGAGGACTTGCTACCTCTGGAGATAATAAAAGACTATTGTTAAGTCAAAGAAAACACAATGATTCTTAGATTCACGTGATTAAATGAAAACATAATCCTGATAATTCTATTTGGACTCTGCCAGCAGATCCTCCTAAATCCTGCTCACTGGACCTTTAAGTGTTTAAATTGTTCATGTTTTTCCATCCGACACACACTGCAGATCTCATCTGTTGCTTTCTCCACCTGATATGGGTGATGATGGTCCACACACATCAAGTGGTAGATATGCTGTTCAAAGCGTTTGACCAAGTCGTCAAAAAGGTCTCATGCGATCTTGATTTCTTTTGACCGGCTCTCGTAAATTCAGAGTTCAGTTCCGGGTTCTTGTGATGACATCCACAGATCGTCATGGTCAGCTGCCAGCCTCTGTTAGAGATTTACAGCCACTCTTGGTCACTAGAAGGTCTTCTGATCAGGGTTTGCTGATTGTTCCTCACTCTGCGCTTAAGGTTAGAGGAGACTGGGCTTTGAGGTTGTGCCTTCTAAACCCTGCGGACCTGAGATGTGTGGACAGAACTATCTGTCCAGACCTGACTCTGTGTAATGTTTCATTTAGTTTTCATTGTTGTACAGTGATCCATTTTATGATGTTCTGCTCTTTGAAGGTGCCACAAAAGTAAGCTTATTTAATCCATCCTCTCTTCCGCTACCTCTCCCCCTTCTTTCCACACCAAGTGTATGTGGCTTCCCTGCCCATCTCCTCCTCACCCCCCTCTCTCCATTGTCCAGGAGTTAAGAAGCATCCCTCCATCTTTCCTCCTCCCCCCCCAGTCTCCCACCTTCTTTCTCTCCTCCCGGTCATCTGTCCTTTCCACTCCGTCTGCAGCGAGCAGCAGACAGGCGACAGACTAACTCGACCTTAATGGATAAGCAGTTCCATTCCCCTTACTATTAGGATCAATAGCACTCACTGGAGACTGCGCAGCACAACACGAGCAGCGGGCAGCAGCATGGGTGTCCACAGGGTTAAACACTCAGAGTGTGTGAGAGTGGTGAGGAGTGGTCAGCCGAGCGTGTGGCCTGCAGGAGGTCTTGTGTTTGTGCATGTATGTGCGCTCGACTGTGAGTATTTATTGATCCCAGCGGAGCGGCCTTACACCTCACGCAGTTAGATTTCAAAATGTTTTGGCTCATCGTCAAATAGATGTAGATAGATGGAGATACAGCGGCAGGAAAATTGTTGAGTGCTTTTTTTTTTTTTTTTTTTTTTGTCAGGGCTAAATTGGTCTTGCTTGTTGTTGCGGCCTGTTTGTTGTTGTCAGGTTATTTCGGTACACTGTCTGCATTCTACCGGCTCAGCTCTATTGTTTTTTCTCCTGCCACCATTTTACATGGACGCACTCATTCACCCGCTCAGTCACCCGACGCAGTGTCTGACTCACTGGCGCTCGCTTCCTCACACACTTACTCACAGGGTGTTGTCAAGGTGGGGCTCAGCTTGCTTACAGTAATAGCTTTGGGAGGGCCTGACTGTACATGAGTGGGATGAACAGAGCAGGCAGCTACAGGGTGATGAAATGTGCCCACAGCATCTCTTCCTGGGAACGGAGGGAGGGAGATGAAGGGATAGGAGGATCCCTAGGGAGGTGAAGAGGTCATGAACAGGAGAGCGCAATGTCATCCGACTGCACTTTGTCGGGCCAGGGAAGATTTAAAGTTGATCACTAAACGCTTCGGCGGCTATATTGGCATTGAGTTTAAAGCAAGGTGTACAATCTGGCCTCGGTGCCATTTTTGTGAGCGGATCAAACTGTGACATCTTATTTTTTTATACACCTTTCATAAAATCGCATTAAAGGAGTCAGGCTTTAACAATGATCAACGTCTCTCCTACGCTGCCATGTAAGATTCAATTTTCTGACTATGATCTGATTAGGAAAAGGAGCCACGAGCCTCGCAGTGCAGCACAGGAATCAATCCCATCAATCAAAGCTCAGAAAGCACAGGGACGCCTGCGCAGATCCCACCGTCAGCCACTGCTTCCTCTCCCCTCTGTTTCCTCTCCCCTCTATCTGTTTGTGTTTGAGAGATGCTCACCCCTGTCGGCTGAGTGAAGCACTGCAGCTCAGTGGGACGTTAGACTCCAGGCTGATGTCACTCTTGTGCAATCAGGGGCTCCTTTTTGAAGCTGGGCGCCCTTGATGTTTAATGTATTTTCAATGGATCTTCAGCTGGATCTCTGGTCTTTTAGCTTCCTTTTTGATGCATTGAAATGTCCTGCAGAATATAAACTACAAAACCATGAATATATCTCCCCTGTGGTGCTAAAGCGGATGTTAAAGGACAGACTTTATCATAACAGCGTTATGACGTTTTGATGTGCTAAAACACATTTACACAGTTGTAGACATTTCAGACCCGTTCACACACATGCGAACTACCCAGCGTTCGTCTCCCACAGAGAAGAATATACCCTCCAGCCCCAAGAGTCCACTGGGACTGTCACGGCCGCGTTCCAGTCAGTGCTCATGTTTCCACCAGCTGCACCACGCCGCATCTCAGCAGAGGGCCACAACTGCGTCAAGCTAAACAGAGCAGGTCGTGCCGGGCAGGAAGTCACACACTGGAACAGCATCGTGCATACGGTCAATTTTCAAAATAAAACACCCGGTACCGTTTTGGGATCATGTCTCACTTCATGACATTGAACATTTAAGTACATTTACATTTAAGTATGGTGTGACGAAAGAAGAAATGTTGGAGTATATTTATTTTTCAGAGTTCTGTCTAATCCTAGTGTCTCTCTGATGAAACACTTGTCTTGTCTTCTCATGCCTCTTGAGGATCCACAGTAGATCAGTGAAGTACATGAGGCTGAGCAATATTTCCTGAAAGTAATATCCTCATTAATTTTAGCCCTGAAGAAGCGATATCTTAACAAACACAACATTCACAGTCCATACAAATTAGTTGCTATTAACTCTGCCTAACAATAATAATTTTGTGTGTGTGTGTGTGTATATATATATATATATATACACACACACACACACACACACACACACACACACACACACACACACACACACACACACACACACAGACACACACACACACACACACACACTAACCCTATCAAAATAATAAATAGATCTGAAAAACTATCTTCACTATTTGGCAAAGAACTCCCACTTTGACTCAAGCATGAACTGACTATATTTGGGTGACCAAAGGTCAAGTGTTTGGCTGTAACCCATTAATTGATATGCTAATCAATCAAAACTGTTACATTAGCAGTTCTTGTTTGTTTTTAGTTATTATTTTTGTTTTATATAGATGCTTTAAAGGGAAAAAGACATTGAGCATATTACTACCTAATTTCATTAATACATTTATAGATATGCTCCATTCTCAAATTAAAGACATTCGAAATAATTCCAGAATTGATGTGACTAAGATTAGAAATGGTTAAAAAGTCAGAACAGGGACTGTAGAAATTGTCCCCTAACTCTTTCACTGGAGTCAACTTCTTTCATAGCCAGTATGGACAATAGTACATATGACGGTGTGAGTGTTGTTTAAAGATCTTTGAAATCACAGCTTTCCATCAAGCTGCATTCTCTCTTCCTCTCCTCTCCAGTAACTATCCACATGGTGGCGTACTTCACAATGCAAACAGCTGCAAGTGATGTCCCTGAACCCCCAGATACTGCACACCTCCCCAGGGCTTCTCTTCCTCTATAATACTATCCACTGTCTAGCCAGCTTCTCAGGCATTTCTCTGAGCCTTTTTCTGTCTCTCTCTCAGTATTGATGTCCATTTTGCCCCCCACTTCTTCTGTGTGAGATCTATTTCCACACAATGGAATTTATCCCCCCCGTTAAAACCACCCTGCCCCTTTTCCCTTAACTGTATGTAAGACTTTTTTTTTTCTTTTCTTTTCTTTTTCCCTCTCTTTTCATTTTTGCACCCATCTTGCATTTTTAAGTCAATTTGCATGGGACGTGGGCTGTGAGTAGTTTTATCTGTCTGGGTGCCTGGTATGGCAGTCCAATAACTATCAGGCTAAATGGCATTATCTGTCCTCTGCAGACCATAACGTTGACAAATTTCTCTATTAAGATGCGCATACCGCTTTTCAGCCATGATGAAAATATTGGCCACTGCCCCCCATAGGCCAGTTTAGTGTAAGACACGGGTGATGTGATCATCATTCACCATGCCCCACCACAACCATCCACATGAATAACAATGGGGATCGACCTTGGCTCATGCCTTGAGCAGAGAGATGCTGCAAGATTATAAGATTAGTACCAGGATAAGTCGCTAACCTGTG
This sequence comes from Acanthopagrus latus, assembly GCF_904848185.1. Classification (NCBI taxonomy): domain Eukaryota; kingdom Metazoa; phylum Chordata; class Actinopteri; order Spariformes; family Sparidae; genus Acanthopagrus; species Acanthopagrus latus. Next base: position 30,244,798 of record NC_051039.1, on the reverse strand, counting down.
TGATTGGTCAGTTTTTGGGCTCTCGACAGGGGATGGCCTAAGTAGCAGGGTTGATGGGGTGAAGACAGATTTGGTGTTTTTGGGATAATTAAGAATAAGTAGGTGATAATGTGTTTGTGTTACAGAGTGAGGGTGGAGTATTGGGGCTAAGTGTTTGTAGCTTGCTCACTGATATTCACGTGGACCGTGTATTTAAAAGCAGACTATGAAACTTCTTTTGAAAGAAGAATTGGCATTCTGCCTCTTTTAAATAAAAGGTTTAATTCACAAACAGAAAAATGCACCCTCAGTCAATGGGATACACTCAGGAATGCAGCTGCTACAGCCCTATGCAGGTATTTCTTAAAATATAGCTATTTCTATGCATGTTGGCCTTTTATACACATGTAGACACGCTGTAGGTCACTGAATATGGACCTTCTGGAAATCTCTGAGCATAATCAGAAACTCGGTTGTCAGTCTTCACATCTGGACCAGTAGAATTAGAGATTTTGGGAAATGATGGATAATACAATAATCAAAATAAACTACACATTTTAAGATATAATAATGGATGTAGTAAATTAAACTCAAATTATAGTATTGCATCTTCATAGGCCCAAGGGTTCATACATAAATTTCATCGTCTGCTCATGTCTGTGAGAGTCACTGCGGTCCACATGCAGTCCAAAATGTATGACTGGCTGACTATAGGCACGAGTAACATGTGCAGACTGCACTTGTGAACAGGTCTGCCTATGGAAACACTTACTGTAGTAATAAATTAATTACACTAATTGTGTGTATGTATTTGCTTCAAAACTCAGCCACCCATTCTTTTGTATGAGCATACTGTATGTGTCTGTGCTGACAGTAAGCGTGTCCACACTTGTGTGTTCGGGAGAGTATTGAGGTTAATTGAGTCAGTGAACCCCATCTGGAGTGTTAATTCCCACAATGGGCTTAAGCCTTGTCATAGCCAAGAGGGCTACATGATAGGAGATGGCTGAGGGTAATTTGGGGCCCCTGAGGGGTTTAGATTAGGTGGACCTGGGGGTAGGAAGGTCAGGGCTGAAGACTGGATTTGGCAACACTAAAGGATGGAGTGGGGTGTGGTGTTCAAGGAGGAGGCGAGGGAAAGAGAGAGAGAGGCTAAGACCATAATCTTGGGAAGTGTTTATTTACTCATGTTGAAGGCTAGCGTAGCAGGGGGCTGTTGAGAGTCATTAGCTTGCTGCCATTATGCTAATACATGTGAACACATTGATTAGCTCTTTATCTGCCAGTCCACTCATATATTGTAAATTAGTAAATACATTGTATTCATAGACTGTTGTCTGTTTTTTTTGTTTGTTTGTTTGTGGATAATTATGAGCTCTGACTTTACAAAACAACCAAATATATTAATACCTGACTGCAAGGATTCAAGCACCCAGTGTCAACCAGAACCTCAGAGACCTGGAGTGAGTGGATAACATAAAAGTAATTATTCCCATCATAATGGTGTGCTGGTAATACGTTGGATTAGATTGGTTTTCATGTTTTCAAGATTTCTTTTTGCAACAATATGATGAAATTGAGTTTTTCCACTTTTCCACGCAGATCTAAGGAACTGGAGAATATTCTGCAAGTTATACAGTATGTGTAAAAACAGAAAGGCAAGTTCAAGCACTTATTATTCTCTGTATGTGGAGGTAAACTAAACAATGGTACAATTTAATCTCATCTAGTGATTTCCTTTAAAGCTGTTTTGAGGAAAAAGTGGACAAAGTCAGAATATTTGAATGATACAGCTCCAGGCCCCTCCTTCTTCCTCTCTGCTGTGCTGCAGCCCTGCCTTCAAAGCCCCTCCCCACAGAGGAGCCTGCTGTAAAGGCTTGTAACCACGGTAACAGATGACGCCAGATAACCAGGAAAGCGCATTCAAAATAACAACAACAACATAAACCCTGATTGCTCTATTTCTGATCAATACAACTAAATTACAATAACGAGTGCCTCATGCAGATCACTGTAGATATCCTGAGTAACAAACGATATTCCTCACATCGTGGTAGTTAGTTACCAGCTAATCATTACCCGGTACAACACCATGCTGCCTAACTGATGCATGAATAACATTATTTCTCTAAACCAATTCAACCACTTCAACCACTAACTGCCTTGTCTATTAAAAGACACTTATGCTAACCAGAGGCCATAAAGACAAAGATAAACAGGGGAGTTAGCATACAAGCTAACAAGCTAGATTTACCAACAAACTATGTAGCTCAACTGCAGCATCGTAAGGTGATGTGCCCTTGTAACCGCTGCCGCCATAGCCTTGAGGTTAAAACATAGAATGAAACATATATCAAGCAGGGGTCCTCAATTTCCCATCAGAAAAGCAGCTAACTCTGCGTCGCTCTTGAATTCTTACAACTCCCACAGCTCCCTCCACCTCTGAAATGATGCTCTGATATTTATCCTAGTTTTCTCTCTGACTCGGTCCAATTCTTCTTTTTACTCTGCTTTTCTTTGTCAGTCTTCTTATTTCTTCTTGTTGACGTGGGTGATGCTAGGGCAAGTTTTGGCTCTGTTGTTGTTGTCTGTTCTCCACCATTGTTTACAGTTTGAGCTTGAACATATCTGACCAGGTAAGAGCAGACGCTGCTCCTGTGCGGGGGAGGGGCACTGATTGACACTTCTCAGACACTCCCCTTGGTTCTGATTGGTTGTGTTGATCTGGGAGCTGTGAATTCTTGCAAATCAAATTACAGCCACTGGGTGGAGCCACAGAGAGTGGATTTTTACACAGCTGACCCATACCTTTTTCTACTGTCAGATCATAATGACAATATTAGCGTATGTAGCAAAAAAATAGTAACAGACTACAGCTTTAAGAGGATTGATATAGCTAACAAGCTGCTTTTGTTCACCCTTCATAGCCAAAATAATCCTAGTTCAGCAGCATTCACATTTTCATGTGAAAAAGAAAAGGAGGGAGACTCATTTTCATGTGTTTACCATGAATTTGAGGAACTGGCATTCATGAGCAAATAGTAAACATGTTGTAAAATGCCTTGACTCACACTTGTGTAGTCAGCTGACCACTGAGCTGACCTGCCTGACCCTTACACCGCACGGCCTGATTCTCCCTCACATCTGTTTTGACTTGACAATCAATGTCAAGAGCTCCAAGCTCTGGAACTGATAAGATGTGCGTGGAAGAGCTCCTGTTTCATGGAGCTGTGGTCAGTGAGTACACTGTGACCAAATGTCAGCATGTGATGAAAAGTGTGACGAAATGTGTGTGAGCATGTGTGTGTGTGTCCTTATGTTTACAACTGGCCCATCTGTTGATGTTTTTGCTGAGTATGTACGTAACTTTCTTTGCAGTGTCTGACAGATTTATACACACACACACACACACACACACACACACACACACACACACACACACACACACACACTAAAAGATACATACATGTGGTCATTTAGTGCTGATGTCAAAATAACATCCATTTTAACTTCATGTTTGTCACCATAAACATCTGTGCATGTAACAATTTCTCACCTTTTTTGACTAGATTTAGAATACAGGAAAAAAAAAATGTGTATGAATGTCAAGACTGTGAAATCTGGGATGCTCGTCACACTGGAAGAACACTTAAAAACTACAAAGTCTTTATAACACTTCTGCTAAAACAAACAGACACCAGGAGCAGTGTAGTGTTTCTCTGTTGGCTGAAAAAAATGGCCTTGAAATTCCACCTAGCCACATAAAACACCCTTTTCTGCACCACTGCAGTATGTATTCTCCACGTCGCCTTTCACCCCGTGCTTCCTTCCCTCCATACCTCCAGGAGACGTAGGGAAAGAGCTGACAGCCGGAGCTGGTTTGCTCAGCCCTCGAGGGAAGACTTTGATTTCAGCCTCAGGGACTCGGGTCACTGAATAGCTTCGGGACCCTGTCTTTTTTCTCTCCCTCCTCATCCTCCCACCCTCACTCTAAGTTTTGCCCTCGCCTGCCCCTCCTTTTGGCCTTAATGTTTTACAGATGCCTCCAAAACCATACCCCGAAAATAAAGCCAAAAATAGCCAGCTGCACTCCCACTGGTGTGTCGTAATGTAATGTTAAATGTTAGCTGCTTAGCTAACAAGCGAAGCAGTTTGTCTTTACTTTTTACGTTGTTGTAGAAACAGTCTGTTCCTACTCAAAACTAGGGTATTTTTGGCTCCTATTAGTTGTTAGTGTAATTAGCTGTTAGTTAATAGCATGAGTAATGTGCTTGTGTGCTGACTAATATTTGCCTCCTGAGCTGTTTTAGTGGGCTAATGCCATGCAGGCATGTTATAGTAAAGCCCTTTGTGAATGTTAAATGCTAACCCACATGTGATACCAGCTAACCTCTACTTTGACCTGTTTTCCATGACAACAGTGAAAGCACATGCTATCGATCCGCTGACATGTGTCAGGATTAACAAAGGGCTTTAACAGCTGTAGTTTCTGTGACGTCATCTGATCATTTATCAAGAACAATTAACCCGAGAGAATCATATGCAGCACAGCCGCAGCTGAGACACTCATTTGAAGGCTGAGTGATTTGTGTAGACATCTGCAGTTGGACCAGGAACCGCTGACGTCCCCGCCGTTGTCTTGATTTGGACTTGTTTACAGAGCTTCGAGGTTGTGTTTGCCTTTCAATCCACTCATGGCAAGAAAAGCTTAAAATGCGAGGGGGAGTTCACCAAAGTACTTTTAATGCTGCCGCTGTTTTCCACCAAACAAAACTCATTCATCGACCTCTCTCCTCACCTCTCTGACAGGTTACAACCAACCATTTCCAGGTCTCACTTGTTCAATTAACCCAGCAGGCATCCAGCATACATATACAATCTTTGGAGTCTAATGACTAATGGTTGGGTAATCCTTACACTCTCTGGGTCTCTTGTTCCTGCGTTAACTGTCAAGCACGGCAGGTACAACATGCATCTCTGGACCGCTGAACAAACAAATATACTGTACTTTAAATAATAAATAGGGTGAAAAATGAATGAAATGTTCAATTATTTCATCACTGTTTATTTGTGAAAATTGATTAGTTCATGGCCTAAGGTAGAAGGGGATAAGTTGTAAAGCTCTATGCATGTACAGTCCAAAGTTTTGAGTAATTATGCAGAAAGTTTGGGGTTTTGTGGTATTGAATAAAACAAGAGTGAATGCTGTAGGCATGAACTGTGGTTTTATAGTATTATTGTTGTATTTTAGGTTGGGGAATTTAATTGATTACTAAGAAAACATGATATTAAGTTTTCATTTCCATGTAAGCTTGTATGACAAAGGAACCAATTGTGTTATGTTGCCATGTCAGACCTTCAGTTTCTTAAAGAAGACGAAAAAGCAAAACTTACTTTTGAAGAACGAAGTAAGAGGATGTGGCACATTTTGGAGCTTGCCTCACCTTATTTTGGATAATCCGTTAGAGCTAGCAAAAGAGTGTTTGTTAGAGAGGAGTGCTAAAGAAAATGGAAATGTGAGTGCAGCAGTCAACATTCCCTGGAAATGTAAAACATTCTTTTGTGCCCGAACAGAGGATATCAGCATCTTTAATGCCACTGTGGCAAACCTCGAGTGAAAAAGGACAAACATCCTGGCAAATTTCCTGCCAACTCTGAGGCTCGGTCTGTCCACAGCATACTTTCCACTGAGGCACATCCAGACACTCCGCAGCACAACTCATTGAAAGTCGTTGGCCATTGACTTGGCATATCCATTCCCTATGTATTTAACATTGTTCGTCCGGCATGGCTCAAGATAGATGGGATGAGGCGTGGGGTCAAGTCCTGCTCTCTCCGTGCCCCACTTTGGTAACAATGAAGCATATTCTAGTTGCTAGCACACAGTGATCTTGGTAGAGAGGTTGGTATAAAGGCTTTATTCATCTGCTGTGGCTGGTCACAAAGAGACAGATACATCAGATCACAGGGGAATGGATGAAGGGATGGAGTAAAAGAGAGCTAGCATAGTGACACTGAAGAATCCGGGGCTGTTGTATCTCAGATGAGACACAGCTTGTGCATGTGTGCTCTCTTGTCTTCTCGTAAAGCACTTGCGTATCTGTGTGACCTTGTGCACGAGCAGCCTATGTGTTGGTGTGTCTCTTTATCAGCTCAAGAACGGTCACAGCAAGAGCCAAGAGGAGGGTTTCATTAACCTCATGCACAAAGAGGGCACTACCTTGACTGCCGGTTACGCCGCCCCGAGCAGTTTGTGCTCTCCGGGCGCTGCTGTATAATCATTGGTACCTGACAAGATGAGAGGTCTCACATTAATAAAATGGGCTGCTTCAAGAGCCAACGAGGTCAACTGTCCCAATCAATGCAGCTCTTGTGGCGTGGCAGTTGAGGGCCCATGCTCACTGACTCAACATCCACAACCAAGTCTTACATACAGCTACTTACCTCACACACATCCCGCATCAGCTCAGATCTCTTGAAATGAGCGCAGTTGTCCATTATCCACAGACCACTTCCCCCGTCCGGTCTCTATATCTCTTGTTATTGGTACCTATTTTGGGGTTATTTTTAACTGAAAGAAGGTATTTCACATGGTTGAGAACCTTCCAGTGGCATTCAGCTCCTCACTGCGGCACAGTGCTTTAGTTTTATTGCCCTGCCTGGATCTGATTTTCAACTGTACTGCAGCAGGATGACGTGGCTAAATTCGAGGTTGGACGAGAGTTTTTGATTAGCCCTTGGGGAAACTGAAAGGACACACTGATTCTGAGTAGCATGAGAGAGAAATAAGCGAGAATGTGGAGTGGCAGACTGTCAGGTTTGTCCTTCTATAAATAGCACCTTCTGTCTTCACTTGATCTATCCCTTCATCCATCTTTTCTAACTGAAATGCCATGCTGCCTAAGGTCCACAAGTCACTTTTAACAAGGGCAGAAACACACACGCTCAGCGCAGCAAACCTCACACACAGGCACGCTCACAACTCTGTGTCACCGCCCATCTATAGCTCAGCCTTGTGGCATAATCTCATTAGAATCCATTAAGCAAGGCATCTTAAACTGATCCTCCTTCGTTCGAATATGGGGAGAGGTCGCTTTGCTCTCTGACAGGACGAGGGAAGGAGGGAGAGGAGGAGTATAGGAAGAGGATGGTGGTGCCGCTTTGGAGTCACATGACTAATTTGTGTCTGTTGCAGGGAGTATGGGCAGCTGGCCAAAGTCAACCCTCCCTCTCTCTCTCTCTCTCTCTCTCTCTCTCTCTATCCTTCACTCTCTTTCTTCCTCTCTCTCCCTCAAACACATGCATCTGTTGGTGTGCTGTAGCCAATTGAACGCATGTGTTTTCGCGTTTACCAGTTTTTGCCATTCAGGAGCGTCAGGATCCATAAGCGGTGACTGCATGCTTTGTTGTCGACTGAGTGGCGTCCACTGTCACTAACCATGTCCCTCTTGTGTTGCTTCTCTCTCAGGGACTATGGCTCCAAGCGCAAGTCGGGTAAGTCACCTGTTTTCTTTAACTGTCCTCCCCTGATGCTAGCATAACCCTCCTTTATCTTTCAACTTGTTGCTCTTCAGATGAGCCGCTTCAGATCCAAGGGAGGCTGTTGTGACTCTTACACCCTCTCTGTGACTTATCTGCCATCCATGTGATGTCAGTTTGTGGTTTGTTTACTTGTCTTGCTGCATTATGATGACTTACTTTTGACTGTGTTTTGGGGTGGGTTCAAAACGGCTGTCAAGCCCTCTCCTTCTGGTTTTGATTTGGCTTGCACCCGTGGGTGGGGTTTGAGAACTGACTGATAGCTGTGTTGGATGTCAAAACGGAGTCAATAGGGTATGTCCTGGAAGGAGAATGCGTTAATTCTCCAATGTGACAATTTCTTTTTATGCCATTGACGGTGATATGTCGTGGTTTCCCTCTTGTGAAAAATGTACTTATTGTAAGTCACTTTGGACAAAAGCGTCTGCTAAATGCCCTAAATGTAAATGTAAATGACAATTGGAATGTTTGACAGATTGATTAAACTGAGTCTTAGCTGCAGTTCTAGGTGGAGCTTTTTCACGACACTTTACATTTTGTTGATTAGTCATTTTCACTGAGGAAGAAAAAAGAATGGTTTCTCTTTAACAGACATGCTTTTGACGATGCACTATGGGGGCTTTGGTTTTATATTATGTTTTATTTATGCATGGTCTAATTTCCTGGAACTCAATAGGTAAACAAAAGTTGTAAAAATTCAACCACACAAATCAGTAGCATGTAGAGTAAAAAACATCCTACTCTAGACAGGTACTGGATCTATTCCACTGTACTGATGTGATTTCTGTTGCACAGGCCAGCAAACCACAAAACAACTGGTTGTTCGTCTATAAGACTATTGATCCATTCCTTACTGTCAAGGATTTTTAGCCGCATTAGCCATCTTAGCAAATGTATGGTTCTTAGAGGGTATTAGCTGCAGTACAGCTGCTTAACAAAATCATTTGGACATGTGAGTCTCTATGCATCTTGGACCCTGAACCCTAACCCTTTGCTTTTAAGCTGAGGTATGCTCCAAATTAGGAGGAAATATCAGTTGGATCTTTTCTGAATTACTGAAGAGGAAATGCAGAAAATAGCTTGTGGTTAATGGAAAATATGATCATCTTGCTACAGATGCCCTACAGATGACAGTTGTTTCTTGTTTTTTGAGTAGTGAGTTCTGGAATGGAAATAATCTTCAGATTTGTTAATGAGTGGGTGTATAGCAATGCAAAAAGAAGTTTGTATGTTGTGGCCCCTTGACCTCATATGTCAAATTTCTGAGGATGGCCAAGGCAACTTCCTTTCAGTTAAAAAAAAAGAAAGAAAAAAAAAAAAAAGACTTTTGCAATTGATGGTGAGTTTATTTTTGGACTGAAAGCAAAGAAAGTGTGACCCTACTGTGAGGAATCGATTGGTCGTAGCTGCAGAGGGAGCTCACTACCAATTCAATTACATCCACATTCCTCAAACTGATTTGATTTCTTGGAAGCTGATTGCTGCTGCAGATAAGCCAGCTTGTGTTTTTGCTCTACATCCCATTAGTGCAGTGTATTATGCCTTGTAACAGGTGGCTTTCATACCCTTTGTGTCAGCCAAGCTAACTCTTTAGGATAAAGCTCAGTTGGATGCCACTCCACTGACCCAGTGATCTCTGCTACAACCTGAAGTAATATTCATTACTAGTAGTCATTCAGTGTGGCAGCAGGGTGTCTGATTGTCTGTTTTTAAACCCTTGGGCAGTTACATAACACCTGCAAAATTTCTATGAGTGAAAATTGAAGGAACATCCTGTGCTGTCACATTTTCTTAATGAGGTGCCCTGGCTAGCACTCCAATATAGATTTGAATTGTCTGTGAAGATGACAGTTGCTAATCTTCCCTGCTGTTCCTCTGGTCTTTCTAAACAAATTATTGTTGTCTCTATGGGAAACATTGCATCAGAGCACTTCTCCAGAGAGAAAAAACATAAAGTAGAGTTGCCAAATGGATAAAATGGAACCAGCTATATGTCATCTTCTCTAATTAGGGAAGCCATGATGAAGATATTTTCCAACTGGTTAATAAACTCATGACCATAGGTCTCTGTAGGCACAACGGTCTCTGATTTCACTTTGTTCTGCCAGCCTCTAAACAGTAAACTATGATACCTTGGGGTTGTGGACAAAACAAGACATTTGAGGACATTGTCTCTGGCATCTATCTATTTATCTATCTATATACATACATACATACATACATACATACATACATACATACATACATACATACATGCATACATACACACACACACATACACACACACACACACACACACACATATATATATATATATATATATATATATATATATACCACATAACAGTACCAACAGACCTATCATAGCAAGCCTACCTCTGATAAATGCCTAATGCCATAAATGTCATGAACTTGATATGTGGGATTTTTCTTTTAAGATAATACGATAACGGTGAGGAAATGATCTGAAAGTCCACCCAATAATTCAAATGAATTTGAAAGCTGGATGAACTTTGGATGGATTGTGTGTGTGTGTGTGTGTGTGTGTGTGTGTGTGTGTGTGAACAGAATCTGAATACTGATTTGCCTTGCATCAAGTTAGTGGGGGACATAGATGTCAGACATGCTTTTATTTTGGTCCAGGGGTCAGGTCCAGGGAGATTGAGGGGTCACAGCTCGGTGCTCCTCCACTGCTCTGCAGAGCACAGATGGAGCTCACTCCTCCATGTGGGGCCCACATTCAGAGGGAATGGAGGCTGGGTGCTGTTTGGGCTGAAAAGGGCAACAGGGGTTGAGACTATCAGACAGGCGCTAGTTTGTTTACATGGCAGAGAGGATACAGTTTCAGACTGATGTCTGTCATATGGAGGAGGGAGGAGGGCTCTGTGTGTGTGTGTGTGTGTGTGTGTGTGTGTGTGTGTGTGTGTGTGTGTGTGTGTGTGCACGTGTGTGTGTGTGTGTGTTAGTGTTTAGTGGACAGGGCAGTTTGTGTGTACACATCTGTTAAGCGTCCGTGCTTGTTAGGATCTTAGACCTGGTCTGTTGTCTGTGCCATCAGGAGCTCCTCTCTAAACAGACACATTTCTATGACACTTACACCATCCATTACCTGCCACCTGTCAAAATAAAACCCTTCTCTATGTTGACTTTTACAGAGTTAACGACACACTAAGTACTTCATTCCAGCAATAACAATGTCAGCACATTCTTATCATATCAATGTTGAAACTTTGAAGCATGTTGAACATGACAGAGGAGTTAGAGTGACAGTGTTTCACCTCCGTCTATGGCCTGATCGTGTATGGTCAGTGTGATATGTTCTGGCCAAATTATTTTATGTCTAACCACTGAATGCCATTTGGTCAGGTGTTAGTGGGTATTTTGTCCAGTGGGAAAGGGGTATAAACGTATTGGGCGTAGCATCCAAGCTGTGTACCCCTCCTGAAATAAAGGCTGTTATCAAGAGCTAACTATGTGGTCTCAGCTCAGCTCTGCTTAGTTTAAATCAACTAGACTAAGACTCTTCAGTCCTGCATGAGGGAGGGATGGACCCCCTTCTATTGATAGCGTTAGTGTACTGCACCTATACTCATTGAATCTAGAGTTACAGTACGTGAGGTGAAAATCTCGCCTACTCATTTTGAAAGAGCAACAGCCAACAGGGGGAAACTCCCACACTCGACCGACCAATGGTGTGACTGCATGGGGTCACTTGGGCAAAGCTTTGTGTTTGTAATGCTGGCGCGCTTTGCTGCTCTTCAGCCAAAAAAACTGGCGAGTAAGGTGAGTCAGAGTAAAGAGTGAAGTAGAGAGTGAGAGAAGAGGGAGCAGTGAGAGTGACTGTGCTCACTGTGGAACAGATGTGGCCTGTGATGGGGTTTGACCTCACCTCCAGGCAGTCACCCGCATCATGTCGCTCTCCCAGCCTGAGCTGGGAACTGTGTTCTGTAGCACTAGCACTGTATGGAGGCTAAAAGCAGAGGGACCGTCAACTGTCACCCACCGCCATGAACACAAAAGCCATTTGTCACTGCCAACATTTGTGTCACAGTCAAGGATGAATGTTTACATCTCTGTTGTTTGCTCCTCTTCTGGCTAAACAGTGTATCGATACTAGTTAGCTTCTGCCTGTGGTTTGACATTGTAAGCGTCGGAGTCACTCTCGGTGCCGTGCTTTTTCATGAGTGTCGAATCAATATCGGTTCGCTGTAATTTGTTATCGGTCGCCTTTGTCTTGGTGTCAGGTGACAGAGGTTTTGCATTTAAGGTGCTGTTGGTGTGTCTTGCCGCGTGGTTAGCTCTGTGATTGATATGCAGGGAGTGTCACTACAGGCTTCTCTGTGATAACTGACTTTGTTTACCTATTGGTAAGGTTCAGATCTTACTTTTGCCAGTTTGTTTTTTGGAGGGGGCTGTAGGATTAAGGTACACAGTAAGAACATGATGTTGGTGTTTAATAAGTTGTGTGTGCACAAACCGGCTGAAAGCTCATGTCTACTTCTTTTTTCCTAAACTGTTCATGTCTCTTTCTCCATCCCACCCATCTCCTCTCTTCCAGTCTCGCTTAGAAGACACACCCAGTGATGTTGTTACAGTACATACACATAGCACCCGCACATCCTCACTTTTACTCCCTTTTCATTACCGAAGTGATGTTTTGAAAGCTGATACTCACACACAGTTGAGGACTGTTTTTTTGAAAGAGGGTCAATATTTTTTGTTACATTGGCAATGTAGCTCAAGGGAAGGCAATGTTGCTGCTCTTTTATTCTGTCAGTTTGATGTTGTACTAGTTTGGTCCAAAAAAGAACTTTACTTTACATGGACTATATATACATATCCATCCATCCATCCATCCATACATGCATACATACATACATACATACATACATACATACATACATACATAAACACGTAAACAACAATCTTGATACAATATCAAAACCTCTGTATATGGGACTGAGCTACCAGGGCGCCCCCCCTTAGATTTGTCTTTTAAATGAGTTTTAATCAAAATACATACTGAGGTGGATTTTATAGGTGAAAAATCCACTTGCCAGTGCTCACTCATAGTCAAACTTCACCTCAAACCTAGTTTGGCATTTCTATCCTACATCCTCTTGATAGATATTGGCAACATAGACAACAACAGCAATCCATGTGCTGATTCATTGCCCTAGCTATTAACAATATACCTCTTAGATGCACAAATAGTTGAAGTTGGCAAGTTTGCATACTGACATTAACATTCAGCTACCAAAAACTGGTCTCAACCTCTTGCTGTCTTCTAAACTATTCCCTTAGAATAGTTAGTTATGTTCTCAGTGTGCTTGTTTACCTCAAATAATGAATGAATGCACTTGAATTACTGAAATATTTGTTCAAATTATTACTGTATTTAGAATAGAAAGATATTATATTATTATATTGATATCACGTTATTATATATTGCAGTTATATAATTGTAATTGTGGCTGTTCAACACAATTTGGTGTTGTCTTGGACATTGAACTAATGAGACTTGGTGAGGCTGGATAACTGCCAAACAGTGAGAAACAGTGTTAAACTACGAAACATGCTACATATACACTTTACTGTCAGGTCTGGGATTAACAACAGCCAGTTTGATGGAATTTCTGAGAGGACCTTCATGGAGGGCACCAGCTAGTTTATGTGATCTCCAAGCTACAGACATGTTGAATATATAGTTCATTAAGCTTCAGCAGACACTTCGTTCTTCAGGCCACAGGTCTTAGCTTGTTCGTTGACTCTGGTTTATTTGGGGGATGTGCAATAACAGAAATGTTTCTTTCAAAAAACAATCAACCAAGTCAATGGAAAAGCAAGACATACGGTGATTAAGCCCCCTCCAAATCCAAACTTAGAAATAAATGTTTGGGGTCAGAATTCTAGGAAAATTAACCACAGCAGCAATGGGACAGAGAAAACTACTGGTCACCATCACCAAAAGCTGAAGGAAATTAAGCATCTGAGCATGGTGTGTGTGTGTGTGTGTGTGTGTGTGTGTGTGTGTTTGTATGGAGTTGGGGGGGGGGACTTAGCATGGAGCCCTGACTAGAGAAGAGAGTTAATATTAATCAGATGTTGAGTGCTACACTAAGAGCAGTTGGGTGGGTAATAATCACAGTAGGGTGTTAGTGAGCGGGCTTTGACCCTGGCTGACCTGAGACCAGCCCATATCCCTCCCTCTGGGGCCAACATCAATCCAGCAAAGCTCCTGAGGCTCTGGTGGAGCAAGAAAGGGATTTGGCTTTTATTATCTCATGTGAGTCAACAGAGGGGAGCTGTGGGCTTCACAGCAGGGGTGGTGCCTGTCAGAATCCAGTACATGCTACTAATGAAATACAACAATCTCTTCAAAAGTTGAGTATTTGGGGAAACCGCCCCAATTTCAGACTGATGACCATTCATTTTGTGAAAAATGTCCATGACTTTCAAATGTTTTCATAGAGAGTCGAGTGATAACACCAGCTGTACTTGAAAACAAAAGTTGGATTTGTCAGAGTTTTTTTTCAGAAACAACATCTATTCACTCCAACCACCACTCTATTTCTTTGGCCTATTTCAGAATTTTCCAGTAATTAAACAACAGGCAGTTTTGACCAAGTATCCCAATTGGTCAGCTGAACATTTAGAAAGGATCAAATCAGCATTGCACAAGATTGAGCTAGCTAGGCAGTTTTGTGTTCATACTGAAGGTATTTATTTGTATTTGGGAAATCCCAGGATCTCTGGAAAGCTACAACGTAACCTAGTTTAAGTTTACAGGCTGACTCAAGACAAATTAGAAATTGTCTCTAATGCTAAGTCATTACCATGGGTCGGCCTAATTGCTTGAGTACAAAATTAGATTTGATTACATATAGGCTACGATACAAATAGTTTCTACAAATATTCCACTGACATGACTTTTTGTCTAGTAAGTAATCAGACTCCACGTATTTCTAGTAACACCAGCTAACTTCTTTTATATTTTGAGAGCTAATTGGCCCACAACATGAATACATTTTGATTATAACTTTCATTTAGTTGGGAATTTTATTAGTGCAACATTTCATCTTCCTGCGTGGATAGCTACATTCATCACAACAGAAAATAGAAGCAGTAAACAAAACCAAATTTTGAACCATTGAACCATTTTCTGAAGAGTTTTATTTCATTACTATTCACTCAAGCTTGTGCCTGAACATCACAGTAGCTCACAGATGAGAATTCGGAGATGATAGAGTTACGTTGTTTAGCCAGCCTACCCCTGGAGCAGTTTGAAATGTAATGTGATTAATAGAGAACGTCCCATTTTGCTTGTTTATACTACAAAAGTCTATATCCGTCTGTAGATATTTAAGCTTATGCTCCTATTTCTCCCCTGTTTAAATGCCTGCAGGGTTAAGACTTTCACTTATTCTCATACATACAGCAAAGCTGATGAAAACCTTTCTTAAAACAAGCTCTTGAATCAGGATCGGCTGCGTTCAAACAAGTGAAGAACTTCGTAAGATTAAAGAAAACTACAACATTTTAAGACCAATTCCATGCACACATCAGGATGGACATTTCTTGCGGTATGGTAAAGAATATTCCTCTATTCCTAGTAGCCCGCCTCGCTGCTGCTTCCAGCTCCTTTTGTCTTGTTATGTGCGCTGCATATGGCCTGCGTCTGAGGCAGCGCTGCAGCCCTCATGCTGGCTCGCGTCCAGGACAAGATGACAGACACTCATATGTTATCTTGGTCTGTAGGTCTCAAATCAAGCTTTCTGTTACAGCTTTGCTATGATATACCAAGGTAGCTCTGTCTTCTGCACCCCAGATCTCGGTCCCCAGCTTCTCGGTCCCTGTCTTCATTGATGCATGGCGTTTAATTTCCTGGCTAGAGGCTGAGATGTTTTTTGAAGAAGGGGGGTTGGGAGGTCAGGCAAGACTTCAGAAATGGTGACTACCATCTCAAACTTTCCAGGAGGTCCATATAGAGGGGGTGGAAGAAATTATTAAAGATATGAAGACATGGAGGAAGGTGGGATCATGGAAAGGGTGGAGGGAGGGTCTTGCAGTCTGAAGGAGGAAGGGTTTGAGTATGAGATTAGAAATTGAAGGGGTGTTTGTAATACACAGCACCAAATCCTTGGCCAGTTGTTTTGCCCTCAGATGCACTTTACACTTTTCAGAACCAGCACTTTGTCATCTCCAGATGAAACAGTCCAGATTCAGGATTCAGCTAAATTGTAGGACTTAATCGCTGCCTCTTTCTATTTTGTGCTCGGCGGGTGTGAATAAAGTGTGCTCTTCCATACTGTTGCTTCTGCATGCTGTCCAACTGAATAATATCTCTTTGCTTCTCTCCTTCCTTCTCTTCGTCTGCAGTATGGATGTACGGCTTTACAGACAGCCCAAGGAAAGAGGCCTCAGGTAGCCTTGTGTGTCTATGTCAACATGTTGAATATGCATGCACTACTGTGCTCGTGCAGAGAGGAACTTGCCGGCTGCATCCCTTTTTGTTTTTTTGGCGGTTTATTTCTTTTCGCACTTTTCTCGACATCTGCTTTGCATGCGGCGTCATCTTCCTCTGCGTCCATCAGTCTCTCCCTCTCTTTCTCGGCAGTCTGTCTGTCCATCTCTGCAGACTTTATTGGTCAACGCAACAGCTAGGCGCAGTGCCGGAGGGCCAGAGCATGGACTTTAGTTCTGCATGTGGCGAAGACTGAAATGAGGTGTCAAGTCTTGTTCTTCACATTTGTGACTGCAGATAACTGCCTGTGACTTTGAATGTACTGTACAGTGCAGAGTCGTGAGATACGAAACTGACTTGAAATTGTCTCTGTTGCTAATAAACATACTAGGGAAGGATATTTCTTGGAAGATTTAAACATATAATGACATAAATACATGGAGTTCCCCATCTGATGTACATTCTCTGAGACATTTAACTATAAATGAGGCGTTGCTGGGGAAAGACAAATACATGTTGTCTCCTTTCATTAGAACTAGTAGAGTTCTGAACCACAAAGACAAATCCACCATTAAACAGATTCAGGCCCAACCCCACTACACTCTTCGCCCCTGCCACTTAGTCCCACCTTCCATTTTGCGGGTTCACGTCTAGGTGTAGTGAGGCACATTAAAAACCCAGGGCTATGAGACCTATCAGTTCTCTCAGTGTATTATGGTTCTTTTCATTATCGCATGTTTTAAATTATCACTATTAGTTTGAGGATGACTTGGTAGCTTACTTGCTAGCTAGCTAATGTTGCATCGTTATTGCTAGTTTGTGCATGGAAGTCCTGCATTTTGACATATGTCAATATTGCATTCCTGGCTTTGATGGTTTTAAAGTCCAGCAGTGAATTTGCTGCACTTGGTAATGTTCCTCATATATCAGTGCAGACTGGCAGGGTAGGAGCACGGGTTGCTAATGTTAGCCTGTAAATCATCGCTAGTGGCCAGGTAATGAAGCAGTGTCCGTAATTATTTATTTTTTTAGAGCCTCCATGATTCTCTGTCTCCATCAGATAAATGGTAGATACCATTGTGACTGTCACAGTAACACCAAAGAAATCACTCCAGCTGAAGACGGCATGTTGGAGATGTTTGGCCTGGTCGGTTTAAATGAAAGCCATCAGCGACGAGTGATGACATATGAGGGTCTTGAAGGGTTGGCCTATTTCATAGGGGGAGATTTCAACCACTACCCCTTATAACTCTGTTCTGAGGGGTGAGGGGCACTGGAAAACGAGAGGGTCAGGAAAAATTCCATTTGGAACAAAGTGCTAAACAGTTGAAAAAAAACACTTGTGAGCTGCACAGTAAACACTTTAGCCTCGTGAAGATTGGTTTGAGGGAAATCTCCCCGTAGACTTTTAAGGACATTGGCATTGTACATACAGGACATGCACAGTTTAGCTCTATGAATACAATCAATCTTCAACATCTTTTCCCATTTACAAAGAGAATCCACTGTCTCAGGTTTGATCCTAAATGGGAAGATGGAGAGATCTGCTGACAAAGTGTAGTACTTTTCCTCTCAGCTGCAGTAATTAGCCAGCGCTCATGTCTTCTCTAGATTGTCATTGCTAGTGCTGACATGTTTTTTTCTCTTTTTATAAATTATATTTTGTTATCTTGTTCTAAACAGTAGATGTGGTATCCTCATCTGTCTTAGTTAGACTGTCTTATATTAGTGATCAATTGTCAGTTTCCTCAAAAATAACTTATAGAAACGTTTTCTACTGAAGCTGTGTTACTGGAGTTGATCCTTTTATTTGCACTTTGGATGTGTCTGATCGATCATAAAAACTAGATTTTTGGCAGTGAAGCTTCCTAACTTAGACCTTAAGTAGTGCTAGCTCTTTTAGAGGTAATTAAATACTTTTTTTTCACTTTCTTTTTGAGAGGTGGATGAGAAAATCTGCTGGATGTGATTGAAGTAGTGAAGCAGGCGGAAGCAGCTACCGTGGGTCTGTCCAAAGTAAAAAAAAAAAAAAAAGATATATGCACACTTACACCTCTTCAGTGAAATAAAAGCTATTTCTTGATGAACATCAGTTTGTCCGTCTGCCCAACACATCTGTAGCGTAAGTTGTGACCTCAATGTCAGCGCAAGACTCAATTTCCTGGTGTGTTGAGATTCATGGTGGAACCTTAGAGGTGCTTGTAGGCATATTTGTTAATTCTGTAAAGAGTCAGTTGTGCCTTGCTTTCAGTCACATTGCTAATCTAGGCTAACAGCCATCTAGCTTTAACTCTGCAACAAGCTTCATTGTATTTCAACAAAATGTTGAACTATTCCATAAAAGATTAACTTGAACACTAGGTCCACTTTTTTGAGGTAATTACATGTCTAGTAAGGTGATCGTGTGACATCTTGGGTCCTGCAAGTGAAACAAGAGCTGTGTCCTTTCTATACTGATATCATAGCACAAGCAACAATTGTATCTTTACAACTTCTTAAAACGTTTGCTTTTGTTAAGAGGCTGTGCACAGGCTGCGAGGGAGTGTTCGTTAACGTTGCTGATAATGTTGTCCCTGACCTTAACCATCTTTTAACTGCCTAACCTTACCCACACCTTCATTTTAATTCACTTATACCTTGCTGCAGCTGCCATGCACACATGTGGTGACAACAATTTGGTGAAAGAAATGACATTAAATGTTCTGGAAGGTCATCAGTGAATCGGTAAGGATCCGTTTGGGAGTGGGCTGCATTCATTGGATGATTTGTTATGATCAGCCGCAGCATCTGAGTCATGTTCGGAGTCACAGAGTGAAGTCACCCTTTCGACAAATTGGCAGACTGATGCGTTACAGGACTTTCTTACAGTATTTTCTGACCTGCTCAACATCAATTTATCTGTTCTCACTGTATAAATGTCACAGATACAGACATGCTGAGACACTTAAACAACAAAACACAACAGGCTAAAATACACTCTCCAATCTGTTTATATTAAGCTCTCTGTGGCCAAGCAAGCAAGCTAACAGGCGTGTCTGCAGCTCAGATCAGATAAATACCACACCAATTAAATTAGTAAAGGAAAATCACTGCTGGCATTGAAAAGGTTAAATATCAGCGAGGAGAGCGAGAAAACACAGTGGCCTAACCCCAGCTGAAATGCTTTCTTCTTTTGTTTCACATAAACATGGACCCAGCCTCATTCCCTGTTCCTCTCTCTCGCTCTCTCCTCCTCTCATATGTTTCTATTTAAGGCCAGCAGTGCCGACTACCGTGATTGGTGTGTTCACCCCCCCTCCCGACTTGCCGTCCAACGGCTGGCTTCCAAAGGCAGCGGAGGGGAGGCCTTTCCTCTCAACCGCACTGTTGATTTTCCACAGGGAAACTTCACCATTCTTCCACTCATTCCCTCCTCAGTCTTCCCCGCCAACCACTAGCTGCTCCTTTATTTCTCCTTTTTCCTTTTAATCCGTCACTTTCTTTCTATTTTGGATCTTATAGTTTCAGGTCATGGATCCACATTAGGTGTGAGATGCCGCCCCTGCAAACATTTCCATCCCGCTCCCTCCTTTTGTTTTGATTCCTTCCAATGCGCCTCAGTCCTTTGCTGTGGGCTGGGGGTCAACTCAGCTATATGGCCAGACGTTTGGGACTATGCAGCCGAGTTGCGAGCTTGCGTTCTGATTGGTCGGGGTGGCAGGGAGCAGGGGCTGGCCGATGGCTGCGTACCGGGTGCATGGCAGCAGCGGCGTAGTTGGTTGCGGCGGTCGTTCGCGGGGCGCCACGGCGGGCAGGTGGTTGACAGCCTGTTTCTTCCCCTCAGGGATTGACAGCTCGGAGCCCATGGTGCTGGAGCAGTACGTGGCCGTGGCCAGCTACGAGAGACAGGAGAACTCGGAGATCAGCCTCAAGGCTGGCGAGACGGTGGATGTGATCGAGAAGAGCGAAAGTGGTGAGTGGAGTCTTCTTCTGTTGAACATTCGCACGCTTAATGTAACCCAGGCTATGTGAAAATGTGTCTTTGTCAAAACCGACATGCTCTTCGAACTGGCTGACATTTGGGTTGTTCCTTCCTGTTTGTATCTTCCTCTCTCGGAGAACACATTAATAATGTAAACACACTCCTCACACACACACACACACACACACACAGAGGTATGCTCACTCAGCATCTCAATCCCTCCCTTCTCTTCTTTTCACTCCCTCTTTTTCTAACCCCTTTGTCCGCGAGAGTCCCTCACTCCATCCTCCCTCCCACTCCTGTGCTCTCCCGCAATCTTTCCCCTCCTCGACCAGTCTCCTGATCGCCTAGCTAGGACTTGGCACCACCTGGAGGTGCTGTTTGGCTGGCAGAGGTTAGTGTACATGTGGAGGAAAGGCATTGTTGTGGCCGGGGCCAGTCTGGTAGCAGCATTAATAAATGGTACATTAATGGTTAATCAAACTGAAGTTGCTGTTTGGAGCAATGAAATGCTTTACAAACCAGTTATTAAACTGTTTATTGAAATAACTATTGAATAAAGTTTTAACGATGAAGCAGCAATCTCTGCCTGTCTGTTCATCACATATCTTGAGAGCTGTTTGACTGATGTACGTAACAATTTACAGTTTTACTGCTGAGGACACATGGAAGAACAGGGCTGAGTTTCATGTGATTTAGACCAGTGACACACTGAATAATGATAAATGTTTAATAGGCAGCGTACACCATGCAGAGTTGTTCAGCTCCGCGATAGCTCAGTTCACATCCACATTAAATACAAATAACTTTGTTCTTGTCTTGGCTTGCGTCAGTTGTGTGCACCATATTCGATACAGCACTTCCTTTGGTCCTCAGCAACAAACCTGCCAAGCATGAAGAAGATTAGACGAGCTGTTCTGGAGATATCCACATAAGACAGGTAGACAGAGATTCCTGGCTTAATAGTTAGATGC
The DNA here is from genome assembly GCF_904848185.1 of Acanthopagrus latus. NCBI lineage: Eukaryota > Metazoa > Chordata > Actinopteri > Spariformes > Sparidae > Acanthopagrus > Acanthopagrus latus. Next base: position 30,223,881 of record NC_051039.1, on the reverse strand, counting down.
AGCACTTTACTGTTCACCTTGCCTCTCCCCTGGAGAAACTGTGTTTAGCAATCGCAGTGCCAGAAGTTGTTTTCCACTCAAGCAGCCACTGACGACAAGCAGCTGGCACAACTCGAGAGAAGTCAGCAGAAAGCTTGGCAGAAATAATCCTGTTGTTCCCAAGAATCTTATCTAAACACAGCTTACATGTGTGAATTCATTTTGCTTTGAGATATCTTGCCTTCCCATCTTCCAATGATTATGTGTCTAAATGAGTCGGTTCTGGCTTTGAACTAGCTTGTCATTTCGTCTCTGTGTATGATTCACATACACATTGGTGCATTTCCAGTTTGTTCCCCTGTAAGCATACATGTGGTGATTGTGAAATTAAGTTTTCACAGAGTGAATAAGCTCCATGGAAAATGATTTATTTGCTGATGTGGCTTTCGGAAAAACTTCAAGCATGTTGACGTCTTCATGTCCGTCTCTCCTTTGTTTGTGAGGTTTTGAAATGTCAGGTGTTCCTGTTTACTCTTGACTTCAGGGGAAAATGTATTTCTCTCTTTCAGCTTTGATTCCCAGGAGCACTTTGGAGTTAATGTTCTTTTTTACTTTTTACATTTATTTTTTTTTTTTTGAAGTGTTTCTCAGCCTGAATTTTCGTCGGTGATCCCATTTCTGAAAATCTTGGCCTGACAGCATGTGCTCACCAGACCAGTTTGAGAGCTCCATCTGAATATTAACATGTACTGCTGACTGAAGCGCTTACAGCAGTATAAGCAACTGCTGAACTTGGAGGAGCTCTCATCCAAGAGCTGGATATGTGTGCTGTCGTCATTTACTGGGCCAGAGACGTGGAGCAACAGCCATGATGATGATGATGATGATGACATCACTCAGTCACTATGCCAAGGCAAACACATCTGAGAGCTCATATAGCAACCCGCAGCCCCCTTTCCACTTTCAAAGCTTTTACTACAGCCTTGTGGTCTCTCAAAACAAGGGTGAAATCAATGTTTTACTTTCCCCTTCGTCAAATGCTTTGCTTTTTGCTAAGCATTACTATGCTGTCCCTAATTCAAACACAGACTACTTCAGCCAGTTTTCAAGTGTCTGCAGGCTTGACCTTATATAATTATCGATTCATCTCCATAGTCAGAGTTATTGCAAGTCTAGACCCAGCTGTTCCACTGCTCTGTGTCAAGAAGGTCCTTTGTCATAGTGAAAACTGGTTAAATCAGTAATGTGCATGAGCTGGGGGCTAGGTGTGGTTATGCCCATGTGTGGGGGATTTCTATGTACTTGTATCCTTGCCCATCCTATCTAGAAATTTGAGATTTATGAAGCGCCAGGGGAGTCGAGGACAGACAGCCAGAATCATCCCCGAGAGAGGAGAAGAGGCCGTGTCTGGGCCGCTGTCATGGTTTTCTCTCCCTGGTCTCTCCTCGGACATGGGAACCATAGAGTGTCTGGAGCGAGGAATGTCTCAGCTGGAGAAAATAAATCTGCATATGTGACCAGTTAAATTATATGGTGTGTTGGACTGAGAGGAGGCAGTGATGGGAAGGAAACAGAGAGGAAAGGTCAGGGTGTTTTAAAGGCTGGGGACCCTTGTCAGAAAGTACTTGATGTAAATAACTCATGGGATAGCAGACGGGGCACAGGGAGCATTACATTACCTAGTGCGAGGTTAAGTTGATTTTGTGATTGACAGTTTACCTGAAGAATTCTAGTCCTCTTAGAAATCACTTGAAACAAGAGTCCTCTCCAGTGCTGACAGCTCTATAAAACAGTCCCCAGGTACAGCAGCTCTTCGAACTAAACATAAGCACATGAACATGCTTATACTGATATGCAAATATGCTGGTCCTAAACAGGTATAATGTTTACCAGGTTCACCATAGTGGTACCACATGTTAGCCACTTAGCACTGAACACAAAGCTCAGCTGATGCTTATTGTCATGTCATCAGTTCATGTCAGTAATCGATTGACAGGGTTTCCCACAGCGAGCACGCTGCTGCAGGAGAGTGGTGAGCTGTGTTCTCTTTTCAGTAGAAATCCATCTAAGCTAGCAGATGTTTGATGCCTCAAACTATGAGCTGGGACCCTGTTTGTACTGTTGCTGAAGTTTGGTGCTGTTCTGAGCATTATTTGTGGCTATGAGTGGCTTTTTTTATGAGTGGTTTCTTGGTGGAGGCATAGACTGCAGTGTATTGTTATCGTGCAGTCTTTACTTAGGTTGCTAAAACTATATAAGCTAGCGGTTGGAAAACTTGATCTCTCATGGGGGGTCTTACTCTGTGTCACGGTGTGTTAGACCATGGATTAAACGTGACTGGAATATTCCTTTAAGTAATTAACCATAAGCCAAAGTTTTGGACACACTGAAAGTTCTAGTGCTTGAGGAAAAGTCAGAGGAGCACCAAAGTTATCAGGAGTCATCATCTGGGGACTATGGATATCTGATTTCAAAGCGATACATCAAGTAGTTAAGACAATATCCTAATATCTGGAAATGATATTTTAACTACTCGCTATATATGTATGGAAAACCTTGATAACATTTTTTAAGCTTTGGTGTAAGCTTCAGTTCCAGTTGTGCATGGGATCCCTTCATTTTTCGGTCAGCTCTCTAATGTCTGCTACTTGGAAAAATACAAAAACACCCACACAAATACGGGATGCTGTGTTGAACACAGTTGTGTTTTCTTCTCCACTTTCTGATATCATCTCAGAAAAGAAAATGTATTTTCAGCAATAGCCTTCTACTCTGTGGCCACAGTGACAAAGGGGGAAATAAATGTGGGGAAAAATACCTTTTTCTCCCTGTTTCATCAGGCAAGACTAATGGATCTGCCAGGAGGACCTTGACGCTAAACTGCAAACCGGAGTCTTTGGGTTAGTGTACAGCCCAAGCCACAACGCCAGCCGGAGAAGCCATTTGCCCAAATATTTTGGCCCTCCTTGCAGCCAAGTTTCAGGGGCATTTTGTCACAATTGATTTAAAGAGATTAGACAGACTGGCTTACCTCTCTCTGGACTGTACTCTAAACCTAACACCTATTTTTGATAAATGATAACAGTTATGCTTTTGTGGACTTTGTTATACATTTCTACAGTCTACACAGAAACAAGATCTCACTGTTATGTAGCATTGCTTGCAGCAGTTACAGCACTGTTTTGAAGGAAGACTCATTGCCAGGAGTTTTGGTAATATTTCACCACCACACCTTCGAAAGTGCCCAGGAGATCTAGTGAGGGAATGCCTTTCCAAAGAAAGCCTTGAGCTAAAATTTAGTATCAGAACGTCACATCGCTTTAGGTCATTTACACTATAAGTTGTAGTTAAGATGAGGGTAAGACTTACCTTAAGGCTGTTCAATCATTGCAGCATGTGTATGCTGGAGCGGCTCAAAGAAGAAAAACTTCTACTGAGTTAAAGCATTAGTAAGTTCAGTTGGTGATTTCTAGTATGTTGATTAGACTGCCTGTCCTTTAAACTTTTATGTTTGGGGCAAGGGATTCATTACTCTGAACTTGGAACATGATCATTCTTAAAAGAATGCCCTTCATAAGTCAACAGCCCCAACAAGAAACCAACATGTTTAATATAAATGGAAAAAAAAAAGACACCACTAATCCGTTAGTAAGCTAATTGTTTCAGAACCACACCACTGAGAATCCAACAAGGATACAACAAATAAATCCAATAATGTTGCCCAAAGGGATGAATGACCCATCTTTGTAGTTTTAAAACATTGTAAAAATAATGCTTAATCATTCTTTTTAATCTGCAGATTCAATTACATTTCAAATGTTACGTGGACTGTCGAGCCCTCTAAAAATGATCAAAGTGACAAAATGTGAAATGATGCACCCTTTCCCTCTTAAAGCCTTCTCTGGAGGGAGCTATAAAAGGTTTTTGCATAGAGGCTAACTTGATATACCCTACGCCTTATGCTGTCATGTAGCCTATGTCTTAAATCAAGGTCTATTGTGCACTAGCTTAAAGGATGTTCTAGATCAGGGAGCACTGTTTTGGACAGAGTTTACACGGGTGACTGTCAGCAACATTAGCATTGCCTCCAGGGTATAAAACAGACAGCCAGTATTAGTCAGGGCAGTATGTCTAACCCTAACCCCCAAGAGATGGCCTAGTAACATCCCCACAACACCCTAGCTTAGCCCTGTAAACTAGCCTCACCCTCAGGCAGTAAAAAGTGCTAAACTGCTTCAGTCACAGTGTTTGAGTTGAGCTCAGACAATCTGGGAGTAGCAGAGGCTCAGGAGAGACTATTTTAAACTGACCAGGGAGCCAGTTTGAGGGCCTCAGGTTAAAAACAGCATGTTTGAATTAGCATAGAAAAGACATAGGTACTGATACTGACAGAGAGCTAACAGGCTGCGGTAATCTGCCTGTTCTGCAGTTCAGAAAAATCTATTGTTTTTAAAGAGCGTGATGATAGAGTTAGCACAGAGGGGTGTGTGTGTGTCACAGGGGGATATTATAGCTAGATGGTGGTACTGTAGCAGATACTAGCACACATACACCATATGAAGGATAAATGCAGATGTCTAGCTTGACCCCGCTGAGCGTGATGTTTAGTCAATGCTGGTTATTCAAAGTCCCACCACTGGCAATATGCTTTCACTTGTAACAAGTCTAGCTCAGTAACAAGACACTTTTAATGAAAACTCCAACCATGACATAAGCTTCAAGAGGAGGTAACACAAGCTTCAAATTGGGATGTTATGCCCCCATTTCATTGTGTCAATGAAGAGCACAACCTTGAAATTGGCTCAGACTTTCTAGACTTTCTACGGCACAGAAGAGGTTGGCTGGCCCCTCCTGTATCCTATTTTTATCTTTGAAACAAGCTTTGAAGTGTCTTAAAGTGGCACTCCTTTAAAATATCCATTCTTGTACATATACAGTAGTCATCACCCACATGTTTGAGAGGTAGATGTTAGCAGATTTGCTCTTTATGGTGAACACCCTTTCAAAGAAGAGAGAAGTTTCAGTTTGTTCAGACTTCTCAAAGAGCAGTGAAGTGGGTGGAGGTACATTATATTCCCCATTGTAAGTTGACATTTTAAAGTTATTATGATAACCTTAACATTTCTCAAATCAGGAGGAAACATGGGAGTACCCTGGGTAATTTTACCGTATTGCTGTCAAGGGTGCTCATTACCAAATGTTTTTCGTTTTGTTCTTCTTTATTCTTTTTGTTAGGCAATCAATCAACTCAACAAAATACGAAATGCACATTGCAAATACCCAATGCCCACCATCCAGACTCCTGCATGAGAACCTAAAGAGAAAGTCTGAAAAGGTTTGAAAAAGTGTAGAGTTAAGGCACACTGATGGATCAAGGTTGTGTTCAGAAATACATTTTATTATTTGAGTAAGAAGTAATTTAAAGCCACTATAACATCTTCTCAAGGAACAATAAATGGTTAAAGTAGTTGCATGTATCCTTGAAGCTTGACAGTTTAGCCAGCGTTGTAGTGTCAACATTTTTTTTTTTTTTTTATGATATTTGGTATTGGGCAATATGAGCTCTTTAGAAATGCAGTATTTCAACTTTGCTTTTGAAACTGGGATTCTTGAGTTTTGGGTGTGAATGCTGGATTTCCGTTCATGGGGACTACTTGCAGTGATGCATATCATCTTCACTTTCAGAGAGCTCTAAAAGTGGGGAAAAAAATTGCAACATACTGAAGTTTATCCAAAATTGGCCCAAAATATAGAAGTAATAATTACCTTGGCAAGACAAACATTAAGGAGCTCCCATAGTTGACTGACGATCATTATGTGACGTGATTTCAAGCAAAAACCTTTAACAATTGTTGTTAACTATTGTGTTGCTGTAGGTATTGTATAGCTAATTGAATTTAAAAAAAAAATAATGAGAAAATATTGCGACGCATTGCAGTGAAATTTCTCCTGGTAAACAGCATCCCTGTCTGTAAGTGAGAGCCAGACAAGGTCCTCTATTTACTGATAGCTGATGTGATGTAATTTAGTGCAAAATTGTTTTGAATCATAAATTCTGATTTGGTTTGGACACCTGAAATCAAAGATTCACACCCCTAGTAGTATTAATCTTTACCTCACCATTGGCAGTACAGTAACACAATTTTAGGGTTTGAGCTCAGAGATAGAATGGTAGAAATGTGAAATAGCTGACTTGACTTGTCTCCTTTTAAATGTAAACACACTTTGACATTGGAGTTTTTTGTCAAAGCAGCAGGCATCTTTTCGCACTGATGTTTCAGCTGGACTGTTAGAAGTGCTCCAACTGCAAATCACCTAACACTGGCACACTTTTCAGCAATTTGCATGGCTGCACTTCTCGTGGTTGTACTTTGCTGCTGAGATATGGAATATTTAAAAGCTTGACATGGAGTTTCAAATGCATAGGTGTCATTGCTCTGGATTGTGTTTGGTCCTGAGTTCGGAATGTGGTTCAGTCACTACTTTAACATTTTATCATCTTGAGCATGTCCACATGGAATGTGTGAAGATCAGGGGTGGCTGTGGCTCAGGGCTAGAGCCAGCATCTTCTTATCAAAAGGTCGCTGGTTTGATTCCCCTGGTCTGCATGTCAAAGTAACAAGATACTGAACCCCAAACTGCTCCTGATGTGCTGGTTGGCACTGCCATCAGTCTATGAATGTATCTATGAATTACTGTAAGCTGCTTTGGACAAAAGCGTCTGCTAAATGCCCTAAATGTAAATGTTAATGATGATCTGAAGAAATAAGCAATGTGTTCTAGCTCTTGCTGCTACCCAGGGGAAATGTTCCTAATTAGATGCTGAGAAAAGAAAACTAGAATGACGGTCACCTTGTGGATCCTCCGTGAATGTTGTATTTCTTACAGACATAATTAAAAAAACTGTCTGATGACCGTTTTGACAGTGCCAAAATGAGAAATGGAAAGAAAAGCATGTGCCATTGTTCTTGGAAGGGGAATATGCATGAAAAGCCACTGCTTTGAAGCACCAGCCAAACAATTACAGGCTCTCCCTCTGTTGTCTTATTTCCCCCATACCATCTCTCTCTCTCTCTCACTCATTTGCTCTCTATGTCTTTTTCATTGTGTTACTTCATGCATCTCCCATTATCCCAAACCTCTCCCACAGGGCCCAGGTCTGTGACGGTCAATGATAATGTTGCTCTGCTCACTTACTCTTCCACTGTGTTCACTGTGACCTCCACTTCCCCTCTGTGGTAGAAAGCAGGCAATTATTGCCTGCCAAGACATGGTGTAGCTAGACACTTCAATTAGAGCTCCACGCTGTAAGAAATGCCAATTACAGCCCCTCTGCTGTCTTACATCATATTTTGTGCAGTATGTATAAATGTAGGAGACAGCAGCTGTTGCTGCATAACCTCTCTGAATATTAGTCATTAGATGTTCAGTGCCTCATAAATCCTCCAGACCAGTTGGCTCTGTTATGTCGGACAAACTAGCTAGAGAATCAGTTTAGGAAAGGAAAATAAAAAAAGCAACGCAATTGTTGACCTGTTCTATTTTAGTGTAGATGTAGGCTGGGCAAGCACCTTAGCAATACAAAGACCTGACACCTACCAGGAAATGAGCACTTTAGTTCTAATTATATCGAAGGCCACACATCGAAGCTGAGGTTCAAGTCAAGAGGACTGACAAAGCATTTGCACATCGTGTGACTCACCCAAACACATGTACACAAAGTGAACCTAGGCACCAATAATAAGGTATGCTCATTTCAACCTGTTAAAACAAGTGTGTTCTGCTGTACTGAATGTACGGATGGCTCTACAGTGTGCACTTCAATACCTGAACACCATGTGTTTGTCCTGCACTGGTTCATTTTCACAGCTGCCAACACCCATCCCAGCAGCTGAGTTTGACTTTGAATCATTTTTCTATGGCACCTTATGGAAACGTACATGTGCAGTTATGATTCATGTTTCAGAGAAAATGTTATGCGTTTTCTCCCATTTAACTCCAACCCCCTACAGTGGATGCTTTGGCTTTACTTGAAGCCACCTTGAACTCCATAGTCGGCAAGATTATCACAGCACATTCATTTTTCAGTTAAGTTAAGATGAAAACATTTGAACATCTCTGTCTGCAAGACCTTACACACATGAAGTACAAAACTTGTTTCTCAAAACTAAAAGTGAAAAGCATTGAACAAACTAACGATCTAGTTCTTCTATTTAAGGAAGTAGTGTAACTAATGGTGTAAATGTTGTCCTGAGGCTGAAAGACACTGATTAAAGACAAAAGATATTGAAATTCAAATTATTTTTCACATTGGGATAACAAATGTGCACCGTAAAGGGTAGGCCTAGGTGATATGACTTTAAAATAGTATCATGATATTTTTTAGTTATGTAGCAATACACTATATATCCCGAAAATAATTGCTAGGACTGGATGACAGCATCCAAGATCAGATTCATTTTGACCAAATACCTCGATTGTTCCTCAGTATTGTTTGAATGACTACTGGTACTTTGGCAAAATATTAACAATAAATAAATGGTCATCAGTAATAGTAAAGGAAAGTATTAGAACAAGCAGAGCAGTCTGTAAGTTCAGAAAATGGCACAACTTTACTTTAATGTAGCCTTCAAAAAACAGGAAAAGACAATACTTATTCCATATCACGATATCCGAAATCTAAAAGGATATCCTAGGTAGTCACATCTCAATAACATTATAATATCCATATTTTGCCAAGCCCTAGTTCTAGGGAATGTGCCAATCAAACAAATTAATTCTTTTTTTCTGAGGATGATACACGAAAAGTAGCAGGGGGACCAAAGTGGAAATTAACATCCATGCATAACTTATTTTTGGTAAAATGGCACATCACACCAAGCGACCCAGCCATATCATGATCCTTACCAAGAGCTCAGACTTTAAAATAACTGCTCTAAAAAAGCCACAAAGGGTCGTGTTAGTTTGGGTTGGTTGCTTCATCTCCCCCCCCACTCCTGTGGCCAGGTGTGAGCTGACAAAATAGCTAGAATTTGAACTTTTCTTTTAAGCCCTTCCTGACAATACTACCTCCTCCAATACTACCTTACTTTTTATACAACTGTATGAAGTTCAGCAGCATGTATTTGAGGAGAGACTGTCTAAAACTGTGCTTATTTGAAGGCTGGCACTCATAGAGCAAAAAAAATACACATAAGTTACCCTCCATGTTTAATCTCTTTAAAAGTGAGCATATTGCCCATTACAATAGATTGGACCCACCACGCCCTCCCTGAACTTCACTGGTCAGGTTATGCATCATCCCATGTATATCCTGAGCCAAGTTATGCTTTGCTTTAATTGGGCCTTAGTAATTTTTCTCCATCTTTGCTGCCAATCTTCGGCCCAGATCTCCTCCTACAAGGACAGATTTTCTGTGAAAACTGTAATCTAACCAAAAGCTGCTTGCACACAACCGTCTGGCCCAGGTTTGCCATGCTGCCAACTGACTATTACCATCAGAGGGTGACTGTTTTTCTATCTTTCTCATTTGGTTTTTTATATTCACATCTGCATTTTGTTTTTCTACCCTTTATCTGCAGTCTGTTTTAGAAGATGTGAGGGGAGAATTGTGTATATGTGCATATTTGAGGAGGTCCAGTACCGCTTCTGGTCCTCATTTGTCTGCTTTTACTGTGCCCACTTTCTCCAGAGCTGGATTTATAAGGGGACTGGGCCCTGTCAAAACTCTGCCTTGCAACACCATATGTGCACATGATGGGAGTCTGAAGCTTGGCATGTGTGAGTGGGATAAAGAGGCTTCTTGACTCGTTCGATGTTTTGGTTTGGTGGACATATGCGTAGGAGACAGGTAATCGAAAAATAATAATCAGACCAGTTTATTTTTCTTCACACATGCCTGTTGTTGCTTACAAATTTGGTTCTGCCCAATATCCATACACCTCTAAAGCTCACTAACTAACATGCTGTATCTTGTTTGTTTAATCATAAAAAATGGTAGAGTAATTCCGTGCCAACTCACTTGGCTTCCTAGTTACTGTTATGGATTTTCATGAAAAGATTCATTTGTAACATTTTGTATTAAATGCTTGGGATCTTGTTAAATCATATAGCTGTACTCCAAATACTTTTGGACATTTTTCAAGTTTTGCAATCAGGGCTAGATTTTCAGCATTTTTTGTGATTCCTTATATGTGTATTCTATACCTCACCAGTTACTTATTTTTTTTTACTGGAACTGGCTGAAAAGGGTCCTGATCATCCAAGAGACCCTAAGGAAACGTGGCTACATGGTTTTGTTTAAATATTTGTTGCTTAATGGTTGCAGTAATCAAATGAATAACAGAATGTCATTTCTTTTTTCTTTTTTTTTTATTAGAAAGATGAATCTGTCATTTTCAAAATGTCATATGTCCACTAATTTTCACTTTCTTGCAACCAAATTATTAGTTCTGTGTAGAATTCATGTAGTTCTGTCACCTATAAAAGTTATTTGGGTCTCCATAAAAAAAACAAATGCTTAGCTAAATATAGCTTTAGAGCTGAAAAATCCACTATTATGGTCTTTTGACCCTGGATTCTCCCATGGAGTACACATACAATACATATGATACACATACACTATGTCCAACTGGGACACCACCTCTCCTCCACCCGGACTGAGCACAGGCTCCCCACAAGAGTATGTGCTGAGCCTGCTGCTCTACACCTTCTGTCACAGACTATAGACCCACCCACTTCAGTAACACCATCATGAAGTTCGCAGACAACACGACGGTGGTGGGACTGATCACAGGGGAAATGAGTCTGCCTATAGGATCGAGGTCCTGAAACTGTCTGAGTGGTGCTTAGCAAACAACCTGTCTCTGAACACCACAAAGACAACAGAAATCATCCTGGACTTTAGGAAACACGGGACAGATCCATCTCCCCTCTACATACAAGGCATACACTGTGCACACTGTGATGTTGAAGTGGTTTGGATTTATCTCTGGGCAATCCCAAAGTAGTGCTGTGTCACTTAATTCTCCAAAGCTAAGTAACAAATCTGAAATTTCCTCTGAAACACTTCAAGTGGCTTCATAATGAAGACTCTTGCTGGCCAGAGTTAGATGTTGACAGCAGGTAAAAATGAAGGAATAATCTGTTGAATCATGTCAGGCTTAAACGTATGTACGGATAAAGAGGTTTGTGCAGTTTGTCTTTCTTAAAGTACAACTGTACCAATGTTTTGAAATTATTTATTGGTCTGGATAGAGCAGGGCATGATTTTAATTCCCAACAGTTGGATTTCTGCAACCCTCGTCATTCTGGCATCAATGAAAACTCATGTCTCAATGTCTTCATTGTGGACAGTGCTGAAGCTGTGATTTTAACCAGTGTGATATGATGAAATCATGTCCTGGTTTGATGTGATGTGCTGATTGGTCAATATACAAATTACCTTTGAATGTATGCCAAAAAACAAACACTCCTATCAGTGTATGTAATTCTACTGAAGGTAAGATGCAAGGGAGTTCACACTTGCCACTGTTGATGACAAGCAGTCCCCTATCATCAGTCCTCCATCAGTGCAGCAGATTTATTGTTCTGTTTTTCCACTGTGTACCAGGTGGGCTTCAGAGAGGAAGAACTCCTGCCTTTGACTCAGTGCAGAACTACTGCTCTCCTCGCACAGGTGGCTCCAATTCTTCCTGAGCTTTTTAAGTAGTTGCAATGAATCTGCCTATGAGAGTCCTAATGTGTTTCACATGGGGCAAGCTGTTCTTGCTGCTAGGTGGACCTTTCACACTGCAACAACGCACACAAAGTTCACTGAAGGACCCAAGGTTGCTCGGACAGCTCGCCTATGAACACACACAAAACAAAGTTGTCATTACATTCATAATTTTAAGTTTCCCTGCCCACTGTGGCAAGCCCTGTTCACTAATCAGGAGAAATGGTGTAAGATTTATTTGCGTAGTTTAACTGTCGTGGTGTCACTTACAATTTCATTTTCATTCAGTTCAACTTACACAAGGTGCAACCAAACAGGGGATTGGCCAGGTTGCACTGTAATGTCTCTGCAGGAGTATGACAGCAGTTGGTCGAAAGGCACAGAGCATCCACAGAAGCTAGTGTGACTGTGAGGAAATTCAGGTTGGAGGAGCCTCTGTACACTGCAGCTACTGTGCAAACCCCCCACAGGCCCTCAGTTTGAATTAGCTGCTGTGTTGGCTGCGAGTCATGACCAGCTGTGGGGAAATTCAGGGGAGACAGTATTTCAGTATGATTTTATGTGTGAGCTTGTGTGTGTGTGTGTGTGTGTGTGTGTGTGTGTGTGTGTGTGTGTGTGTGTGTGTGTGTGTGTGTGTGTGTGTGTGTTGGAAGAAGGTTTATTAATGCTGAACATAAGCTGTCAAGGTGAGGGTGGCTCAGGCCTCACTGTGCTTATATGGGTATTAGGAGAGATGAGGCCACATGCAGGGGGCTGGCCAGGGTCCTCTGTGGTCTGTTCACTGTCAACCCAATGATATTTTAATGCCTGTTAGTGTATTAGTTGTTGTTACAGTTTGGCCAAACGTAGCTCAGGAGAACTTTTCGGTGAGGAACTCTGTACTTTTCTGTAGTGCTCCTGTTTTATTTTCAAGTTAACCTGAAGCGTGGTCACACTGCTGTGTCCAGAGCTTTCAACAATGTTTAATGGTCTTCCTTAGCAGTTGGTATTTGCTTGGTTGCAACTGTCAAAACACCAGCCTCTGATCTCATTTGACAATTGTCTCAGCATTGACTTGTGCATGTTTCACTGACTATTACAGACCAGTAATTAAAGAAGTAAAGGCCCCATCATGTGGAAAATTAGATTCCCTGCCTTTTATTATTATAAAGCATAAGTGCTGCCTTCAGCCATGCCACTAGCATGGCTGTGTTGCAAAAAAAAATATCTGAGCTGATGCAGAAAGACAGTGGGTGGTGCTTGCTCAGGCCTGTGAGAGTGGACCAATAGGTGCTGACTGGGCTTTCTGTGTGGAGGGCCTTAAAGATACAGGCAATGGCAACAGAGCATTCAGACAAAGTGAGAGAAGACACCCAAAGTAACAGTATCAACCTGGAGATGATCTTCAAGCAATGTGACAGATGATTATCTAATTTCAGTTATCAATAGCAGCTCAGGTAGTGGTGGTATATACCGTGGTTGCTTATACTGTAGCTGATTTACACAGCACAAACACGCCTTCTGCCATTACTGTTTCTTTCCCTATGATACAGCTCTATGCTACAGGCATGTTTTCCACATCACAGAACATGTGTTAATGTGATTGGTGTTTTGCCAGGTAATAAAAAAGGGTGTGATGGGGTGATTCACCAGGCTTCTCCGACCACATTTGAGATCCTATCCATATGGCTGCAAATACATTGGAGCAGTGATTAACTAATTGTTGGACTCCCTTGAAGAAAGAAAATAAATAGTTTGTCACCATTTTTGTTCCACTTTCCTGTCCACCCAGTACTCTTATTTCTGCCGCATTGCGATATTTATACATTCAATGGCACTTATATTGAAAAGGACACTTGAGACCAGTCTTAGTACTTGAAACTAGAGGGTTGCCAATTCAAAACCTTGGAATACTGGTAAAATGTAGGGTGTTTGTAGCAAACATGCGGCTCACAAAAGCCCTTCTAACACATGCCCAAGTCATTCAGCACCATTACTTTGATTAATTTCATCATGTCTCTGAATGTTGTAAAATAGTCTTTGTAATAATTTGGCACATGCTGCCTGTCAAAATGTAAATCAATATGACTGACTTGCTTTGCGGTTCTTTTGTTTGTGACTTTTGTTTTTGTAACAAAGTGTTGTCAAGTCAGCTAAATTCAATGATCTGTCCTCTACAACTACACGATGGTGTGCATGGTAAGCATTATACCTCAGAACCAACCTGTTAGCTTTTCGTGAACATGATTGTATGCTAATATTAGCATTTAGCTCAAAGAACTGCTGTGCCCAAGTATGGGTTAAGACCCTCTTGTCCTGTATTTATCTGCAAATAATTGCATTTTATGTATAATATATTGACATAATTAACAGTAATAGAAATATTTAGATTGTTAGCATGCAAAGAAAAAAAAAAAGTAAGATTGCGAACATTACACATGCTCAACCATAGCCATATGTTAACTATCCCCTTGTGAGTTTTGTTGTTTTTGATCTCACTTCAGCTCTGTTGTGCTGAAGTAGAACCTCACAGTGCTGCTAGCATGACTGTGGACTTTGTATGATTAGAAGGTTACACTGTATATCCTTGATGTGTCTAACTTTGAGCCTCTTGGCTTGCATGCTTACATGTCTTATAATGAGTAATAGTGAAAAGATAAGTAACCACCTAAGGATCTTAACAGATGCATCTTCAAAGGTCACAATAAGTGCTTTTAAAACATGTTGTGATCTGTGCGTGCTTTAAGCTCCAACACTTCTTGCCTCTAACTTTCTTCTCTTTAAATGACTAGTTTAGTAATGATGAGCGCATCCAATTAGGTGGAGCTTCCAGCCACCATGAGTCTGCTTCAGATCTCTCTGTAATGCTGATACAGATATGCCAAACATTATTTTTGCTACATTTTAAGGATGACGTGTAATTCCCTTTGTCTGGTTTCAGTCACCTCATAGGAATGACGCTCACTACTGTCCTTCAGATTGGATGACTGTTACAGTACTGTAATCTTCACTATGTCTTCCTTCCTCTCTCTGTCTTCTGTCGCTCTGTCCAGGCTGGTGGTTTGTCAGCACAGCAGAGGAGCAGGGCTGGGTGCCGGCCACATACCTGGACTCCCAGAATGTAACCAGAGATGATTTGGATCTGGGCACTTCCAGGACTGGAGAAGGTTAGTGCAGACACAGACACAGACACACGCACACACACACACACACACACACACACACACACACACACACACACACACACACACACACACACACACCTTTATCAGATTTATTAAACACAGAATGAAAAAGAGATGAAGGTCATTCTGACCTGCTTGTTTATGTGTGTACTGGGCCACGATTTCTCAATAATGTTTTTTGGTGGCTGGTTTTTCTGTGCTCACATCTCAATCTAAGAATAAAAGCAGCTTACAGAAGTCAGTGCAATACACACACATGCACATACACACACTTCCAACCACACATTGGGAACCTTGAAGACCACAGTTGCAGCTCCGTGGTGAAATTGTACCAGACTGCAGCCAAAGGATTTGCAATATTTTGGCACCACAGAAAATTCCTTTGTACTCCCCCGGGAGGCTGCAACTCTTGCAGGAGCCGCGTTTTGTTGTGACCCTATCCTCTCGCATGTTTAGTCTGACTGTTGGGAGGAAGTTTCATCACTGTGTCACAAGCCCCTTTCTACTTCTAGACTACAGAAATCCAATAGTGATAAATAAAGCCCAATTACACTAGTATGAGAACACGCATGAGTTGCAAGCAATGCATAAATGCAGACAGTTTATCTGCAGTCGTAAAGAAACAGGAATGGTATAATATTGTATCATGCTGCAGAGTGCCACTGGAAACTTTTAATGTCTCTCATTATGACATGCAAGCCTCCACACTTTATTGAATTGTGCACATTCTGCAAGACACGCGCACACACGCACACACACACACACACACACATCACTGCTAGAGTGACGACAGCTCCTGTACAGTTGTCAGTGGCTGTAACATTGGAAACCCTTACATGTCCTGGAGGTGAAACAGCTACGTGAATATGGAGCATTAGTTGTCTGTGGGTTAAATGTTTTCCTTAATGTTTTGTTTTTTTTTTTTTAAATGAGACTTTCCATTACTTTATTTTTCATGAACAATATACCTGGTGTAATTTGATGAGCTATAGAGTATTAGACTGGGATTAAACAGTTACATTTTATTAAGCCATTTACAGGACAATTCTGTTTCATTACAACTTGGTTATTATATTTGTAGCTTGGTCCCTCATTTTTGGCAGCTCTGATAACTTGTTTTGTTCCTTGCAACTTTAAGGGGGGTGCTATTTGCATGACATTTAAGGGGGAAAGTACCTTGTGTCTATGGTTATTAATAGACTGGTATAGGGATGATATTTGTAGGGGCTGGGATTGATGGTAGGCCAGGTATAGATATTGGAAATTAATAATTGTTGATAGTACTTACTCTAATTGAATTAATCTAAATTAATTAAAATCAATGATCAAATCATTACAATGGGGCACCACCCTGGAATCAGGCCAAAAACAGCCACATTTTTTATACCATGGTCTGAGGGAATACTCAATTCTGATTGGCTGCAGGGTGTCCATCAGCCCCTGATATATGGACACCTACTAAGTAGTTCCAGTCAAACTGTCTGTTCACTGCTCTAAATTAATGCACTAGCTGGCCTATCCACTTGAAAAAAAATCTTCAATATTTTATTTCCAACACTGAGTGCAGTCCATCAGTCCTTCAGTGCCTTATCCTCTGAACGCCACAGGGTGGCGACTGTAACACACGCGTTTGAGGTACAATCCAAACATTTGGAGTAAAATCAAAACATTTGTGTGCTCCTTTTAGTAACAGTTGTGCAAACGAAAGTTCAACTGCTTTTATTTTCTCTGTGGATCTGGTAGCAGCGGAACTGATGTTGCGTTGAGTTGTGCTCTCAGATGATGGGAGATTGGAATTGTCAAATCTGGGGGGACTGTGACAAGCAGGCACCACCTTCTGGACATCAGGTGCATTCGGTGCACTTTCCTTAGCTTACCAAGATTTGTTAGTGCAAGGAGGCTGCATTTAAGCTTTGGTCTACAGACAGGCCGGAGCCATGTGGTGAAGATCCTCAACATAGGCTAACCCGGAAGTTAGCATCGCCTTGATTCGCTCGGCAAAAAGTCTATTGGGGATTTTTCAATTGGATGTGGATTATCACCAAAAAAGGGGTTTGTGGCTAGTGCATGATACTTACACATTATGTTCAGCAAGAAAGTAAAAAGCTAATGTCACCACTGAGCGTCTTGATACACAAAGTTTTTTTTATAACTGATCAGTGTACAAGTTGAAAAGATAGAGTTGGAATAGTTTGCAACTAGTAGTTAGTGCTAATAGTGGTAACCATGGACCTTATATCAGTATGTATAATCAAATTCAACACAGTTTAGACAAAAAAGTGGCACCAAAAAAGTGGACAAAGTCAGAATATTTGAATGATATAGCTCCCAGGTCCCTCCTTCTTCCTCTCTGCTGTGCTGCAGCCCTGCCTTCAAAGCATGTGGTTAAAAAAGCTTATGGTTAAAACATAGAATGAGGCATATATTAAGCAGGCAGAAAAGCAGCTAACTTTGCGTCGCTCCTGAGTCCTTACAAATCCCGCAGTTCCCTCCACCTCTGAAGTGATGCTCCAATATCCTAGATTTCTTTCTGGCTCAGTCGAATTCTTTGTTTTTACACTGCTTTTCTTCGTCAGTCTTCTTATTTCTTCTCTTTAACATGGGCAATGATGGGGCATGTTTAGGCTCTGCTGTTGTTGTCTGTTCTCCTCCATTGTTTACAGTTTGAGCTTGAACTTATCTGACCAGGTAAGAGCAGACGCTGCTCCTGTGCGGGAGAGGGGGGCTTTTTAGCTCCCTGGTCAGTTTAATCCTGTTTTCACCAATCAGATCACCTTATCCACTCTGTCTCACTCTCTTGCTCTTAATAAAGCCCCCAAAATCCTTTAAGATATTGGCACCTATATATATATATATATATATATATATATATATATATATATATATATATATATATATATATATATATATATATATATATATATATATATATATATATAACTATATATATTATATATATAACTATATATATTATATATATAACTATATATATTAGGGATCAACCGATATGGATTTTTCAGGGCTGATACCGATACCAATTATTGATAACCAAGCGAAACCGATAGCCGATATGTATAACCGATATTTATTTGCAGTAAAAATGAAAATGTTGGTGTCAGAATTTACAGAAACACACCTGGGATTAGAATGAATACAGTATGCTGTTTGTTTACACTGAAAAAATGTCCTTTAATTTTTATTTTTTTCACATAACATGAACATGAACACATAATCTTAACTAAAATGCCTATTTTATAGATATAATAGTTACTTTTCAGATTAAAATTTTACATAAAACAGCAGGAGTAAATAAAGACACAACTTTCAGTGCTCACCAGAGTTTTTCACTTATAGTTCCTTATTTATTATTATATGTATTTATTTAGAGAAATGAATTCATATTCTGAATCTCAGAACATTAAATGTACACTATTGTGCTTAGAACTGTATTACATAAGAATAAGGCACTTGGCAATTGTAAATGCAAACAATAAAGGCTACTTTACACACGTGGGTTCTAGACGCGAAGGTAAATTTATTGATTGAAAAAACTCGTGCTCTCTGCTTGAGTCATTGAAATGGCCCATCATTTCCCTGGACTTTATGAGTGACCGGCAAAAAGACGAATATTTAACACATATTCTGTGTGATCGTTGTGTAGTGGCAGCATGAGCACTGAGCGAGAGGACACGTTAGTGTGTGGTGGCAAACTTATAGGCTATAATGGTCTCGGGTGTTGTTTATTGACAAACCAGGAGCCGCCCCACGGGCTGAGACACGTTAGGAGATTAATTATTCCCACAAAGTAATGATAACCGTAAGGGTCTCCTATTATTATTGTGCATCTGGCCCCAGCTCTAAAGCGGCCGGTCGTGTCAATCATAATGTAGCGGTGAGCCATCATTAAATAGCCTATCCCATGTTGAGGTTGTGAAAAGTTTGATCTCAACAACTTTTTTTTTTTTTTTGTCGTGAGTGATGCTAGTCCTATCTTGCAAAGTCGTATGCTTGATGCGACTAGACAAGTAGGTTGGTGAAATGTCGACTCTGGGCCTGAATGTTATCACTAATATTGATCAAGGCTGTGGTATTTTTAAAACTTCATCAAAGGGCTTTGAAACTTCGACTGACACTGCCTTACCTTTTCTGCTGGAGCAGCCACCGGAGCTATCCTCTGTTTCTGCTCTGTGTCTGTGGCACTGCATGTAGAGGCTTCAGTGTTGATTGATTGGTTGTCACTGGCTCACTTGTGCCAAGTAGCCAATCAGTGAGGGATGTGGGCGGGACATTGTTACACAACCAAGAGAGTGGTGACTTCAGGCAGAGAAGGCTGCATCAGAGCCGAGGGAGCGCATTTTAAAATACATTAATTAATTTTATTGGTTATCGGTGAAAAAAACAGCCGATGCCGATGATCGTAAAAATGCCAAATATCGGCCGATATTATCGGCCAAGCCGATAATTGGTCGATCCCTAATATATATATATGTATATATATATATATATATATATATATATATATATATATATATATATATATATAGAGAGAGAGAGAGAGAGAGAGTGAGATAGATAGATAGATAGATCTTACTTCTTTGCTGAGTTTAATTCATACAGGAAGTCCCTGAGCTCACAGCTACATGCAAGAAGTGTGTAACTGTGTGCCACACACACTCATTTCCCTCCCACCCCCATCATGTCAGTGGGCCTCATTTTCCCACTAGGTCGGTGTTTGCACACACCGTCACTTCTTATTTCTGATCTCCCCCTTCTCGCTTCATGTCGTCTCTTACATCTCATTATCTCTGCGTGGTCTGTAACCTAATTCCACTGACAGCTCTGCTTGCTGGGAGGGAACCGACAGGTACAGCCCAGCCCTGCTGAAATTACCTCGGAATAACATTTCCCTTTGTGCTTTCCTTTAGCTGATATTTCAATTAGGAGGTCAACGGGAGTAGGGTGATGCTCAGTGAGATGGGTGGTAGGCAGAGAGGAATCAAAAGGGAGAGGAAATGACAAGTAGCAGAAGCACACAAAGGGGGAGAGGGCAGATGTCAAGCATGAGGTAAAATGGAAAGACAAGATGGTGAAGAGAGGGCAGAAGATGGAGAGAGTGAGCAAGAAAGAAGGAATTAGATTACCACAGCAGGCAGAAGACAAGTGCTGTTTGAATCTAGCTGTTCCCACATTAATGTGTTAGCTCTTCATGTGGCCTTTGATAAGGCACTAAGAAAGGAATATGACTCATCATGCTATGACTGATGCTTTAACATACAGGCTTTGAACTAATAAGGAGTGAAAGAGGTCAAGAGTTCAGCAAGACAGCTACATTTCCCACTGAAATACTGTATGTATAGCTCATGAGTAACCCGTTTACATCAGCGTGACCTGGGCCCTCGCCCTCCCCCTGAGTTGGTCAGCAGAGCTAAAATCTTCATCGCAGAATAGTAATTAATAGTTAACCAACTAGTCTGTCAGTTATTAGCCATCAACAACTGCATTTTCCTTCTGTATTCTTCTCTCTGTTTCAAGATATGGGCCTTTATTTCCATAGAATTCTTAAACCAAGTTTATTGTATTAGTGACTGATGTTAAACCTGCTACAGGGAGCTTGAATGGTTTGTTGTTCCCTGCAGCCTGTCAGCACTCTGCTATAAATTATAGTTTTAATTTTGTGACTTATCTGACCCATTGGTTTGCTTTTGTAGGTCATATACAGTAGAGGGATCAGTATTGTAATTTGAACTACCTCATAACCAGTTTTAGGATATAAGGTTTTTGTACTCAATTATAGAGAGAAATTATGATACATTGGTTCACAGAGTATGCATACATACTCCCTATAAACATATCCCTCCATTATATTGTACCTAATCAGGTTTTCAAAAGGAATTCCTCATTTATAGATTTATTTTATTTCATTGTAAATGTGATTCTTTAAGGCTGTTTGGATATTATTAATCGTAGATGAAGGCATTTCTTTTCATACATTTCAGTCTTGAAAAATAAACAGTTTTTGGGGTGAGCTTATATAAAATTGATTTTAAAATTTGATGAGTTCTGACAATTGAGCAAGTTACCGAAGGCAAAGATGGTACCTATTCAGTTCAATGAAAATTGCTCTCCTGGCTCATACACCAAAAAGAGTTATTTAGCTTTCTGATCATACAGCCCTCTGAATGTGCGCAGTAGTTGTTACCCTGCCTGCAAGTTCCCTCTCAGCCCATAGAGTTAATATGGTGATGATTTCACATTTTCAAAAATTGCTTTCTTGTCTCAAGGAAAGTTTTACAAATGTAAAACCAAGGCTGAGCAGTGTTGCCATATTGAGGTCTTGGTCCAAGATACCTGTTACAGTGGCTGAATGTTACGATGTGTGTGGAGAGAACATGGAAAGTGTCAGTTGACATGCTTACGAAATTTGTTAATCGAGGTGAATACTGCCTGTAAATAAAGCACCCTAAGATGAGGATAAAACTACATTGCACAACATAATAAATATGCCTCATAAAAGTACAGTACACATCCATCCTCCAAAAAAGAAAAGTACAGTATAATAAGTATTGGTTGGCTACAGTTCATATGAAAAGAATAAGGATTATCCTGCCGCTTTTTGATTTTATGCACTTATGCATTTATAGGGAAATGTGTAGTAATGTTTTTGGACTATGACCAATGCTTGGCTAAAATGCTTACAAACCTTGTGGCTATTGCAAGCTGTTTATTTGCCATTGTCCCTCGGAAAGGATTTTGGTTCTACTACTAACAGCTTTTGTTGCCTTTTTTTCACTGGTTCATTTATGCATCTTATACTAACTCTGCATATGTTTGTTTGTTTTCCTCCTTGGTTCTTCCTCATCATCATCAGTCACTAAGAGACGCAAGGCACACCTGAAGAGGCTGGACCGCCGCTGGACCCTTGGGGGTATAGTCAACCGCCAGCAGAGCAGAGGTGAACATGGAGACCGTGGGCACACACACTCACACACACAGAGTACACAGTTTGGATAAATGCATTGTACGCCACACGGATGGGCTTTGACATACATATACTGTATGTACAACACAAACTCACAAAAACGTGAATCAGAGAACAGATCTTAAACATCTTAACAGATCTTAAATGTTCTCTTCCAGCTGGTTGTTTGAAAGTGGAGCTGTTTTTGGCAAGCTAACATTTTGCTGGATAAAATGTATTCAGTGCAAATGGTCATGTGCCTCGTACTTTGAACAATTTGAAAAATGTCAGTACATTTGTTCTTACCTGAGCTAGTTCTTTAAATGCTGTATAATAGATGAGAGAATCCCACAGCAGACATTAAGTGGTGATGAAAATGTGGATAAGAAAGCCGTTTTAACAAAGGACAAGAAACACCCACACATATACATACAGTCCACACCTTCTTCTCATACTGTAGAAAACAGACCTACAGTACTACTGCTAAGCCCCTCTCGTGGCCCCACTCCTCACATATTATGAGGCCAGACTGTAAACAAATGCATTTACATCCTCGCAAATGAGCCAACAACAAATGGCCTCAAGTATCTACCAGGAGCAGCATATTGGGTGGCCATGAGTCAGCTCTGACAGTAAAATCACAAATCACACGCCATCAAACTTGGATGTTCTTTCGCTCACGCTGAACAGCAACATAATTGGACTGCATTAAACAGATCTGGGTAATCAAGGCGCTTCTGCTCCCACAGAACAAACGCAACAACCTTGATGGCCATGTGAACATAAACAGCCATATAACAGTGTTGCTACTTACTTTATGCAAGCTCCCTTAGGTTTAAAATGTTGTTAATGACTTATGCATTTTGCTTGTTAATCTTAAAAAAAGGAAAACATAAAAATTTCTTTGCATTCTTTAATTTTTTGCTTTTTGCAAGTTTCATGCAGTTTTGTCAGTCATTATTGACTGAAGACTGAAAGTGAGACGTGAGTCTGTCTGAATGAACAGTCACTTCTCTTGGGGGTGAGCTAGTGCGTTCTAATGCAAACTTTTCTCAGACTGTCTGTTAGGCACGTGTCTGGTTCCAGGATTAGTCAGGGCTTCTAACAGACGCCTCCTAGAAGCTGTTCCTGGACCAGTGAAAAACCTTGAGAATCTCTTTGTTTTCTTACAGTCACAATAAAGTCTGGCTGGACTTGCTCGGACTTCCATTTTCATCCAGACCAGGGGGCCACAGGGCACAAATGATTAATCTGAGGAGACTGAACACAGCTTAAATGCAGGTCAAATGGCATGTGCTTCTACTCTAGAGAGTGTATAGTAAATGTTACAGCACAGGAGAGGAATACATTGATATGAAAACAACTCCTGCCTCTTTGAAAAATTGTGTGGGTAAAGAATAGTGATAGCTATTGAGAGACAGAGGAAAACTACTCATTCATGTCTTGTTTAGGAGCTCAAACTTTTGTCACAAGTCGAAGCAGAGATATTAAAGGATGACCTTTTACAGTATATGGCCTTTGATAGACTGGAATCAAAAGATATGAGACATTAAGCAGATTAAGGATACACTGGTAGCCAGGTCTGCAGCAACGTTACCCAACCAGATATGTCTACAAGAACAGCAAGAAAGTCATGGAAAGTGTGAAAATGGGGCAGCAGTCCAATCTGCAGACTGGTTTTAATCACATAGGCTTGTGCCTCTGTAGAGCGTGGGTGAGTCATCCAACTCCCTGTCGCCACCAGAGAATGAGGGCATGCAACACTTTTGGAGGGCCTGTTCTTCAGTTCCAACACCTACCTTTCCAGGCTCTGAGATTTGTACTCTTGTATGTAGGGCTGCTATTTCAGGTCATTTTTGTGTGGCTTTATTAAAACCCTTTGTGTTTGTTTTGTTTTCGTGATGGCTCTTGTATTTGTATACACTTGAACTTACCAGTTTCTCATGAATGCAAAAATGTGCAGTCACTACCAAGCAAGAATGGATTTCAGGGTAATGCAAGCAACTATCCCAGTCAAGCTGCAAGCGAAGGAGGAACTGAGACCGCAAACAGCCCCAGGTTAATGGTTGGGCAGGCTGATTGGGTTCAGCCACTACTCTTTATTATTGAGTCTCACTCACAGTTTTGTCAAATTTGATAACCTGGAATGAGACTAATGTGGAGCAGCTGTATTTGCCAGTCTGGGAATTAACCTCAACATCAATTGTCTTTCTCCTGAATTCCTCTCCACACCTTTAAAACAAGGCAGGGGGCTGTGTCGGTTAGGGTATGTGGCTTCAGGTACTGGTAGATAGGAAAGATGATCCAAGAAGTCCAGTTTGAGTAAGAAATCCATAAGCTGCAAGCCTTGTCAGATGAAAACAGCTCACAACCGATAATAATATTGTGAGACTTTTTACAACTCCAAAAGACATCACAGGGGTCACTGATTTATATAGTGTTGCAACGATGCTGTGGTTATTATACACTGCAAAACCTTGCAGAGAATGATTGCCATAAAACATTACTTTATTATCTATTTTGACAGTCAGTCAAAACTGAAAAATAACACATAAATAACAATTCCTTTAAAAGCTGTGAAATAGAACAGTTTAAAGCAGCGGTGCACCAGAAACTTAAGTAATTCTGGGAATAGATAAAACGTACTCACGGATCTCGATTGCTAGCATCACCGAACTTTGAAGGGCTAATATTGATATAATATAATAATAGATAATATAAGATAGATCTTGCCATGAAAAGACATCTGTCATCTTTTCTTGTATACTAAAGTTACATAAATATATATTAAATGTCAGTCCCACCATTCAAACCATTCAAGCATTTGCAGCTCACAGCTTACTTGTATTTTTACAGCTGGTCATTATTCCCCCTTACCATGATTTAACATTGCAAATGCCATTATAGGCCACCAAAAGAGCTAGATAATGTCATGGTAGCTAAATCTTGAAACCTTCAGCCCAAACACACAGTTTTATAGCCATAGTTCACCACATGGTTTTCGTTGAAAGGTATGTGATCTGAAAAAAAAGAGACAGCTGGACTGTATCTGAAACACGTCAGTGGGTCGTTCACCATCTGCATTTGGCTCTTAGATGGTCAAAAGCTATGAGAGTGTGTTGGATTGTCAATTTTGTACACCACAAGGGTTGTTTTGGTCAGTCCAGGTTTTTTAAAATTTTTTTTAAACCTTTTGTTGTAGAGGTATTGCATATTCATATTTGTATTAACATATTGATTAAGGCAGCCTTGGTGTAGCTCTAATAGAGTATTTAAAACACTGCTGCGTGATTCTTTAGTTCAAAGAATTGTGACAAATCCACAACTAGGGTTACAGAGGACTTTAGAGTACAGTTTCTCATGGCAGCAAGTGTTGTTGGCTACATTGCAAACAAGCAAAAGGCTTCTAGACCAGTAGCGCTTTTTCCACAGCTGAAAATAGGCTCATCATGAAAAGTGCAGCTGCTGCTTACTGGAGACATGTCAAACATTTTTGTGGATTTTCCAACTTCCTCATTCACCACCACTCTTCATTTTGGGACTGTCCTCTGTTACTGTCTGTTGACATCCAATTTCCTTACACTGTGTGTCTCAGCCTCACATGAGCTTCAGTTAGACCTGGATCAGATACCACTGTGTGCAGTTACAGTAGTGGTTTGTGTTAATTCTGTTGGCACAACAGATGGTTTTGGTTTGCTATTGGAAATAATTTGAGTGCTAGAAAGTTAAGACAACCACAAGAAAGTCTGAATTTTATCTCCAAAGTTAAAGCCAAAATTTCCATCTTAACACCTTTTTTTCCCCTATTTTTATCCTCCCCACCGTCTCCTCCATTCCACCCTTGTCTGCTTTGTGAATGGGAGCACCACTGTCCCTGTCTGAGTGCACTGCTGAGCTAGCGATAAGAAATGGTTGAGTGATGTTTAACAGCTCTGTGCAGACACTTGAGATACAGTTTGATTTAGTAGCACTGGCAAAGGACAAAAACAAAGACCAGCCACACAGGATTGATGTTCTCCCAGGATGTAATTTGCTAATGGAAGAAAACAGTCGTATACTCTGTAGCCCACTTGCTGACAC
Organism: Acanthopagrus latus; assembly: GCF_904848185.1. Lineage (NCBI taxonomy): Eukaryota > Metazoa > Chordata > Actinopteri > Spariformes > Sparidae > Acanthopagrus > Acanthopagrus latus. The sequence goes on along the minus strand of NC_051039.1, from coordinate 30,197,984 downwards.
AGAGTTCTTTGCCTTTTATGTGATGCTTCATAAAGATGAGAATGTGATCCTGAGTACTGACAATGAAACAAGGTCGAGCACAGGACTCAAATTGCACATCCCAGGTCAGGCGAGGGTGTCCTGACCTACCTGGGGTTGCCGACTTGCTGCTGCCAACAAAGTGACTTGATTATGTTATCAGCAGGAATGGCGTCTTGCACCAAGTTCAGTAGAAACCTTCCTCACGCCGCCCTTCTGGCTGTGGTCCATTCTTTCACAGACTGTTATCATTACAACAATCCCTAATCCCTTACTCCCTAATCTTATTTTATATAGTTCAACTGACTGTCGTCTCACCACGCTGCGCTGTTCCTGCATTGTGATGACATCGTATCATACATTTACAGCTCATGAAACACACACACACACACACACACACACACACACACACACACACACAAGGGTTGTTGATACCTGGTATCAACATCGATTTTGAAACATTTGATCACAAGTGGACCACTCTAAGTACAGCAGTGAATTCCCCCAGGATTCATTGAGGATACTGTCTGTTCCAACTGATCCAAACTGATCCGTACACTAATATCTGCAATAATCCCAGACTCCCTTAACAAAGTGTCATTTTGTCATGGCGTCATTGTACCAGCCTGTCTGTTTTTGTGTATGAAGTGCATCTTACCTGCCAACATTCAGCAGCTGTCTGAACGATCTTTCAACTGATCTCACGTTTACACTAAATTTATGAAAGAAAACAACATTTTTTGAGAGTAAACATGTCAAATTTTACAAATCCAATAAACAGTAACCAATATAGGTTACTCCTTTGCTGCATGTGGAGAAAGTCCCCACACTATGAAATCACCCAATTTTGTGCGTTGTTGAGTTAAATAAAAAACTCCATAAACTGTGTGAATAGCTACTTACAAAAATTCTTGTAAATTCGGCAGATGTTATACATGGAAATATTTCTTTGCTTTTGTAAAAAAATAAATACTGTGTCCATTTGTCCCTGTGGATCAAGTGTTCGCTTGAAACACATGTTAATGCCAGCTGTGAACTCTCTTGGAGCTGTCCAAATGTATTTGGGTCACTTAGGACAGATGTTAATACTGGATCTAAACAACTTAGCGGGTGTAAGTAATTCAATCGTTTGTCATTTATTTAGGGGATTGCTCGCACATCCAAAATCGCTGTCTGTACTGTCACATAGTTCCAACGATTTTGTTAGTAGTACATTGATACATACGTAAAAAGCTGACACATTTAGGTAGACTTAAGTAAGCCACCCCATTTTTATTCCCTGTCCATCTGCTAGTACTCACACCAAACCTCTACACACACACACACACACACACACACACACACACACACACACACACACACACACAGCATGCTTTGCCAGCTGAGGTTCATGCCCACACATTCCACTCTGCTCCACATTATTGTCAGGCAGGAGATGACATACCCCACCTAATGAAAGCATGCGTTGAGTTAAAGGCGCATGCATCTGAGATATTATCCTAGCCCCTCATGTTTCCTTGAACAATGCTACTGCCTCTAGACATCTGGGGTCACATTCACTCCTGTCTAACTAATTTATTCTCTGCGTGTTTACGTTTCCTGTGGCCATTTCTATCTGCCAATCATTCATCTCCTCCTCTGCTCCCATCATCTGCCTTGGTGTCTATAAATCCCCTGACCTTCTAATGCTCCCCACTATGACCACTGTAGGATTTCTTTCTCTAGGTTCTTGGAAGGCTAGCAGAGCGTGAGAGGCAGCGTGGCGGTCAAATAGGGATAAGAGTAGAGAGATCTTGGTCCAAATATCTTATCTCCTCAAGGGAGGCCCCAATTGTAGACCTGCTGCTAGAAGAGGAATCTCCCTCTGGAGAGAGAGGAACACTGGATCTGGGTCCAAAAAGCTTGAATGAGGCCCAACATGGAGAGAAGGGGAGAGGTTCAGCCAGTAGAGGGAGCTGGTTATTACTGTGTTTGACAGGGGGAGAGTGTTTGTGTTGGTATTGAAATAGTTAGAGCATTTTAAGTAGGTCACATTAGCCATTTTTCCCTCATAAGGTCCCCTAGGAAGATGTAAACTGTAACAGTAGTTTAACCCCTCTGTGTGAGACTGTTTAATGACACCATTTCACTCACTTTGCCTCCCTTTCTCTTTCCACCAGAGGAGAAATATGTGACGATACAGCCGTACACCAGTCAAGGGAAGGATGAAGTCAGCTTTGAGAAAGGGGTCACCGTGGAGGTCATCCAAAAGAACCTGGAGGGCTGGTGGTTTATCAGGTCAGTAAAAAGTTATATGTTTAAGAGGCGCAGCTGACCGAACCACCACAGAGCAGGAGGATCGATGCTGAAATTGAAAGTTAAATGAGCGAAATGGAATCTGCACAAAGTTCCTTGTTTTTCTCATCCAATGTCAAAGTGGACAAGCAGTGACATTGCTTGGAGTTGGCATAGCTTAAGGGCTGTGATCAAGGCAGCGCTTTTCTGCAGCTCTCATTTGCATAATGGTATTTAAGATGAACCATTAACATATGGCACTCTCCACAGTTCAACTGGGTGTCCTGCCTGGGATTTCTAATGCGTATGTGTGTTGTTTACCCAGGCAGTGTGTATTTCCTGTCAGTTCTTTATTTCTGTGTATCCCTGTGGGCATAAGTGAGTGGAGCTCCTCTTCACGGGGAATTACTATCACATGCTGCCTTACGGCATCTGACATACATATGCACACAAAAGAGTGTGCAAACTTAATTACACTGGATCTTATGCCCCTGTCCCTGTCAAAGGTGCTTGTGTGTGCAAGTTTCCACTTGTGTGTGCTTGCTCAGATAGCTTATTGGGGAGTTTTTCTTTTACAGCTCAAATACCTAAGAACAGTGGTTGTCTAATGCTGTTTACAGATTGTAAAAACGGCTTTACCGGACTTGAATGCACAATTGGCCATTTTAGAGCGCAACAAGAAATAAACCCTCAGATGCATGTCTGAGTCATTCTGCTCTCAGTGGGCCTTTTTACCAAAGTGAAGTCCAGGCATGGAGCTTTTTTTAATTATGGAGACTCCTTGTGGTCGTAGTTCGAGAAATGCAAGAGGGGAGCAGAAACGATTGTTTTTCTTTTGAGTAGAAAATGGCCCACCTAGAGGCAAATGACTCAGAGTTGCATTTGGAAACATTACTTATTGTTTTGCAAAGCACTCTAAAATTACTCATTTAGTTTAACAATTAATTTTGAAACTTGGGCAAGCAGTGTCCCTTTGTATATATTACTGTATGCTTTCTGTTTACCTGCCTCTGGCTACTCTTACTCTACTAGAATTAAAATAGTGTCTGTTTTGCAGTGCTTAAGATCTTGCTTGGTGTATCGTAGTACATAGTTAAATGCCAGATAATGTGTACATTTAGCTGTTTATTCATTCGAGATATGATTTATGATCCAATTAAATCAGATTGAAGGGGGTTAATGGGGTGTAATTCCAGTTTGGGGGGATTAAAAAAGAATGTTCAAAATCACACAACAGAGGCTAAGAGCACCAGATTCTTTGCCCCTTATATGGGTCAAGCTTCAGAAACAATGGATCATGCATTTTCCATAATGCAGCATCAATTTGTGTTATGGTGTGTCCCATTTGAACTGGGAAGTCAGAATTTCTAAGTTCCCAGTCGGCAATTTACACACACACTAAATTAGACCTCACCAACCCAACCTGAAAAATCCAACATGTCTGCTCCACTTATCAACATCTGTGAAAGCTGTAGAAGATACTGTTAAGAACCTCTTCTGTCTCATAAATCAGTATTAAACACAGTCATGTTTAACTTCTATCAAAGTGCTTTGGTGTTTTTACGAGCAAAATATTGTGTAATGTGTCTTTATTAACTGGTATCACAGTGGCTATCCTGGCTAAATCTGGTTTTCCAGCTTCTTTCCCTCACAGTGTGCATTTACAAAGATCAGATTCTCACACAAAACACAGTTAACATTAAATCTGTCACACAAAACTCTGCAACATTTATGTGATACTGGATAATTTACTGGATAAGTCATTCCCAGCTCCAACTTCTCAGGTAAATGGAATGCACCATTACCCTCCCTGCCTGGTAAATGTCCATGCCTCTTAAACTAAATGTCCCCAGGAATTATGACCTTTATGTGTAAAATTGCAGTATTGCCCCTTTAAATGACAGAAAAGGGGGAAAAAATCAGTAAGATACAATATTAGACATATTGTCTTTATGTATTCTCCCCACAGATACTTAGGGAAAGAGGGCTGGGCCCCTGCCTCCTACTTAAAAAAAGTGAAAGAGGATTTTTCCCCTCGCAAGAAGACCCTGACAGGCCCTGTGGAGATCATTGGCAACATCATGGAGATCAGCAACCTGTTGCAAAAGAAGTCGGTCAGTGAGAAGGACATCCAGACAGACGGAGAGGGTAGCACCACACCCGAACGCCACATCTCCAAGAGTGAGATCAGCTTGCCCATGCCCTTTAGTGCTGAAATCAATGCCGAGACAGGCAGGAGGCTGAGTGCAGGCCGTGACACCAACAGCCCATGTCTGGGAATAGCAGCAAGTGCTGCCCTGAATGAAAATAAAGCGAGAGGCGAGCCAGGGTCCCCAGCTGTTGCAAGAGTGGCACCGCATAGAGTGGAAATTGGTAAGTATTTGTTCTATGTTAGAAGACAATTGTACCAGTGAATAAAGCAGTACATGCATTGTAGCTTAGAAGAAAAAGAGTTTTAGTCTTTGTATGCAGCATTATGACATGTCATTTTCCTTTTGTCTAGGCTTTGATGCTATAGGTAAGCTACATGACTGGTGGTATATCTCATGGTGGAAATGGTGGCGGTTTAACCCAATGTCCAGTCACATATACCTTGTCAAACTAACCTGTGGGGATATTTAACATCTAATTTTGTGTGAATATCCATTTCACTCACATACTAAGAACTAAGAATATGCGTGCCTCATTCCTGAACATGTGATGGGACGTGCTGAGCACAGAAGTTGTTTTTTCTTTTGCAAATACATGAATGATAGAGACATAATTATCACACAAAGATAATTTTGATTTGAGCAAACTAAAATCTTTATTAAGCTCACTATATTTGTTACCCTTGGATGCTTTCAAAGTGCTTCTCTAAGGTAAACCTACCTCGACTGTGTTGAGTGTTAAAGTGTGCCACTGTTTCAGGCAATCAGAAAATTAGAGAAGGTAATTGTATTGGCTGTCTACTGTCAGATTCCTAATTCCTAATGTCATCAGGTACTGGGAAAGTAGGGAAGAACCTGGACTGGTGATCTGGTACACCACATTCTCACATAATTAAACAGATTACCAAGTTTTGTTAATTTTCATCTGTACTCTTTTGTTTTGCCACTTAGCTACCTTGATCTGTTCTAAAGTAGTTGGTAACTTTATGATTCTAGTTAGCTGGCCAAGGCATTACACTGTGGCTGTTGAGGGAGAGTTGTTGTCCACTAATTGAAGGGTTGTTGGTTTATTGTTAGCCACTGCAGTTTACATGTCAAAAGTGTCCCTGGCAAGACACTGAGCCTCAAATTGCTCCCTGTGGCCCTTGCATCAGTGTGTTAGTGTGCTTATGAGTAGTTAGTGTCCCAAATGAGCAGGTAGCACCTTGCATAACAGCCTCTGACAGCAGTGTATGAATGTAAACAGCAAATTAACTTGCATTTCTATAGCACCCTCTCCAGTCTACTGACAACTCAAAGCACTATACAACACTTACTACATTCACCCATTCACTCACAGATTCATATATTAATGGCAGAGGCTGCCATCAGGAGCAGTTTGGTGTTCGGTATCTTGCTCAAGGATTCTTCGAATAAGCCAGGGAATTGAACCAAGGAATCAAACTAGTAACCCATTCTACCTCCTGAGCCACAGGTGCCCCAAATGTGTGTGTGAATGGGTAAATGCAGAGTGAATACAGCCCATTCCATTTACACTTCTGTGTGAGGTGCTGTCGGTCAAGATGCACTTGACCATGCACTTGTCTGGCAATTCAGGAGTAACCTTATCCCATAGTGAGACATGCATGAGCATGAGTCAGATGTTTCACTGGACCTAATTTTTGCTGCTGGGCTGAAGCGAGAAGCATCTTTTGTTAATTTTGAATGACAAGTCAGGCGGCATTGGTCATACATTAAGGCCAAAAACCTTGGCCCAGTCTGACATGTTTCTTTGTTTATCAGGGTCTCCAAATCTGAGACAAAAGCCTCCACCAAGAAGAGAAACCCACCTGGTAAGAAAATTAACAAGCTACAGTTATCATGTGATTGTTTGTTCAACAGAAATATGAAAGAATGAACATCACAGTACTACTAAAGAATGTCTTTCGTACATATACAAACAATAATTATGGCTGAAAAAATAATTTCGACGCAATACATATACTTTAAATGAAAGACAACATAAAAGGAAAGATTATTAATTGGCTCCCAGGTTACTGCATGAGTTGGCATAGCAACCATGAAAGAAAAATAACAAAGTATTTTCTTTGACGATCTGTATTAACCACTGTGCACATTTAAGTGACAGTATTTACATACTATGATATGTGTGTATTATTATCATACTAAGCCACAAACCTTACATTTAAGATGATGCCTTTATTGTCTTTAGTCATAAGAATATTCTTATTCTTAAGTGGTAGTTAGACACCATCATGATGACTAAATGTGTTATCAGCCGCTCATGTCTCTCCCCCTTTGCTGCACAGGGATTCCAGTTACCCAAGCCACCAGAGCCACCTGCTGTGGAAGCTGAGTATTACACTATTGCAGATTTCCAGTCCTCCATCTCTGATGGCATCAGTTTCCGTGGAGGACAAAAGGCTGATGTAAGAGGCCAGATTTACATTGTTGTTGCTGAGATGAGGCAGTCATGGCTCAATGAATATGCATGTCAACTGAGATAGACAAGAAAGCTGAGGCAACAAAGATGCGACCTTGAGATTTGTGTGATGTGAACATGATGATGTAGACAGAATTAGCAAGACTCGGATGGAGAGATGATGATAAAACGGATTCCTTCAAGTTTGTTCAATTCATGTTGAGCTGGCAGTTGGAGACATTGTTAACTTTTGTCACAACTGTCCTTGCAAAAGTCCTCTAATATAATACGTAATAAACATGTCTTTGATCATCTAACCCTAACCCAAATACACCTTTTTATATCTTTGTTTTCTCATATTTTGTTGTCTAGGTGATAGAGAAGAACCCAGGAGGCTGGTGGTATGTGCAGATTGGAGAGATGGAGGGCTGGGCCCCCTGCTCCTACATCGACAAGCGCAAGAAGCCCAACCTCAGCCGTCGGACCAGCACCCTCACAAGGCCCAAAGTCCCACCCCCAGCTCCACCTGTCAAAAAACAAGACTCAGAGGAGACGCCCCCTCCTGCTAACTCTGCCTCTCAAGCCTCAGAGCCACCAAGCAGACCTGTGTACGAGGAACCTGAATATGACGTACCAGCAATCGGATGCGAAGGTGAATCAGACACAGATTCCCTGAAGGATGAGCGCAGTCTGGATGTGAAACTAAGCAGCGTGGTCAGCGACAAGTATCGCAGCTCCCCACCTTCCTGCAAGGCCTCTCCTCCAGTGTGCAAGGCGTCCCCTGTTTTCACTCATCGAAGATCATCCTTCAGGTCTGTAGAGGAGGTTGCAAAAGAGGAGTGTATCTATGAGAATGATGGATTTAGGCGAAGCAGTGGCATAGAGGGAACTTCAACAGTCAAAGGTTCCAGTGAGCCAAATTCCCCAAGGAGCTACCATTCCTCCACAGTCCCACGCAAACCCTCTGGATCCTCACCTTTAGCTGGTAGGCCCATGAAGACCATGACGCCAGAGATGAGCCGGAGAAGCCAGACCCTTGGCAGACATATAGATATCAGCCTCAGATCACAGGACAGCAGTCCCCACTCCTCATCAGATGAATTGAACAGAGGCCCCAAGAAAGGCACTGCCTTTAGCAGGGATGTGGAGCAGAGAATAGGTCAGAGCCCATCCACCAGGCCCAAGCCTTCTGTCAGACCTAAACCACTCCTGACCAAATCAGAGCCCCAGAGTCCTGAGAGGATGGATATTAGCTCTCTGAGACGGCAGCTGAGGCCTACAAGTCAGTTTCGACATGGCCTCAAACCCACCCGTGGGGACGACTCTGAAACAGCCTCTGTTATTTCGTCAGAGGACTCGATGTGTTCGCGAAGTACCTCAGATCTCTCTTCTGTTTACTCCAAAGGGAGCCGTGGTGACTCAGACGTGGAAGGCCCCAATATCTACCGCTCTCTCGACGCCTATAAGAAGGTCCAGGATTCTGAAATCAGCTTTCCAGCCGGAGTTGAGGTTGAGATTCTGGAGAAACAAGAGAGCGGTTGGTGGTACATCCGTTGGGGATCGGAGGAGGGGTGGGCTCCCTCATACTACCTGGAACCTGTCAGACAAATTGGTGATCCAGGTGGTTTGGAATCAGATGGACATGGAAGTGGAGGGAGCAAGTCCAACAGCCTGGAGAAAAATGAGCAACACGTTTTGGCCCTCAATAACATCAATATTCAGGGTCTGAACCCACAGCATCAAGGCTTGAGGAGGAACACTCCACCAATTCCTTCCAAGCCTCCTGGTGGCTTCTCAAAGCCATCTGGAATAGTAAATGGAGGGGTTCGGATGAGGAATGGGGTACGCCAGGTGGCAGTGAGGCCTCAGTCTGTATTTGTGACCACGACACAGCCGGCTAAGGATGGTCACTACATGACTGGTTCTCTGAGGCGCAATGACTCGCTTGGTCGAAGTGATCACTATGGCTCTGGTTCTGCCACTCTTGGTGTACGGAGAAATGCCTCCTTCAGCACCGTTAGGCCACATGTAGTTGTTGAAAGTCAGACAAGGCCTGCTGAGCGCTCCAGCCTGGGGTCCTCAGGGAGCTCATTCAGCACGAGCAATGTCCAGGATGCTCTTAGCAGAGTTAACCAACGTAACGGCATCCCTGTGTCCACAGTCCGACCCAAGCCCATCGAGAAGAGCCAACTGATCCACAATAACCTTGGTAGGGATGTGTATGTGTCCATCGCTGACTATCGCGGCGATGAGGAAACTATGGGTTTCACTGAGGGTACGTGTCTGGAGGTTTTGGAGAGAAACCCCAATGGCTGGTGGTACTGCCAGGTGCAGGACAGCCTGCTTCCCCGCAAGGGCTGGGTCCCTTCTAACTACCTAGAGCGCAAGAAATAAAACCAACCCCACATCCCTTCGGTATCTTCAAGGACGTGGGTGGCATCAATTTTTAGGAATTTAGCCCGCTATCCCCCCTAAGCAATATGTCCTTGAAAATGTACATTTCTGAAAATACTGTGTAAAAAAAAAAAGATGTTTTAATCTGATAAGGAAGGACATCTTTAGTGCTGGTTTACTAAAATGTTTTTGAAGAGAAATGTAAAGATTTTTGTGGGACTGGTCAACCTTGAACAAGGAAATTTGAGGAGGACAGTGTCTTTGAGTAACTAAATGGTATGAATGGGAGTGATAACCTCTTAAAGAGGTTTGCATTGTGTAATACTCCAGTTAAGCAGGGTAATAGCTCTGCTTATTTCTGCCCATCACTGATTATGATGGCCAATAAGTGCCTTTTGTATTTGTTCACCTAAATGGTGGTCCTAAATGGTGGATGGCAAAACATTAAATCAACCAAATCTTTTAAGAGTGCCATAGGCCTATGAACACCACCAATAATATTTCCATAAACAATTTAGAGCTCCACTGTAGATTGCTAACAAAATGCAAACTTTCACTTTTAAGTTCTCTAATTAGTACACAGATGAAGAAAGGAAAAAACAAGATTTAAGGAATTCAAGTCACAGAATATATTTGTTTTAAGCCACCAAGTCATCGAGCAAACTAAATCAACATTTTAATCCTTTTATCAGTATTTGTATTTGTTGTTACATTGTTCATGTTATAATTATGTTAATGCAAGTGTTCTTTAGAGAATTATTTCTGCTTTCTTGTGACATCTGTTTTCCACCGAGAGCCTGGAATTGGAAACATTGAAGTTCCTGCCTCATGTCTCGTATTATCTGATACAGGCAAAATACACAGTAGCTGCTCAGGTTTGATTAATTGGCATAGTTTTGTTGTAGAGCATAAATCCCCTTAACAATATGTTAATATTTGTGTTTTTAATCCCAGATGCAACTATTTTGGATAACACGTGTAAAAAAAAAAAAAAATAGAAAAGAAATAAAACAAAAAACCTGTTAAACTTGAAAATAATAGTTGGAATGTTATGTTTACTGGAAAATCAAAGAAACAACATGTAACCTTATTGCTCCACAGAGCAAAACCACTTCTTATCTAAATAGCGAATAACCTGATTAAATTTAAAAACACATAATTTACAAAGGTTTACTGTCATTCCAGGAACAATTGACTTTGTACATATTTTGTTCTGTAGACATACTGATATTGCTGTTGCAGGGATGCATTGAATAAGTACTGGAAATGCAGGGAGATAATTGAATCCCAGGGACATATTTGCACAGCATTTAGCCCAAAATGTGATAAAACCAAAGAGGTTTATATATATATATATATATATATATATATATATATATATATATATATATATATATATATATATATATATATATATATATATATATATATATATATATATATATATATATATATTTAAGGTATGAGTAATACAGTGTATACAACAAAAGGTTTTGATTGGAAAAAATAAAAGTTTCCCATTCAGTTCCTGGAAGATCTTTGATATATGATCTCAAAATATTAGATCTATGACACAAGAAGAAAACAAATACATTGTAATATTGTAATAGATATTGCATTGCCGTGTGGCTCTTGACATTAAAGTCAAACTCTCGCCAAAATGCAACTAATGCTTTTACACGAAGGTTTGACTCATATACGTTCACAAAAAAAAGCCTAGGTTGCATTTTAGAGAGAGTTTCACTAACACAAACAGAAGACAACATTATGTATTAGCTTCAAAGTTTAGGTATGTTCTTCAAATCTTCCAAATTTGGTTTCATATCATGCTATGACAAGATCATGTAAATAAGACCTAGCAATCACCCAAAATAGGAAGTTAGACATCATCTCCCCGCCATTGTAGAAGTGAAATAAGATCATTTGAAACACAGAGCTGAAATCCAACTTTCAAAAGTCAAGTGGCTGATGTTCAAGACTGCTGAAATACATTTTCTAACTATGGTTGTGAGTTCTCTATACGAGGCTGAACACTAACTTTTTCATTATGTTTCTGCTGGACAGTATCATAGTATTAAACAAAGTACAGTACCTGCTAGATCGCAGTTATCTATTTTAGTGAACCATATTTGTTTACTGTTAATGTGTTATTTCGTGATCACACAGTGACAATATTGAGGAATGAGGTGGTTCTGTTTTGTGAGTTAGTGCACTTTAAACCTGTTTTTAGGGTGCATTAATGTAAAGATGCAGTAAATACTCAGCATACTATTTATTGACAACGTTTTTGTAATTATTTAATTTCTCTCTTTTTTTAATTCACCTCATGTGAGTGGCTGACTTCAATAATGAGTCAGTGAGCATGCCAAAACTGAATTGGAGAAAAAGACACCTCTAGTGGATGTCAAAAGTACGACAACATGATTTTCATCCCATGAACAAGGCTTACCAGCTGTCCTACCTCAGTGCAATAAGAAATGCACTGCCGGTCAGTGAGTCTCAACAGAAATTGTACAGAAACATGATTTTTTTTTTTCTTACTGTTCTTTTTTGAAATTCTCAGTGCAGCTAAAATTATTTTTGTAGCACATTTTGTATTGGGCTATAATTTATTTTTGAAAAGAAGTTCCTTTTTTTTCTCTATGCTGTGTGCTGCAACTTTAGCAAATCATGGGCACTTCCTTCATCTTTATTGTGCTTTACATAATGCCTGATTTTATGTGTATTTATTATGAATAGATGTATATCATATCACTTTTTGACAATCGCTCCCATTCAAAATATGACTGTAAAGTGTCATATAGATCATAAATGACACAGCCGTCAACAAAAAGTCAAAAACATCAACCTTATTTACATGAATAGATAAACATTAAGAACCATATAAGGACCTGTCAGTATTTAAATTAAGAATTACAACGCTGATAAGAGCTGTCAGGCATCAAGTCCTCCCCATCCTGACGAAGGCATTATGTAAACGTGTTGTATCACTCTTAACATTTCGCTTCAGCACATATTATTATAATTGCATATCGCTTTGTTTGATTGAGCTGAATTTACTTGGCTGAAATAGCAAGGGAAAACATTGTGCATCACACTTACATTTAGCTGTGTAGCATCTATCATCACTCGTGCTTTTTTAACTTTTTTTTTTTCCTTTTCAACCCTTTTTTTGTCAAATTCTGAAAAATATACCTGAGAGGAAATGTGCAATAGAAGCACACATCATGCTTCAACAAGGGGGAAAAAATATCACAGGTCGAGAAAAACGTGAACAATTCCATTACATGTGTCGGGGGTTGATATTCCCAGTCAAACTGCCAGTCATGAGCTTTTACCATCATTACAATTGTATAATCACAAGTCGTACTAAAAGAGCGGATGAGAAAGGCCCTAACAGCATCATTGGACCAAAGCAGTCATATGTGACATCTCATTATCATCCTGACACGATGGACTTTTCTAATAACTAACACGAGAAGCTCTGCTCCTCCTGACCCGGATCAGCAGCGAACAGTGATTTGTGAATGACACTGAAGCAACCCGCTGACCCATTCTTTATTGACATTACAGCCATCTGGGGTCTTCTTCACAGATGGAGAGCCTCGGCCCTTCATCAGGGGCCTCAGCGGCCCTGCTCTGAGCTGTCACGTTTGTGCCTGAATGGAATTTTGATAGTTTCTTCTTTTTGTGTTGTTGTTGTTTTCCTTTCTTTTCGTTTCCTGCTTCTTTTTTTTTTGTCCTCTCTGCACCTTCGCTGATGCCTCTTTTGACATTTACCCGCCGTTGTCAGACCAAGTCAGACTTATTTCCTCGCTGATCATCATGACAAAGGTGATATTTGGAATCGTTTGCGACAGTGGACAAGGAGATGTTGGCGGAAGAGTCTCGGTAAACAAGAGCGAGGGGAGGTGACTGCTCCCTCAGGCTGTCTCAGTTCAATCCATCAACTTCCAGGATGTAGGAAGAAAAATATATTTTTGTCTTTGCTGAGCCCCAGACAGAAATCTTTGACGTGCTACAGGTGAACAGTCATTGTGCGAAAGAAATACATGGAGTTCACTGTATTGTTAGAGGGGGGCTGTGTCTATACACTGTTTAGTTAGGATAGTTGGTAGTTTAACTCCAACTTAAAGGAATTGTCTGACATTTTGGGAAGTACCTTGTATTGCCTTCTCATCTAGACTCAAATGAGAAGATCTATATCATTATCTATATCTATGTTGTTAAAGACCTCGGCACAAATATGTGTTTTAATGAAGATGATTAGCATTAAGATTTTGGATTTTTAACCAGTTTATTTAAATTCTTTGTCGAAACAAATGAAGAGGAGAAGAGAATCATAATCTGACATAAATGATTGTTCAAACCAGAATATTTTTGTTTTAAAAACACATCTGTAGGGGATCTTTAAATATGAAACCAAAGCCAGCTACCAAAGCTAACTTATTTTAGCATAAAGACTGGCAGGGTGGGGAAACAGCTAATCTGACTTCATCCAAATTTTAAAAAGTCTGCAGACACCTCTAAGGGTCGTTAATTAACCTTTTTACAGTCTTTATACTAAGCTAAACTAAATCCATCTATCTATCTAACTCATAACAAGAAAGGGATCACTTTTATTTCTCAAAATGTGAAACAATTTCTTTATGTCACAGCCTATTTTTGAGTCAGGGCCGTCAAGTTCTCCACCTCATCATTCTTAAAGCTGTGTGGATCCACACAGCAGAATGAAAATGGAATTGGTGGAGATAATATATATATATTTTTTTTGCATTCCACCTGCGCAGCTGAGCGTGTGCACACATGCCAACACACTCGGCGATGATGAGGAGTCATTCATGCCAGAGAAAATATGTGAGTTTCCCCAGCATGCTCCCAGAGGTCGCCCGGGTGAGACAGCTCCGCTACGCCGGCGCCCTGTTTTTTCATCCTCGCACCCTTTTTATTTTAATAAATGGACGGCGCCTCTCAGGCGTGAAGCACCGTAAGCGCTGTAATTCCAAACGCTAGCAGCTGCCGTACTGTGTTCCTCCTGGCTATACATGCTTTTCACTCCCCAGTTATTTTTCCTCCCTCGCCACGTATTTCCATCTCTCCCTTCCTCGACACAGCCGAGCAGTCTATTCCCCGCTGAAATGATTGAGATGTGTAGGTGGGTTTGGGGGATTGTGGGATTATGGCGCTGTTTGTGTGCACGTGTGTTTTTGCATGATGAGATGGATTGTTTGCAGGTGCGCTCAGGAGACAAGAACTGGGAGGTCAAGGAGGAGATTTGCGAGAGCAGGATGCAGGGAGACAGAAGATGGATCAGATAGTGGATGCTGGGAGACAAGGTGAGAGCGAGGTGAGAGGAGCAGGGAGATGGAAGGAGAGTGGGCACCGTTTCTGCCCTAAAGACTGCGAAAACCATTCCTTCAAATAGGGAGGGAACGTACCATCCGACTCCCTCCACCCACCTTTTAAAAAGAAAAAAACCCCAGACCTAATGAGCTCCACGCTTCCAAACCTGAGCTGTGAAATCTCATTACACCAAACAGGGTTTTAATTGCAGCGCTTGACGTTTTTTGAAGCTGCTTCACAAGGAACTGCGAGTCAGGGAGAGACGAATAAGTTCTCTCATTCTCACTCTCCGTCCATATTCTAACTCATAAAATGGATCCTACATGAGCTGAGGTTTTTTTTTTTTAAACTTCAGATCTTAAGTGGCCCTGAGGGTGTGAGAGCTGAATTGGGTGTTGATAAAGATTACTGGAATGAGACACGAATGGACTTTTTTGGATTTTTGGTAACTTTTCTTTTTTTGCCTCATTCGTTTGAGTTTTAGTTGAGAAAAGAATTGAACGTCGTAAAAGTGTAGCAGAGGATTCGAAAGGTTTAGTCGCATCTAATGAAACAGGCTTCAGGCTCCGGCTCTGGAAAGTGAAGTTGTTTGACAGAGGCAGGGTTAGGTTTGATAAGAAAGTTTTAGTAAGTGTGTCGAAGGTATTTATGGGGATGATTTTGTACGTTTTTCTAATTATTATCTATTTTTGTCTGAGTATGAGAAGAAAGGAAAGAACAATTGACGCTGTGGGGATTTTTCTCAAGCAGTTGAGGTAAAAAAAAAAAAAAAAAAAGTTCCCAGCCTGTGAATCAGGGAATGCTGATTATTTATGTGAACATTTTTCTCTGAATCGCAGTTGTTTGATGCACCAGCGGGCATCAGCAGGATCTCTCTCTGCGTTCTAGAAAAGAGGCTGTGTCGAGGAACTAGGCTGTGTCTCTGTGGCTCTTTTCTTCGTCTCCGTCTGAATCTGTGTTTCTAAGTAGCACAACAGTGTATCTTAATTAACCTCAGCCAGTCGGAGGATATTCTAGCACTAACAGCTTTCTGATCGAGAACACTGCGCTGCTGTCATTTTGCATGGGAGCCTCAGGTGCCGGGCGTAGCTCAGCCGCATTTCGAAGGTGGAGGTGACTGCTGTTGAGTTAGATTTATGGAGCCTGTTTTTGTCCTCGATGTTGCATTTATGGAATTTGTCACCACCCTGCTGTGGAGAGCAGTGTGCCAAAAGAAAGAAAAAAAAAAAAAGAACACTTGGAAGCCTGACGCCATCAAACTCCTGATCTGTACATCCGTTACACTAACAAACGCAGTAACAACTACAGGCCACGAGATGGACCAAAGGAGGTGCTATTCTTTTTTTTTTTTTTTTTAGTTTTTTGTTTAATTACCATTGTTGTTATGCAAATTGTGTTAAACTCTTGCAAACTCCTTGTTTTCAAAAGATATGCCATGAAGAGGCTAAGGAGGCTTTATTCCACTGTAAATGTCAGTGAATCATCCCACGGTGACTCATCTACCCACCAAATCATACACGGTGACGAAGCCGCAGACGGATCATCATTACACTGAACTCCAGTGTGCTAGGATGAGATCCGCTGAGAGTAAATGCTATCCAAATGCATTTCTGATCGGAGACATTCTGCACTCGTGCATTCCTTTTGAAAACAGGGCATTTTCTTATTTACCTTTTCATTTTGACAACCCTTTTTTTTTTTTTTTTCTTTTTGTATCTTGTACATGTTTACATTGTATCTCGCATTGCCCAAAAGAGAAACAATATTAAATGTATTATCTTTGTTGTTTTAAACTGACTCCTGTTGATTTGTCTCACACTTCCAGTCACATCTGCCGCTGCAGATAAAGAGCAGCAACCCGAACCTTCCAGCTCACAACACAGCCAGATAGAATGTGACAGTAATATTACAGATTGAGACATTTATCTCTATTCGCCGCATTGTGAAAGCCAGATTAAGTGACTAGAGGAGCAGAACAATGCAGCAGGTTACATATAGCACGGTATGACTTATGAGAGGAACGTGTGAAGGGGTTGAGAGCAGGGAATGAAGACGAACGAGCTCTCGGTGCCATAGTTTGCCACTGAAGAGGAGAGACAAGATTTTCAGCTTTTTTTGTATATTTAACATCCCTCTGTCCCAAAGCCAAGCCATTAATCTGCAACTCTTGAAAAGGAAAACAGGTTTTCCGGAGGATTCAGCAGGTCAGGCGATCACGCTCGATCTTCTGGCACTATCTGATATCACCATGTTGGTGTCGTTTTTTTTACAGCGTCATAGTTAATGTTGCTCCAAAACTGCCACTGTAACTGAAACAGTCTTATTTGTGTGATGCCATTGCTTTGCAACTTGGAAGAAATGCCGGAAAAGTATACAGAAATGTTTCACTTCTAACATGTGGTTAACAGTGTGAAAGACCAAGCCATCTTTTCCTAAACATGCCTAAGTGTTTTTGTCACCTAAACCTAACCAAACTGTGACAGAAAACTGAAAGAAGAAACAAATCAACACAATAATGAGAGAACACTATAACAGTTAGTTCCAAACAGGATGCAGGAGTCTTGTACTAAATTAAATCAGCCACCACAAAATGGGGACTTTGTCTCTTTTGCCTAAGTTGTAATGGTGGTCGTAGTACAACAATGATTATGTTCCAGGAACAACACCAACACAAGATGCACAGCTATGACATCACAACAATGTGATATGGCCATTGCCATGACAGTCCACAGAACATGATTATCATAATGTTCTATGGACATTACCAGTGCTGCAATATTAGAAACACTGCTCTTCTATAAATGTTTAGCATTTAAAACTGTGCTGAGATGCTAACATTGAAAAATTAGGACCATTTAAAGATGTTCTGGCAAGTACACACAGAGCAACATCAGCATTCATTTAGAATTATGTTTGTGTCTTGAAGAATTTGTCAAAGTCAATATTTTCAATAAGTTAGTTAGTTTTGGTCTCCACTGTTTCCTGTGAATAAATGTAGCTCTTCATCTGCTAAATCTTCTTCTATATCCACTGTTTGGTGTTGGGGTTATCGGAACTTTTTTTTTTTTTGCTGGAACTAATGATGACAGTGGTAACAGTGAACAAAAACAGCAAAGCTTCTAAAACATTCAGAAGAACTGAAGGAAACTGCTGTCTGTCCTCCAGCTCGGTCTTTTCGATGGCATGTAAAGCAAATGCCACTGATTAAAATTCAACATTGTCAGTACTTCCTCAATTGATGGCGCATTATTGATCAAAACCCTTCATGTGTTAACACACAGGTAATGTGTACCAGTGTGTGTCCACTAGATGGCTCTGTTAAACCATTCATGCTTCAAACTCTCCTCCAGACAGCAGCAGTGTTGACATGACGGAGAGTGAGCGCAGACAGATTTTCATATGAATAGACCAGCACATTACATACTCAATATGTACATTGACAATGAGATCTGAAATGAAATTCTATTATGATCTATCCCTTATTTTATACAGCGCGACTAATAATATCGGGTGTGAACACTGAAGAGCGATGATCTCTGGCAGGGTTGAGGATGCTCAGCTGAACAATGACAAGTATTAGATATACTTGTCTGAATTATTCTTTTCACGAGATTATTACTCATGCTATTCATATCCATCAGCCGGTTCTTTTATATGGAGATGCCATGAGTTGTCGATTGCAATCACAGCTAGAAAGCTATGAGGGCGCTCAGAGGAGACATCTGGATGAGATGCTTCATGAATTTACAGTGCAGCCCATCCACAGTGTTGTTGTAAGTGCTGCGTCGTGGGCAACTGGACTTGTTTCGGTTTCTTGAAGGCGCTCCTTCGGTTCTGAACTGATGGATGGGAGGTGACCTGGATGGCTCAACGGCATCTCGACAGTGTATGTTTCAGCCAAGGGGTTTCACTGATCTCCTGATCCCCTACCTGTCACAATATGGCCACCCAGCAGCTGTGCCTGGGACAGAGGCTGTCGCACATGATGCAACAGAGGGCCAGCGCCCCTCCAGACGACCAGGCATCGTGCTCGCCCACATATGAAAATGCACCGCTGACTGCATCTGCATTGTTGGCCAACTCACACTCTGGTTTCTTTAGATCTCTGTGCCAAAGGTCAAGTGCGTATAAACTATTGCCATTCCATTAGCAGGTCCAATATTTAACCAGCGAGGGAGAATGACAATGAACTGGAGTAAAGGAAAGTTTAAGCACATACAATTATATGACAACTGGCCAAACTTCAAGTGTTGATGAAGGCCATGTGATACAGCTCCAGGAAAGGTAAGTGAATTATGAATCAAATTATTACAACAACTAACTAACTTCACCGTTCAAGATGTGGAAATGCACCTGGTCTACAAAAGACACTTTGTAAAATCGAGATCTGTTAAAACTCCTTGCACATGTCTAGTCTCTACACTAGTTGGCCAAGTGACACAAAACTTATTTTTGTGTGTCTTTGAGTCCAGATGTATTTATCCACTTTATCTTATAATGAATGATATTGTATGGAATCCCCTTCTCTTGCTTTAACTTGAACTTAAATCACTTCATGGCTGTGGGAAAGGAAGGCATGGGGACAACATATTCCTCAGTAACTCAATCTCTTTTAATGTCCACTTCTTCCCATTAGGACGACAACAGCACTCTCTCACAAGGTGATACATCACTTCCCATTGTCTCATGTCACTCTGCACTCTAAATCACCCTTAACCCTAAAGGGGGGGGTGCACCACATTATGCACTTCCCAGTTTAACTTAAAGGGGAGCATATAATGTAATGTATGACATTACAATGTATGAAATTATTCTAATATCTGAATAAACAAGGGAATAAAATAAGTTTATCCACAAAAAATAGCACATTTTCACAAAAAATCTAATGTTACAATATGTTGAATAGAACATCGTTATATAGTGAGAACATGTCAATGTTAGCATGCTTACACTGTTTTATATGCTGAATATTTATAAAATGCATTTATCATGTCGTTGATTATATCTCTGCTTGTTGCAAAGTAAGATAGATGTACTGAACTGTTATCAGGTCATAAGTGCCAGTGTTGTGTTTACAACCTGTGCCCACAATTGACCAAGATAGATGGATGCAGATTTAAAAATCCAAAATACATATTTCTCCTCTTACCCGTAGTGCAATTTATCCATCTAGTTATTAAAACAACATTAAAACAATCCACAGACTTTTTTGTGAGCATCTAGGGTTGGAACTATGTTGTCTTTCTGCCAGCTGTATCACGAGGAAGAAGGAAGCGTGGAATGTACATATTACTGTTGTCCTCCTCTGCTGAGCTGTGATGTTATCTAGCTGTAGCACACTGGTGTTGCACACTTCTGAATTCGGTATGAATGCTCCCTTACAGTTACATAACCTACAACTGGTGCTGTCTTGTAATCCAATATATTATGTTGGTTTTTGCTGAAAGAACAATTTGTGTCATTGTGTACCTGTGTCAATGTCACTTCAGTTAAGAAACAAACGATTTTTGCTCAAACACATCTGGAAAATTTATTAACCAATCATCCGACTTACACTGAACAGAGCTCACAAACAAACACTTTGCTGTTTCAAATGAAAACAAAAGAAAATACAGGTATGCAAAGTACTTCAGCTGCTGAGTCACAACAATGGACAAATATAGTATTTCTAGCCACTGGTTCCAGTCTACATGAATACTAACAGCTTTCCTCTCTGATGCTCGTCTACGGTTGGTCCCGATGTTCATGCAGAGTGAAAAGATTACTCATGCATGGCAAAAAGTACTAAGAGCTACAGAAAGAATCTCTAAATGTGCTGCTGTGCGACTGGCTGGAGTCATGTCTGGATATAGTGGCAATGTAGAAAAAAGCAAACACGCAAGAAAAGCTTGAAAAGGTCTGGAGGAATTAGTCCACACATCATAGATGGACAAATAAATAGTACATTACAGGATCAATAACATTCAAGGAGCCTGTGGATGCGAAAATTAAAAAAAAAAAAAAAAAAAATGGCATTACATCTGTTCATAAGGTTTGTACAGAATATTTTACAAACGAAAATCTTTGTCAAATTGTTTTTAGCTTGTTTTAAAGTGTTAATCAATGTGGTCCAAAAATGTATGTAAATGTTAAAAAAAGCCAATATTGAATACAGGGTTTTACACCAAGGAAATGACATTTATATAATGCATCAAAGACTAAGGAAAAAAAAAAAATCAGTGATTTTTCGATTTGGTCGGAGTGTCTGCACAAAATAAAACATGCCACATTTGAGTCTCAGAGAGCAACGCCAGCCTAAACATTTACAAGATTACAATCAGTAGCATCATAAAGTGACATTTATCATTGCCATACAGTGATGGCTTTCAGACTATATAACGATAAGAGATATAAAACCAGAATGGGACATAGGGCTACCTAACATGGGTTTACACACAAGAAGATAAATAACAAAAGAGAAAGAATGAAATTCACGGATTGTAATAAAACCCAATAGTTTCTATCTTGCACCCCAAAGCAATGAGGTTTTGATTGTGTACTGCAATATCTCTTATTGCGGTAAGGTACAAGCAACGCTCTATAATATCACTATTAGAAAACAAGAATACATTTAGATTCTCATGGTTTTGGATTACAAGAAAACTAATTGTAGAATCATGATTATCAATCACAACAAATTTAAAAAGTTTTTTTTTTCTTTTTTTTTTTCAAATCAAGCACACTGATAAAAAAAATCTCTCTAAATACATAAGTTAACATTCAAATGTGAATTAACACTTCAAGCAGTAGCGTAATTGAACTGTAATGTGGGAGGAGGGATGTGTTAAGAATCACTGTCAGCATTTTCCCAGAAAGGACAGCTGGCAAATGCCATAGCAGCATAGGTTTGAGCCCCATTTGTTGCTTATCTACAAAATGAAGTAAAACATCATTATTACAAAACAGCCTCTCAGCTTTGTGTGATGTCCTGTAATATGCTATGGCTTACTGCTGAGGTGGTGTATTTACAGCTGAAATTTCTCTCAGTACGTTTTATACTGAACAGAGGGGATAGGAATCACACAAATACTCAAAATACACTTTCTTATAACCCTGCACCCAAGCTGATTCTGTAAAGGATCTTTGCTGCTGGTGAAAGGCCTGTGACAAGGGATATTACATATTTTAATAGCTGAATATCGAAAAATGTCATGGATTTGTTTTTACAAAAATAACTTTAAATTGTTGTGCTTTCTCTCCTCTGAGTGAACACTGTGTGACCGTTTGTGACACAGAGTGGTATTATTTGGTAATTTGTCAAGGGTTTTGGAAAATGGCAGAAAACACAGAACACGATCCATCTGCACGTTGCAAATGAGTCTTCTGTGGGTTAAGGCAGGAGGCTGTGTTGTGTCCGTAGTGGCGTCCGATACCATGGCAACAATCCTCTGACTAGGTGTTGTTATGGGAACTGTTTTAGAGGGCCTGTCAATTCATCATGAGTGCTCACAGTGTATAAGGTAAGGGTGTAGGTAAAGTTTGAAGAAATAGTTCACATCTTAAAAAAGGTCCCTGGCCCTGAGGATAACCCAAATTATCTTTTTCCTTTTCCAACTTCCAGTTTCCTTTCATAGATTCGGAGCTTCTGAGTCTGCAGGACGCAGGTTGGTAGATGTTTAAATATTAATGTCTTTCATTCTCTCGGTCTATAATGGGGCATTTCTGAGAGGACGAGGCTGATTTCAGTGCAACATACCACATTGCAGAGCAAGCAGCTAGCTAGCACAACAATATAGCTACCACCGACATTTGCAATAGAACTACCATGACGGTACATTAGATTATACGAGCACGAGATGTGTTACAATCCTACTTAATATACTCAGCACCGCCTTGCGTCTCTAAGCACATCACTCACTGATAATCACCACAACAAATACAGAAATCCATCACTCCAGTATTACAGTGACTTCTCTTCTCCAAATCTCAGTAACACACAGACACAAGTTGTGACATACTGAGATGATTACCTGCTGTGGTGTGAGGCCATATTTCAGAGCTTCGAGTCGTCCTCTGAGATTACTGAGACTTTCAGCCCCAAAGTGGCTCATTTGCGCTGACGCAAATGGGTGGCACTCCCCTAAATCTTTAACATGGCGCCAGAGATGAAATAATTTTGGAATAGGTTCAGTTTCTCTCCCTCAAAGTCCTCCAAGATCATAGGAGAGAGTGAACACTCTGCGGGTAAGAATTAAGTTCTCTGTGGAAACCCACTGCCACATCAAGTGCCACCTCTGCAGGGAGGTTGTGACAGCGACTATCAAGTGAAAGAGACCTTTCAAGTAAAGCAGTACTTGCTTTGGAAAAAGTCATTCAAGAGAACCAGCCAACAATACACGTATGAAAATCCTAATTGAGAGTACCAGAGTTCGTATTCCCTGAACATAGACGTTTCTTTCCCGGACTCTGAGATTCTGCTGTTCCTAGAGAGTCTGTCTGTCCGTCTGTCCCCCTACGTACTCCGGTAGGTCTTGATAATGTCTTTGATCTGCCTTCTGCAGATGGGGCAGCAGGCGTTGGACATCTTCTTGAGTTTGAGGCCGCAGGTGTAGCACAGACACATGTGTCCACAGGCGTAGATGACCGTGTCCACCATATTCTCATAACAGATAGAGCACTCATCGGACCAAGTCCCACGGCATGCTGGGAACGTAGGCGATTTGGGGAGGCTGACTGGTGAATTTGGGTTTGTTCCTGTGGTGAAATTGGAATGAAATGTTCAATAAGGAAAAATGCCAAAAGTAGTCAAGTAAATGTATCCTCTATCCTGCAAACATCCTGTGATTTTCAATGCATTTCAAACACTTTTAGGACATGGAACATACAAAATACCTTTGATGGAATGTGACTATATACATCTACTGTCACTGTCACTGTAAAATCTGACAAAGTGACTTTACTTCAAAGTAGTTAAAGTAAGTTGTTAACACTTTTTAGCTTGTAAAACTTACATTTTTTTAAAGTAAAGTGAACTTTAACTGTATACTTAAGTAAAAAAGTTTGAGGCACTATTTTAATTTTCTGCTTCTTTACTAACTTCCACCAGATTTTATATGCAAATATTGTTCTTTTTACGCCATTTCATTATTAGCAACATTACATACTTGTTACTTTGCAGATTGTGTTGCATCAGAGCCACAGTAGTGCATTTAAAGAAATGTATATTTTTTTTCTACAATTGCATTGACAAGATAAGATGAAACCTGATGAAGGTCTAAGTACCGAATATTGTCATTAAACTTAATTGCAAGTGAAGTGGACCGTGTGCAGGAGTCATTTCCTGATCTACAATTGCATTAAAATAACATTGATTCTGATAATTAGAAAAATGCAGAGTTTCTGATCTGATTAATGAACAGATCGATAATCAGGTCAACCCACAATGTGCGGCGCATTTTTGTATATAAATGTATAATTTACTTTCACTTGCTTTTGATACTAAAGTACATCTAATATCAGTTACTTTAAGATCTTTACTCAGCGACTATTTGTATGGGTCACTTTTATCAAGTAAATCACCATTTCTTTACTTTTACTCAGTTATGACTACTGGGTGCTTTTTACAACAGCGAAATCTGAGCTGGAGATGTGCAAACATGAAAACTACATCCAGTTAACGGAATGAAATGACACAAAATGGCAACTCAGCCTGATTATTAGTCTAAAAAACAACAGTTGTATATAAGAAGATTTGTATCAGGTTTATGTCTTGAACTCAAAAAAGACACTGCATCAGTCCCATTTATATAACCCACCTATGTGACATAATAATACATGCCCAACATTCAACACATCCAGCTGCAGCTGCAGCTGCAGCAGCGGTGGGACCATGAAGCGCTAGCCATTGTTTCTAACTATCGGAGGATGACATCTGCTCACTGTCCCTTAATGGCTTCCACTCAGTCCCCTGTGAGGTGATAGATTATCTGCTTCTCTACTAGTAGCTCTCTATCTGGGTGTACCTACCCCCTGCTGAGCTGCAGTACGCCGCAGAGCACAGGCCTCCGTTCAGAACTGGATCAGAGCTGCCACTGCCCAGGGTGCTGGGGGTGTGTGGAGAGGAGGAGGGTGAGCTGGGGTTCGACGTGGTCCGCGGATCCCCGACATGAGTGGAACCTAGTCGGAGAAGATTAAAGCAGGAGGTTAGATGTTTAATCAGAACTCGAATTACTCAACAAATTCATTTAGTTTGGTTTGTCTCTGTAACACCTGCTGAAAGGGTACATAGGTACAGACAATGAACTGAAGCAGGACTCACTTTTTCCCCACTAGGTTACATTTATAGTCATGAAAGTGCAGAGAGCACTCCAATCTGTAAGAACAGTCATTTTAGAAGTGAGCACATTCATCACTAAAAACAAGAGCTCTCCTCTTTCTTTTTTGGGAAAGAGTATTTCAAAACAGAGTTGGCGTCCTTCAGTCTTTCCATATCCTATATTTACATGATGGCTGGAAAAGGAATGAGAATTCCAAGAACACATTGCCAATGATGCCTACAAAGACAGGTCAGGCTGTTTATGGCTGCAGGTTGCTTGACATGACAATCTTGAGTCAAAGTCATTAACAAAGCACAAGCTGAACATGTGAGTATTCATTATTCAGTGGGTCAAATGGCTATGATTTATTTCAAAGGTGTCGCTCGTCACGATGGATCGACTGAGAAATGTTCTTTGACTTGATTTCTACGGCCTTATGGCTCAGTGTTTTAACTGTAAACAAGCTCTTGTCAGTTTTGTGTCCAGATGCATGCACTTGTGTTCAGTGAAAAAGCTCTGATGGTCCCGGTGTGCACACCCATACTAGCACCAAACAGCTGCCACTGAAGAGGAGTGGAACATTTAGCACCTAAACAGCCAGATAGTTCTCTTAGCAGTAGATGAAGAGCAAAACAACGCTAAAAGAAGAGTCAGTGTTGGACTTAAAGGGTAAGTGTGTTTACAGGTTTGGGTAAAAAGCAGAATCAAGCCTTTTGTGCACAATGTAGACACCATCTTCAATTCTGCTCTATAAGTCTTGATCATTTGTTTATAGGCTGTCCAGATTTAACATAGCTTCAATAGTTTACCATTACAGGTAGTGCAGAGACATCACAATACCCAACAAATGAATATGCAAATGAGTTGTCTTGCAGAGCAAGCATGTAATCAACAACAAAGAATTCCTATCCAATGCTATAGTGCTTCTCAATGTAAACGCTGATTACTTTAATTACCTGCCCTGCAGCTTGCTGTCAAAATATAGCACACTAAAAACTGCATCAGAAACTGCACTGTGTGCACAGCAGATATTCATGCATCCGATTTCAGGTCCTGCTCTTCTTTCCAAAGAGCATCACTCCACAGTGGTGAATGTTACTGGGGAAGATTTCATGGTGTGTCTATGAAACCAGAGTCATCTGGTGTGGCAGAGTCACTGTCAACACTGACCAGTAACATCATGACAGCCCCACACTAACGAATGCCCCAGCAGTCTGCCAGGCTGCATGCCATCTGCACCAGCGCTCTAATCAATCAAACCGATGCCCAGGGCCAGCAGACACAAGCCTGCTTCACTTTAGGGCCAAGCCAATAATGTGTCATTGGAATTTAGAGAAACTGTCCCATAATGACTGGCAGCTCATAAACAGCAGCAATGTTTCTGTTACAGTTGGTGAGTCGTCGTGTCACTGCTGCGCGTAATTCTATATCAGGAGCTGTATCATGTGGCATTTCAGGGGTGGGGGTGGGGGATCAAGAATCTCTATTGTTTGCATACCAGGGGTTGCCCTGGTGCTTTCTGAGCCCCTTCGGCTGTGCATGTATGTATGATTTGTACTGTATGTATAGTGTGTAACATTATATAACAGGTCACCATGAGTAAATGCATTTTCAGCCAAGCAGAACACGTGAGATGCTCTACCCATTGTCTATGTTTAGATACAAGACAGACCACAAGTATAAGAAGATGTTGATCAGCACTGGCAGATTGGTATTCCATCACAAGCAAACGCAAAATGTATTTTCTCTTCTGTAACCTGCCTGGCATTCAAAAATACCCCTGCTACCTGACTAGATCAAACCACAAATGTGAAATTGTCATGATGAATTTTATTTTCTAAGGTAAACTGATCTGGGTCTAGAAAGCCCTGAATTGAAATGTAACCCTGGGGGTGGGCAAATGTGACCCCCCCCCCCCCCACACACACACACACACACACACACACACACACACTGCAGGTCTGCAATAAAATAATTACATCACAAATAATAGGTCAAACTGGGAAGATACATGTGGTCAAACAATCATACAGGTTGAACACACACTGTTCAAAGTTACAAAGGGCTGTAAGAAACCTTTGAAAGTTTTATCTACAGTAACCTCAAATGTTAGCCTCATCCTGGAAATGCTTAAAAAAGGCCAATAATCTTTTTGAACACCTAAAACTAATTCTCTCTGAGATCCTCATTAGAAAACCTAGCATCAAATACTTCACATATAACTTAAAATTAGATAAGAGAAGATACGAGAAATGGATTTTAGGGTATACGGTACACTTTATATGCAATGTCTTTCAGTGTTTTTGTTTTTAAAGGTTTAGAAAATACCTCTGAAAGAATAATAATTAAAGAAGAACTTTGGTCGATTTTAATCATGCAGCTTCATTGCTCAAGCTACCCTTGACTTGCCAGTGCCAAAGGTGTGAACACATTAGTCGTCATTAGTTAATAGTCAATAGACGTGAACACACTAGTATATCCATCGAGCGTGTGCTTAACAGGCTTAACAGGCTATTATAAGGCTCATGGCTCATGACAGGCTGTAACATGGACATGTACATTATGAACAGAAAAACGAAAATGCTGGAATATGTTTCTGTCTGCAAAATTCAAGTTTCCATCTCTGCCAGTGAGGGAGTAAGTGCAAGCTCGCGGATTGGCTAGTTTGGTCTAGCTACTGGAAGACACGGATGTCAACAAACTGGTATGTAGCTCCTTGCACAAACACACTGTTTTAACTACTTTTTTATTCATTTTGAGTCATACACGCTACAGTGCTGTGTTGTAAGGTGTCTGCTGATGTTGCAAAACTTTTGGGGTGAGATGTGGAGCATGTTAAGATGCTTAAAACACAGTGTAAAGTTCTGACCCCATGCTGTTAGCTGTCAATGCTAACGCCCTGTAATGGTTGGCCAAATGTGTTTGCGTCACATACTGGCAAGTCAAGGGTAGCTTAGCAATGAAGCTGCATGTTTAAACTGACCGAAGTTTTCCTTTAAATACAAAAATTAGGTGCAACCAATTTTTCATTCTGATTTCCATTCATGGATTTTATCCTTTGCTCAGCTCAGGAAATGCCACCACCTCACAAACCACTGCACCAACAATAAGTAGAGTAATATATCATTATTAATATTCAACAAATGAGCTGTGACGGATGGACTGTCTCTTCTAAAAACATGCTGCTATTTCCCAGCAATGCAAAACAAATTAAATCAATCTCCTGATTATTGCACGTCTTCTGTTTGTGCATATGGACCTAGGAAAACTAGTGACTGCATGGTATGGACAGAAAAAAATAAGGGCTTCAGTGTGCATGAAACAAGGTTGGTGTTGTCCAAGATCCAAACTTCTTATAGGTATTCCAAATGGCCACCCTCATAATCATGCAAATGAGGCTGAAGGCGCAGAATTACAGACAAGTAGACTACAGAACCCAGTCTACGTTCACATCTACAGTATACATTTGAAAGCTGCAACGATTGTTGGATTATTTGGTAAAAAATGTCAAAAACTGTTTCAGCCCCACAGATTGATATGGGATATCAGACTCCAACAGTCACTTTGTTTGAAGCATACTGGTAACTTTAAATGTGCGCTGAAAAACCCCGTCACGTGAACTATTTTGTGTTAAAGGCTAAGAATCATGCTGTGAGTGTTGATCAGTAAATCACCGTGCCGCCCCCGCAAGGTGCTGCCGGACTTGTCATGTTTCACCTTTTATCGGATTACTCCAGCCTGATCACCCTGCAGCCCTGCAGCATGAGTGCTTTCCCCGTGGAACTGAATCCTCTTTCTCTCTGTCCATCTCTCCCCGTTAATCCCTTTGGCAGGCCGGCACCACCCATTCAGGGCAGCTGAGGCATGATCTGTGGTGCCCAGCCCTGATCCCGCCTGCTCACCACTAGATTAAAGCGACCTGTGTGAACAGCTGTGACAAGGCAGGCCTCTGCTCTGTGGCAACATCTCTGCTGCTATCTACTTCATCTATCATCTAATAACCCATCCATTCATCTTTAGTATATATGAGTTCATCTATGGAGAAACATGTAAAGCATTGGAGGTATGTGATCAGGGAGCTGGGTGGGGCTGAGGCTGAGGGGAGGTCAAGGGTTGGGGTGTAGATGCCTGACAGCCTTCAGCCTTGGGGAAGAAAGGAGTTCAACGTAAAATCTCCAAACCTTACTGTAGACTGGAAAAACAACAGAAAGAAAGAGAGAAAGAACGAAAGAAAGAACGAAAGAAAGAAAGAAAGAAGAGGGAAAATACCCTTTCAAATAGTTTACATTAACATTTCCTTGGTGAAACAGGACCCTCAAACACAAAATGGGTGGCTGTTAATTTAATTGCCAGCAACGTCTTTTCGCTGAGGCACTCCTGGGACAAATGTGCACTTAGGCTCCGTTTGTTTTGTGCGTTTAGATCCGATGGGAAGAAAGCAGCTCAGAAGGCAGTTGTTTAAGGTCATGGTTTACCCTGCTGCAAAAAAATGGTAGTAATCTTTTTTGTCTGGGATGGAGATATTATCTGAAGAGACAAAAGAGCTGCTCTGGAGGGACGACGCATCACATCACACATCTGAGTTGCTTAACCCTTTATCAGATTGTGTATGTGCTTCCATACGTATGTATAAAGTTAGCTGCACTGTGTGACATTTTTGCAGTTATTATTATTATTATTATTATTATTATTATTATAAGTTACAATGACATTTAAAGGACTGAAACCAGAAGGTTTTTCTGGTTGAACAAGCACTTTTATATTATAACACTAATGTGGTAAAATTCAATGCCACAGCTGTGCAAATGTACATCACTATAAATGTCAGTTTTTACACCACTGTATACCTTGAATTATTGCCGCAGCCCTCGTATAAACACGTGTATACAAATGCCAAGTGCTCACAAACCACTGTGCCAGCAAATAATAAGGATATATCGGTTAAAAATTCAACAACTGAGGTGTGAAAGATGTGCGGTCTCTTCTATAAGGCGTGCTGCCATTTTCCGGCAGTGCAAAATGAATGAGATCTTCACACAAACTCACTGATTGATCCAATATGCAAGAAAATAATCAGAGCTCATCATTCAATCATTACAACTCACAGGGGAAAGAAGGCATATGAAAATTAATTTCTTATCCTGGTACGAGGATAGGGCATAATTTCCATCGGGGACGGGCCCCCTAAATTATATTGTTTCATTTGATGAAGCCACTTAAAAGACTCTCCACACAAAATCTTCATTCAGTCCAGCTGCAGAAATCCAGTGCAGATAAAATAGTACTTGATCAAAATGTGGATATGTTTCACTGCACACCTTCTGAGGATTACAATGTGTTCAGTTATTATACTTCACTCAGAGCAGTGAGGGATGTGCCCACTACTGCTCCGCCCTTTTCATTGGCATACTGTACTTGCCAGCACTCCTGATTTCCTGAGAGGACACCAGTTTTTTTTTATTGCTTTCTTTTGCTCTAACAACTCTCCTGCATTTCTCCCGATTTTCACACACTTCCCCCTTTTGGTTATCACAACCTGTTCCTGCCACGGTGCAGCGTGCATTCACTGTTCTGTTCCGCCTCGTCCTTCTCAGTGAGCGAGAGACGGACCGAGAAATGGAGAAGAGAAATAAATACTCAAGCAAATTTCCAGTGTCCTGGACACGATTTCGATTTCTTACAGAAAGACTGAAAGGACATTTTACAGGAAAATGGAATGAATCTTGAGAAGCCTGATGATGTTACTTTTGATCACAGAGGTTGCACTGACTTCAATCACAACATGTACCGACTTTTGAAAGGGCAGGGAATCCTCCTTTTATTTTTTAGGTCTCAACATTGGCAAGTATGTTTATTGTTGGAAGTTAGAAGTAAAATCCACTAAAGATTTTTTATCACAAAAAAAAAAAAGTAAATGTCAGTTAGTATATAATGTCAGTTTTTTTTTTTTTGAGATACCAAGATGAGGTACCAGACACAAAATGTTCCTCTTGCAATACTAGGAAAGGAAAAGCTCAAGTGGTATGAGTGCATGGATTGGGTATGGAGGCTAGGGACATGTCATGTGGTATGGTGGCTCATGAATGTGGGCTGGCTGTAGTTGCTAGCTACATCTTGGTTGAATTTATTTGCGCCAAATCTGCACCTGTGGACGAATCATAACAGAAGAAGGTCTCATTTTGATTCAGTCGCAGGAGCCTACAATTATGACTTGTCGACCAAAATCAATTAGATGTCGCAACGACACATTTCTAGATAAACGTGGATGTATGTTAGTGTCTTGAAATTGAGGTTTGGTTTGATTTTCAATAAGTCTTGGCTTTCAGAATATCAAACTCTTATAAGCAGAGTCGGGCGATGAATGCATTTCTGAAGCTGGTGAAGGCGTGATGACAAAAGCTAGCAGGGAACAATTATCAGCTGCACTCTGGTCCTACTCCCTCTCTCCCTAGCCCTCTGTCTCCCTGAGATTATGAATGAAAGGCTTAGTGTAATACACTGCCTGGCTAAAAAAAAGAAAAAAAACCAAAACAAAGTCACCACCTGGATTTGACAAAGCAAACAGGCAAGAGCCTTCCATTGGATAATTACTGCTGTGATTAATATGTTTCCGCTGGCAACCAATCATTTAACCGTAACCGATGCAGTGAGTAGCTTCTCATTTCTTAAACAACCATGTCAGAGGACATATCCTGTGGTCCTGGAGAAGAAAACTCTGTTTCAAAAGGGTCAAATTACCGGCCTGCATCAGGCAAAGAAACTGGGTTAAGAACTGGTTGGAAAAAAATCTTAAATGATTAATTAATTGATAGTAATAATTAACAGTAGAACTCATGGCTATGTTTAATATTGAAAGTAAGAGCATTTCTGGATACACAGTGTGAAGAACATGTAAAGGATTAGGACTAAAAAGCTGCACAGTCTTGAGTAAACCACTGATGAGTGAGGCTAATTGGAAGAAAAGGCTTCAGTTTGCTCAGGAGCATACATGTTGGTCTCTGGATCATTGGAAAAGGGTCATGTGGTCCGATTCACACATCATGCCTGGTGCCTCCTGTACGAGCCTGTGGGGGCAGTGTTGTGATCTATAAATGGATTTTTTTCTTCCCTGATGGGAACGGGCATATTCCAAGATGACAATGCAATGATTATTGAGCTCAAACTGTCATAGGTTCAGGGAGCACGAGGCACCATTTTCACCATAGAGTCCAGACCTTAACCCCACTGAGACTCTCTGGGATGCACTGTACGCGGTGGCCCGACTCTCCCATCATCACTACAAGGTCTTGGTGAAAATGTGTGCAACTCTGGATGGAAATAAGCATTGTAACATTGCGTGAGGTTATCAAAATGATGCCTTGGGCCACGTAGTGTATTCACAATGCTGGGATGGGTTTTCATCTTAATTCGAATAAGCAAAGTCGTGGTTTTCATAATATTTTGATCTTGTCGCTCAGATGACAAAATAAACGGCTGAAGCTTGATGACAGCGGAGAATGGAGCACTGGGCTGTTTCTCCTCCCCTCGCTATTACTACAGGTGTCCCAGGTTCACCACAGATGAATGACACCATTGTAACACAGCAGGTAATGCACCTTGTGTAGCTGCTCTCCTGTTTCTCTTTTTGCCCTTCTGGTGGCAGCACACACCTAGAAACCTCCTGGCAGGGCACGCTTTGCACTGCAATATCTGTGACGTCCTCTGTCCTCACCAACATCAACCACACCTATGTCCTTGTGTGAGTGCATAGTTAGACTGTAAATTACATGCATTTTATTGTTACATATTGTTATATGTACTCTATTCCTTTTTTGAAGAGGGAGAAGAACCTCTGTCTTTCGAAACCAAAGCAACACTCTCGTCTGGTACGAGCTGTTCCTGGACCGCCTTGGAGAAATCCAGAAGACACCAGCGAAAATGACAGAAGTTTCGAAGAGGAGTAGAGAGGAGCGCGGCAGCTGCAGTGTGTGAGGAGGATGTGGGTGGTGAGACATTTCACTTGAGCATGAGTGCGCTGACATTTTAATGGAATCTATAATACATGCGAAGTGGGTCACTGGATGGGTGTCCTATTTCCACACCACAAGGCCCAAGGTCCCCCCACTGTCTCTCCCCCTGTCAGCTGCTCTGCTTTCCACTTGTTTTTGCGAATAATTGCACTAATAAGAGATATGTGGACGACGGAGAATAATAACCCCAGTCATCAAAATAAAACGTTGGTGTTTAAAGCGTCTGCCAACAACAGATGCCTTCTCATTTGTGCGTACCATATGTATCATACAGCAGGGTGAGACTGCTGACAGGTCAGCGACCACTATTTGCAGCAACCTTTCAACATGTGTAAGTGTGAAACCACTGGATAGTTTTAACGAGATGTTCAGATATTTTGTTTGTGGCAATAAAACCAAGATTTTTAAGATTGCGTCAAGACATCCTTGTTAAAATTGTTTCCCACTTCTAAACTAGATCTCAATACATTTAGAATCAATCGTTCACACACCAAAACATGTGAATATGGAACCCAGGTTTTAAAAATACCAGAATTTCCCTTTAATGGACCAGCGTTTCATGTGAACACACATGCACACACACTCTATCCTGCTGGTCGACAGAGTAATATGCACAAAGATGAAAAGCAAGGCTTCAACAAAGACAGTGAGGTAGAGGACTACAAGCTGTTGTACACGACTGTAAACAATTCGAGATTTAAGCTAAAAATGAAGGTCCACAAAATGGTTTCAAGAGAAAGGCAAAGCATTTAACATTTTTTAAACCTCAAGGATACAATCATCAGCGACACAAATAGATTTAGTAGAGAAAGAAAGACCTTTTACTTTCAAATGATAAAATAAGCGTGACATTCGTGGCCATCACTACTAATAGAACTAATGCAGTATCGATTGCGACCACCATCATTACCCTGTCTGAGCACTCTTGGTCGACCCGAGCTGCCCTGATGTATCTGTTTGAGTATGCCTGTTCCTATTAGAACGGTCCACTACTTCATGCTTTGTTTAAAGTGAGAGGCCTCTGTGATGACTGCTTTATCTTTCCATCCTGAGGAGCAGGAGTCCACTGGGACTGCTGGCCTTTCAAGTTTAACATCCCTCACTCCAAGTGGAAGACACGGCTCGAGTTCAGCCCGGCTGAAAGCTTAACTGCTCTCCAGTCATCACAAAGCAATAGATCAAGAGTTGCAGGAGAGAGATAAGAGATGCTTCCTAATTTGAAGCAGCTGGAATGTAAAGATGATTAACACCTCAGTGGGAATTCCAAAATCTGCTCTGATAAGGAGATGTGCCTTGGACCACTCTCATTGTTCTGTTATTCCTGCTTTGTTCTGCTGCCAACACACTGTGGATCCACTAAATGATTGCTAGAGCTGCACATACAAAAAAAAAACCCTGGAGGTCTGTTATGCACAGTTGCCGAGACAAAATGTAATTTAACAGTAGAGTCGGTGATGGCTCTGAGAGATAACACAGGAAACGTAGAAAACTTGCTATAGCGTCAAGACATTTTCCTTCTCACCGTTTGTTCTGTTGACGTTGAAGGGGACACTGAAACACAAGAAGTCAATGAACACTGAATTCCTGTTATTTGGCACGTGTTGAATTTATCACTGATAGATCTTCTGATGGCGCCGATGTCTCTCCTGGTGATTGGAAGCCATGCCTGCAATACAGCCTGCACTGTTTACAATCATGACCAGCTGATCGCCCTGAGGCCTCCCAACCCTTCAAGTCGCGGAGAGACCCACAGTGCCAGAAGAGCTGAGCTAAGGACGAGACGGTGAGGCTGCAGAGTGGGTGTTTAATGGAGAATAGGAAGTTTAAACTCTGCATCCCCGCAGTTGTTACTGGAAACGTTAAGGTCCCTGTATGCAAATGTTAAGGATGCATACAGCTCCACTGCATGCACACTAGAGGCCCTACTCAATGGGAGGAAGAGGGCCTTTAGGTCAGGGAACTGACTGGAGCTCAAACAAGTTCAAAGAGATATAAAACTTAGCATCAGGGAGAGTAAGGACAACTACAGGAGAAAACTGGAACACAAACTGGAGAACAACGACACCAGGGACATATGGAGTGAGGAGAGAGATGTAACCGGCTTCCAGAGAAACGCTGCAGGAGCAGCTGAGGGAAATGAACAGTGCTCAACCTGTTTTCAACAGATTTGACTCCAGCTCCATGTTCTTCAGCGCCTCCAGCACCTTCAACACCGTCCAGCCCAGGCTGCTGAAGGCCAAACTGGAGAACATGCAGGTGCATTCTCCTCTTGTCACATGGTTCGATGACTGTCTGACGGACAGACTGCAACATCGGCGCCCCCCCCCCCAGGGAACTGTGCTGTCTCCCTTCCTCTTCACCACCTACACTGCAGACTTCAAGTACCTCATCTGCAGAAATTCTCTGATGACACAGACATTGTGGGGTGTGTAGAGGGTGGCAGGCCAACAGACTGAATAAACGCATCAAGAAGGCAGGGTCTGTTGTTAGCTCTGATCTTGTCACCCTGGAGGAGGTGGCAGAGGACAGGATGCTGGCCAAACTGCCAACCCCCCCCCACCACCCATAAGACCCTGGAGGTGACCTGGTGACATCAGATTCTATAACGCCAAAACACACACATCATTTTTTTGCACTTTAAATTCTTATTTATGTACATCTATCCACACATCCAAGCTCCTGCATTCTGAAGCTCACTGTGATGTGTATTGACGTGGCTGTCATGGTTACTCTTCTGTCAATTGATGTTAAGTGGGTCAAACTAACAGGACAACAGAAGTGCAGAGATGCGCTGGTGATCCCCCGTATGAGGTTTCAAATCCTTTCTATTTATCATCAAGGCTGGCTCAAATTACATTCAAATCAGTTATTGAATGCAAATTACATGGTCGTTTTTTGTAAATAGTAACATAATCCATTGGATTACAAAACGTTATCTCATCTGAATACGTTTAGATAACTTTAAAATCAAGCACTGAAAATACCACACATTATATTAAAAAAATGGACACAGCCTCTGATATTTGAGCATCTTATAACACCTCAAAACATATTTAATGCAAAAAAGTATCATATATTCAGCACAGTAAATGACCTTTACAAAAACATTACGGGCACAAACTGAACTGAGTATATTCTACAACAGCTTCTTTTGTTTCCGTTCCTGTTGTCTTTTCTTGTTTCTTTCTGCTTTTAATCACATGGAGGCCACATGGAGGAAAACATCTTTCCTTTGTTCATTTTCAGTGGTAACAGAAAGGTATTCCTGTCAATTAAATCTTTGTACTGTCTGCTCTGCTCTGTACACGTGACATCTATTGCACTGCTTGTCCATCCTCTGAGAGAGGTCCGTCCTCTGTGGCTCTTCCTGATGTTTGATTCATTTTTTTCCTCCTTCCTGTTAGAAGGGTTTTTTTAATGCTGGAACTTTTCCCTTACTCGAATCAAGGGTCAAAGGACAGATGACCTCATTCACTGTGGAGATTGTTACATCCATGACAACACAACCTTAAAGACGTCCTGGCAGCTTGTTTAAAGGCACAGTTTCTAAATTCAGAAATTGTGCATTTGAGCGTTTTCATAGCGTTGTCATAGTTTTTACACAGAAATCTCAACTTCCATGTCATGGGCATCTGATGGGACATTCACTATCATGAAAAAAAGAAGAAAAAAAAAACATTTTAAAGATTTTAAAGACGTAATCAACACTGTAAGTATGATCCAAACACAAATTTGACTAATTGAATCTAAAGTCAAATGTAATCTATATTTACTTCATTTTAATCAGATTACATCATGCATTTTACATGTAATCAGTTAGCACCCAACCCTGTTTATTATCTTTAAAGAGTTTTGACAAGAGAAAGGTTTAAGCCTGATCTTCAGTCTCTCTCTCTCTCTCTCTCTCATGTCTAGTTAAAGTCAAAGTCAATGTTCTTTGTTTCCCTCGAACATCTTTCAACCTCCTGCTTCCTTTTCCGCTCCCATCGCTGAAGAAAAGCAGGATGTATTTATAGATGCTTTTTCCTCCACAGACAAACACTTAGGACACTTTTAAAAAGGCCGCGGCTGTTATGCCTCTTAAGAGCGACTTTAATGGGAGACAGCATCAACTGCTGCATGTGCCATTTTGCCTTCCACAGCCGTCAAAGATGCTGCCCTACTGCTGTCAACCCTCCGCTGTCTCTGGGTGGAATATATGCAATAATGACATGTTGTTGAAGATTATGATTTCAATTTCATGTACATTTGTGTGATGCTGTTGTTATAATGGGATTTCTCTGGATTTCAGATGTGGGAACAAATGGCATTAAGAGTGGCATTCATGAATGAATGCACACACACACACACACCTTTCACGCTCCCCTGTCATTATCAACATTTAGAAAGGTAAACACGCCTCAGGTGTCCGGGTACACTGCTGGCAGGCAAAGTGTCCACCCTGCAGAGACATCTTGTCCCTGCTGTGTGCAGGTCGCAGCCCTCCCTCCTGGAGCTTCTCTCCACCTCTGTTCGCTCGCTTCCTGTTTTTCATTTTACCGGGTCGTGACAGAGCATCTACTTTTCTTGCTTATCCTATGAATGTGTACAGATGTTTCCTGTCTCGAGACATCTGCTGATGTGGTTTACCTCCATCGGCATACTGTCAGGGCTATCAACACTTTGCACAAATAGATTTCAGCCCCAGGGAGTAAATAAATGAGGCAAGGATCCCCGAGGTGTCAGCGGTGGTGTGCCCAGCCAAATGAAGATCAATATGCTGATCTGTAAGTTCTTGACCCGAGACTCATCACTGGACTAAAAAGATGTTATTTCCACCATAAAATACTCTTTCAAGTGGGATCATTTACAAAGATAAGGGATGCTGTATGAGAACAAAGGCTGCACATTAGCTGAAACATAAATTCCAATTTTAGTGAACTGTACCACAGTTTTAAAATAAGATCTAGATTGTTGTCTTTCATAGCCTAGAGTATTACTTTCAAACTGTTAACACCCTATTTTCCAGTGTTCTTTATCTATGTCAGACATCTGCCATCATGATTTTTCAAAATTAGCACATATAATAAATATAATAAATAAATCTTGATAGTGATCCCTTAGGTTTGATTTATTCATTGGGGTAATATCCATACTGAATGGAATAGTTTACAAAGCAAAAATAAACCTAGTATTCTTTGATGGGCAAACTGAATCTGCAGTGTGTAAATTCTTCCTGAAATGAAACATCTCCTCCTTGAGTAAAATAGATCACACTACTGTTAAAACCTCTAAAGAATACATCTGTAATACATATGTAATGGTGACAGTGTTTCTGGGTCCCAAAACCCACTAGGCATGTTTTCTGGAAAACAATTACCAACATTACTAATTATCTTTTTCATAGGTAGAAACTGTGAAAACAGAAATCATCATTTAGTTTTCACAGTTCCAGCAGAACAAAACAAAACAAACAAACAAAAAACTACTGAATCTAAGCGTAAAGTTGTGATATTTGCACCAAACAGATAGTGTAAATGAAAACAAAAAACATGTTAAATTCAGCACTCCTTTACTCTAGAAAACAATAACATTTGGTCCTAGTCTGAATAGAGTAAAATGTTCTCTCACTGCAGAGTTACTTTTACCCTACATGACGATGAAAACAGCTTTTGTTCAATTTCTCTCAACACAGAATTTATTTATGATCTACGAAGAGTTGCATTTATACAGTACAAAGTTATCTCTGAACACAAGCACAATACATCAGAAATTAGTATTTAGCATTTAACACACTTTATTCTTAAAATATTTTTAAGGTGCAAAACATCAAAATATTGATGTTTTGTTGATTGTCAACTGAATCTGTCACAGATATAAAATTCACACAGAAAACACATGGATGACATGTGATGGTCCCATCTTGAAAAGTCATTCCATTTACTTTCAAAAACAAATTTCCTTTCCATGCAGCATTCTGAACAGGTCCTGAAGCTTGCTGCTCTGTGTAAGTCCACTCTTTACTTGCAGGTATTAGGCAACTTCTCCAGGAACATTTGCTGCATCACCAACATCAGGCTGAGACTCTACAGACAATAAGTCAGTGCAGAACAGTAAACCTCAAGGTGTGGCACAACAGTCATGACGAATATCGAAAGCAGTTAAGCAAAGCATAAAAAACATACCTAGTACGCTGTTCTATAGGTCATTGTGTGAAAGTAGTAACACTTTTCACTC
The DNA here is from genome assembly GCF_904848185.1 of Acanthopagrus latus. Classification (NCBI taxonomy): domain Eukaryota; kingdom Metazoa; phylum Chordata; class Actinopteri; order Spariformes; family Sparidae; genus Acanthopagrus; species Acanthopagrus latus. Next base: position 30,158,863 of record NC_051039.1, on the reverse strand, counting down.
ATTAAAGTCCAAAATGGATATGAAGGTCAGTTGATATTGATATTGTCCATAAACTACAAATAAAGTGGTATTACAATGTTTATTAGCTTGAAGCTAAAGTTAGCATATGCGCCACTGTGAAGGCAGTGGGTTGAGTCTACACAATTATGCTAGCTAGCTGTAATGCTAGCTAGAGGCTCCACAGTTTTACCTTACACACATTAAGCAAACCAGTAACAATAAACTTACCTGGAAATTTATCCAAAATGAAGCTGAGAAAAAGTCTTCTCAGAATCACTTCTGTCATTCCTCTCTGATCAATCTTCCACTAACCGAGAGAGTCGTAATGGTGGCAGAACAAGAACTTTAGAAACATTGGTAGGTGTGCTTCCGCTGTATTACTCCAACAGATTTTTATCTTTATCTTTAGTGGTAATAATTACAATCCAAAATGACTGAAAATGACTATTTTAGAAGAAAATAGCGCTGACTCTGGATAAAACACTGGAGGCAGAGAGGTCTTAAGAAGAGGACTGTAAAAATGTAAATAGCTCAATATGTATAGCATGTGGCCTCTCTGTTTTCTTTTACACTTTTATACAGTACTGTTAGTACTTAATTATATTTGAAAAAAGAAAATAAAAACAGATTTAATTTCTTAACATTTTTTGTCTTTTCTTCCTTCTTTTTTTAAGATTTATGACATTCTAACTGTGTTACACCATGAAAGGGACACTGATGAGTTCTCACTACTTCTAGCCATTATTGTAGTGGTTTTTTTTTAAGTGGCAAGACTTAAATATCTCAGTGAAAAGAGCCTGAATGCATGGTGTTCAGAGGGGTTAAGTGTCATGATTGGACTTTGCAGTGGCCTGTTTTCATGGTTTTGTTTGTCACCGTGTTTTTCAGAGGTGCTGGACGTGTTTTTTTTTTTCTTTTTGAAGGCTGGAGCGGTTGCTGAGCCACACACCTGCAGCACATTGGATTATCAGCACCTGCTCTTCCACCCCGGGCTTCCCTTATTGTCGCCAGCTCCAGTGGTAACTTGTTTAGTTACACTTGCCAGCGATCGAATCCAGTAAGTTCTCCAGTGCCAGTGTGATCGCACCATTTCTGTGGACCAGCTCCTCGACCACTTGCCACCCAGCCCCTGCAGCTCTGCCACCCTGCTCAACCATGACTGCATGAGCTGGCTAACTGTGTAACCCTGAGTCTCCCCATGAAGCACCTGCCTGCACCTGAGCTCACCACCTCTACCTTCCTGCTGTTTCACCATGTTCAGAAATTCACCTTTGAACCTGCTGCCTGTTTTGGTGTCAACTTTTGAGTTCACCTTTATACTACAATGAATTTTTAGAGTAAGGCCTTGTTTGGCCTTTCTGTACAGTCCTTGATATCAGCTGACATAAATGGATACGGATATGTCTGCAATAATATTGACCAATGTGTCAGCCTGGTTGATGTCTCTGTCTATCTCTGACAGAACGCCTGACAAACTGCTGAGTCTGTAAGATGCCTATGTTTACAGTATCTCATACAGAAGCTATTGGTTGCATTATGGGAATTGACAGGTCCTGTGTTTTTGGATGTATAGTACATAAGAGACTAAAAGTCAGTGTGGAATAAAAAAAAGTGTGATCTCTGGTTGTGCTGTATTGATTTTGATAAACTTTGATAAAACCTGAAAAAAACAAACAAACAAAAACTCACAACTCCACTTGGTGACAGAGTGACACCACTGGAGCTTCCTCCAGAGCCACACAATTCTTGGAGTTAATCTTCTTTGAAATACCTTTCACTGTATTTTGTCTGACTCTGAGTATCTTACGTGACTTCATGCAGCGCTTACTTACCCAGAATCCTCAGCTGGGTCACAGCCCCGTGCAAGCCAAAGAACATCCAGAGTGGTCGGGAGTTGTCCACACACACCTGCATGCCAACATTGGTGCCGTTGTGGCTGAGGATGACCTCCCCTTCCTGGTTGACTAAGAAGCCCAGGATATCGCTGCTTTGGAGGGGCGTCGGCACTCGACACACCGCCCAGAACTCTTTCCTGTCAACCAGAGCCTCTGGATTGTAGGGCAGGTCACTGGGGCGCAGCACCGCGGGGTCACAGGACGTCACCCCGTAGGACAAGGAGCCCGAGCGTGCTGGGCTGGACTTGGTAACTTTGATGAAGACCGTCTCTCCGGTGCGCAGGGGCCGGTTAGTGAACACTAGCGTGCGCTCCTCTCGCGCGTGCTCAGATCGTGCCACCGTCTGCTCATCCAGCGTCTTAATGTGGGCGCCCCGCAGCTGGTGGAAGTGGAGGTCGCTCTCCAGGGCGGACGGCAGCAGAGAGGACTGCTGGGAGTTGAGGGAGTTCTGCGGTATAGGGCAGGTGGAGGAGGAGGAGGCAGAAGCCAGGTGGAGCGTGTGACGATGGGACTGAGTGTGGGTGGAGCGTCCGTCCTCCTGCTGCAGGTTGAGGTCACACAGGCTGACAGACAGGCGCGAGTCATCAGCCTCCCGCCGCAGAGAGGAGGAGCGCACTGTGGTGAAGGAGCGTGGGCGCAGGCAGTCGGGAGGAACAATCTCACTGTCTAGAGGGGGAGTAGAGAGAAGAGGGAGTGGGATGCAGAGGGAGAAAGATAGAACAGCAGTTAATAGTGGTCTTACTGTGTTTTGCTCTGATTAGCAATCTGCTCGAGGCCTCTAGCGATGAAGTTTTTAGTCAGCGGAATCCCAATTCTTAGGAATATAGTTCTGAGAAGGGCTGAATGTGCAGCTGCTCTGACAACAAGATGATGAAAAAAAAAAAAAAAAGAGGAAGCTATTTAACCCAAGTTGCACACGTTGAACGCAACACAGGACTGTTCTAATTATTCAACGCTGCGCCAAAGGAGAGTGTCAGGGAAGTGTGTGTAAAGATAAAGAAATGAAAGAAGCTAGTCGGTTGCTCCCATGTCTGCACAGAGCTGATTCGTCAAGTTTCACACAAGAAAACGCTGTACAGTGTCATTTAAACCGAATACTTGAGCGGACATGAACGTGTGTTTGTGTGAGCGTATGGGCGTGTACGGGTTGCATTCCTCGCAATCCATAGTACAGTATCACTCCACAGAGAGCCGTGAATATACAGTGTCCCTTTTAGCAGGCGTAGTGGTCACATGCACACAAATACACCGGCAAATGACTCCAGCTCTGATAAGCTGCCCTCAGGTTGCTCATCCCATGCCTGCTCAAAATAACACCTCTAAATGTGCCCCGTCTCTCTCCCACATACCCCCCTCCTTGCCTGGTGGTAGGGCTTAAATTAGCCCGGCGTCCTGAGAGAGACCCCTGTTACTCTGAGTGGGCTGGCGGGATAGGCTGTCAGGGTTCCTGTGTGATGTATGCACATGCATATTTGACAGACAGAGGACACAAGACACACAGAAGAAGGAGAAAATAACCTCTTCTCTCCCACCGAGGAGGCTACGAAGATACTGAGTGACCCCTCTCAGGTCAAAGTAAGAGGTGAAGGAGAGCCACTGAGAGAAAAGGAGAGCTGGGGGGGAGGATGGGGGATGAAAGACAGCGACCTGCCACTGACCGTCTCTGGAGAGTCTCTCCAGTTCTGCTCAGCTCTGGGCCCCTCTCTCTGACCAGGACCTGAGAGCCTGACTCCAGATAAACCTCTTAGCCTCAATTAGTAGGACTGCGGGACAGGCTGCCCACAGCTAACTGTAAACCATAGCAGTGAAAACAGAGGAGCCAAGCCTCTTATGATGCCCTCCCACAGCTGAAAGGGACACAAGCCAAAGGAAGACAGATTCATGACAAGTCTAAAGGGAGTAGTTATACTGGCTGAGACAGATAAAGGTTGACAGTCGTAGTTTGTATCTCCATAAGGCTTCAATTCCATTTTGTTGATAATTAATTACTTAAAGTGGTAAATCAAAAATACAATTGCAGTGTTCTACAATGAGATCATCAAGGAAATGATATGGTCTACATATACATGTATGTAAATTATAGATAACTGGCAGTAAGGGCACTTCTTGGATAGACATAAAATGACATCAAAATATGTCAAACCCGCTCAAATCCTTACACTTGCCCATTTTCCTGCTTCTAACACATCAACTTTGAGGACAACATGTTTACTTGCTTCCTAATATATCTCACCCACTAACAGGTGGCATGATGAAGAGATGATCAGTGTTATTCACTTCACCTGTCGGTGGTCATAATGTTATGCCTGTTCGGTGTAAATTAATGTGAAATGTAAACAGAGAAGTCAACAACGACTTCAGTGGTGCCTTTTATCCGATCAATGAGCTTAATTCTTAAGTCTTACTTTAATTCTGCTACATACACTGCTAATGACACACATAATCTAAAGATGGCACTTTGTAGAAACCTGATCTGCAGCCTAAATCAGCTCACATTTGAATTCTTGGTAAATTTGTAAGTATGTAAGCAGCAACCTCTGCAAAGTGTTTTGTTACCGGAGGCAACAACAACAAAGCATTCTGAATTTGCTCCAGCTCTGATTCTATAGAGCAACAACAACTAAGGCTCATGGGTATCGTATCATTTAGAGCCACACTGGTGGTCATAACATAATGTGGGGGAGTCCTGTGTTTCTATGTGAAGAGTGTCAATACTCCTCAAACTTCACTTTGACAGTTTTCAATACTTGTTCTACAGACACATATCGATCAGTGCCAGAAAACTAACAGGAGCCTTAAAAACATTTATTCCAGGCTCCAAGATCCAGGAATCCACATCTTCACTAACACCACATCTCTGTGGACTCTACCATCATCTACAAAGCTGGTGGCTGACATCACGTACCATGCTGCCAATGTTCAACGGAACTGAAGATGACAGCAATCTCCTCAGTGTTTGATCACCTTCCAGTGACGAGTCCGACTTGCTGCATCATCGCTGAAATGCTGTCTGACGAGCTCTTGTACGCTGTAAAGCTGAGACGCTACCGCCGCTCCCTCAAAGTCATGTCAGCCTACAATTAATGTTAGCTGCTAACCCTAGGCATGGCGCTCTGTGATTAATGTTTAATGGAACTAAGGCCCTGTAATACTGCTAATTGATTTTTCAGAGAGGCATAAAATGGAGAGGACAGTGCCTTGGGTGCACAGGGCAGCTCACAGGGACTGCTAATCAACCATTAAACACCTCTCTGCTCAGAAGTGTGCAGCAGTTAACTGTGAGTCCCCTAGGGTAGCTGAAGATGACTAGCATGCCAGCTCTGACTTCATCTGCTATTTCCTCAGCGATCAATTCCCCCTGATGGACTCTCAGCCTCCATGAAAAACCCTCTCCAGGACTTAGAGGAGAGGTTGTGGAAATTACCAGAGCCTGTCAACGTATAGCCGTTAAGTTGTAACTGAACGGCTCCATCTGCCATGTAACCCGCCTCTTGATTTGGTGCCATTTCCTCAGACGGAGAGTCGTTTGCTGAGGGGAGGCCTTTAATGAAGTAGAGAAACCATGATGTGGCTCGAGACTCAAATCATGCTCTCTGATGATTAGGAGAGGCCTCTTCTTTGGCCATAGAGAGAGAAAGCAGGCATGCTAACTACTCAACCACAAACCAACTGTGATGCCCGGTCCCTTTTGAATGACATCAGCAAAATTGTGTATGCGTTTCTTCCGGAGCTGGCCATCGCTCTGCCGCCCATCACTCTGTCCTAAATTGGATTACGATGGGATAGACTGTTGCAAGACCTCTGGGACGTACAGGAGGGCTGGAGCTGCAGAGAGGATGATGACATGTCTCGGGGGATACAGTGGATGGGAGCGAGCACCGAGAGGAGAGGCAAATCCAGGAAGGCAGGGGTGGCCGCCTGTGACAATGCTGGATTTATGTTGAAAGGAGACTGTGCAGGCCTCCAAAGAGCCACAAATCATCTCCCTCTCTCTCTCTCTGTGTCACTCCGACCCTTAACTCAAACGCACAATGTGTGAACACAAACTCTTACACACGGTAAATTGATTCCCCTAAAAAATACGGGCTAGTCTTTTATCAGCCAATTTCAAAAAGCTTCTCTGAGAGGTTTATGTTCCTTTTTATATTGTCTTCCTTTTCCCTTTCGTCTCTCACTATTCAAAGTGGAGTCATTTAAAACCCACACTGGCTTGTGTGCCACGTATTCTTCTTTTCTGCTTCTTTATTCATCAAAGGCTGGTGAGACGTGCTCCTGAAGTTTGTTGTTAGATTGGAGGACAGAAAGAGAAATGAGAGGACTGCAGAACATTTACTGTGCGTTCGAAAAAAAAAAAGAAAAACAAAACGTGTGTGTTTCTGTCCACTCAACATGCGTCCGTTTGTGACCTCACCAGCTGCTGCCCGCTAAACATGGTGCACCTGCATTTAACTGATACAATCTCTTTGTCCTATTGGTTCCTTTCAAATCCAAAACACAGATGCTCTCTCTCATTGGCCAGGGCCAGAATTCTGCTCTTTGAAAGCAGAATCAAAGTGTGTTCCTGAATGTGTGTGTGTGCGTGTGTGTGTTTACTTCTCTCTCATGTAGGAAGACATTGTAATAGGGCCATGGAAGATGCAGCTGCTTCACTTTTGAATGAATTGCAAACCAAACGTAGCACCTGTTGGGTTAAGCTTCAACCATTTGGCTCAGCCTTTTTTTTCCCCTCCTTGGAGCATTTTTGATCAAAATGATCATGCACCTGTTGGGCTAATCCATTGCAAATACATGGACAAGGGTGGGGGCTTCTGGGAGGGAGAATGGCAGCAGTCTATTTTGGCCCGTGCAGGCATTGTCTCTGGCTGGAAATGTTTTTGATTAGGGAATAGCTGCAAAGCAGGTTAGCTAATGTTGTGCATGGGGAGGTGGATAGAGGCAGAGGCTGGCTTAGTGGCTTTGCTAGCCTGAACAGACGGAACGTGCCAGGGGTTTGAGCCAGTGTTGGAGCAGGGTGGTGGAAGGGAGGGGGTGGGCTGGTGGATTTACTCTGTCTCACGCACACAATCTATCTCACAGGGCTTATCTTTATCCACAGTCTCTGGTGGGGGTTTCATCTGATGTAGGCAAAGGTAACGAGAGAGCTAGGAACTAGGAAGAAAAAATGAAAAGAGAGATCCTAGAGTGATATTAACATGAGGTAAGGGAGGTGAGAGGAGAGGAGAGGAGAGGAGAGGAGAGGAGAGGAGAGGAGAGGAGAGGAGAGGAGAGGAGAGGAAAGGAAAGGAAAGGAAAGGAAAGGAAAGGAAAGGAAAGGAAAGGACAGGAAAGGAAAGGAAAGGAAAGTGGGGATCGAGGGCAGAGGGTAGAGATGGATATCCAGGCAGATTTCTCTAGGAACAGATAAAGCTGGGAGACAACATGGGTGAGGCGAGTGAGTGACAGAGATATAAAGCAGCTATGAGAAAGAGAGAGGGAGAGAGAGAGGGATCGTAGAAGAGAGAGATGGAGTCAGAGGGGTCTTTGTGCTAGATGTTTGGGATGTTCTTTATTCCCTGGCATGGGCCCAATCCCCGCTCCCTGATCGGGCTGGGCAGCTTTGAACCCGGGGCTTTTGGAAAGAGCAGCAGGCTCCCAGGGCGACACATGGCCATAACAAAGAGCCAGGCAAAATGCCTGCTAAGTCACAAAAGCCCTATCCCTTAGGTCATCAGCAGAATGCAGCATGTGCCGCCCCTTCTCTGCCAATCAGCATGCTAGGACCTCAGTGCTAATAACCTCCATCATAAGGTTCTTATATTAAAGCCCCCCTGCTTTATTCCTTTGCTCAAGCACGGAGGAAGGCTGATATTAGGCAAATTATTTATGACTCGGTGAAGAGTGACACGCTCAACATGCAGGTCCGCCTTTTGCTTATTTATAAAACCGGTTCAACTCTGCACGCTGCACTAATTCAGTTTGCTATCAACAATGGATTGAGTGAAAGTGTAATGTGAAAGCTGTTGTTTACAGTGTTGAAACACAAAGGATTAAAAACTAAAAATCTTAGCTCACAGAGAAAGATTAAAGATAAAGATAATTATAAAATAGTTTTTTGCCATCTTTATAATATGTCAGTGGTGTGTTTACAGCTTGTTGTGCAGCACCCAAAAGAACCCAAATTGAAAACACTGTAAAATATTATTGATTTTATGCCAACTTACATTTAAATACCTTTAGTTAGTATCGACAATAGAACTGTGTGAGAAAGATGGGTCAAAAAAATGGCTGCTATCAATAAATGTATCCTTCTGTGGCTTAAAATAAATTGGCCATTATCATGACCTGTCAGTCCAATCATCATGAAGCTTGGTAGATATTGTCAAGCCAAGGCTGGGAATAGGTCTACAAAAGACAGTCCAACACAACATATAAGGGGTGCCAAAATTACCAAGATCATGTATATTCAAATCTGCTTGACATAATTTCACCATCTTTGGTTAATACTCATACCCCAGCGTATGTATGCCTAAAAGTCTAAATGCACTTAATCAACACAAAAAGTGAAACATGTCTTCTGGCTGAGATTGGCACTAGGTCTAACAAAGCCCCACAGATCCCACATTTTATCCTGGTGGACAGATTTTCACAAATTTCACTAAATCTTGCTAATAGCTGCTGATTGAGCTTCTAGAATGGGGAAAGCTTGAACCCAGCTAATAGCCATTATACTTTTTTCGTTGATGACTCAAGTTGGAATCAACTGGAATGATCCTTTTAATGGGAGCATAATGACAGCAAATGGCTGACACAGCTGTTTTATTCTTTAATCTTATTTCTGGTAAGTCACCTCGGTGGTCATTCACTTGCTTGAACTGTGTCATAAAGAAACATTCATAAACCTCATGAACCTCATGTGCATAAGCAGGGAGCAGTTACTGTGCTGATGACTCCCCTGGCGATGCTTGATGTATTCTAGAGTTAATGATCTTCACTAAAAATCATGCTTTGAACACTTGAACTCCTTTTGAATAAGGCACACAGAATTGAGGAAAAAAGGGAACCCCACACACATCTTGATGAGTTATCTCTAGTTTACCCCTATTAAAAGTTATCTGGTGAATTTGTAATGACTGATAAGAGTTCAAATTGAATTATGTTCTTTGTCTATGAAAATTAACATAGTGTTTTGGATTGTTCAGCCAAGACAGTAACTTAAAACTGAAACTGAATGCCAAGTTACACAAATCCAGTTCATTCTTCTTGGGCTTTTGAACTATTTGACCAACAACCATAATCAATTCTTTGCAGCACAATGAAGCCAAGAAACACAACACTGCTAAATTAAAACTAAATAGATCTCTAGACATCTTCACAAAATGATTTGCTATTAATTTGCTAATTAAGTAAGAAAAAGTCAGATTTACAGCAGCTTTCCTGCTTGCTGTGTTTTTGTTGGAGAGTGTGTGTGAAGCATCAGGATTTGTAAAGGCTGCCATTAGCTGGGTGGGGAAATCCTGCCAATCCAAACAACAGTGCCAGTCAATTGAGCACAATAATCAAACCATCATTTCACTGAAAGTAATCAGTTTCTCCCAGAAGTATGGGAACCCTGGTCCTTCTCTCCTTCCGAGCTGGACAACACAACAAACGGTCCTAATAGACCTCTTTCATTACAGATGACTTCATATTAGGAGACCCAGGAGTGGAGCCAGAGTGCAGTACAAAGGCAGCCACAGTCATTGACCACAAGTGCACAAATCAGAAGTTCTGACTTATTTTATGTTTAAAAACTTGCTGTATTTCATTAATTATATAGGTGCTGTGCAATAGGATACAACTGGACTTTTTTAATTTTATTGAATACGATTCAACTCTCATCCAAGAGGCTTCTTCAGTTCTGGAGAGGAGTTGCAGGCTTTTAAACTCCGTGTGGGAGTGTCCTTACAGAGTCATTAAAGCCAGATGTGAGCTCTGAGTTTCGGAGTCCTTAGAGCCAATTGTGTGTCACTGGCCCGACCAGCTATCATGTGGGATGTTAGGTGCTCGGTGAGCCCAGGTGTGAATGGTTGTTAAGCTGTCTGGGGAGGGAAGTACTGCACTGAAGGTTGGTGATAAGTAACGTCTTAGGCCATTATTTGACTCCTCTTACAAACCATCTGTCTGCTCTGGCCAAGAATGAGCACAACACAGGAGGGTTAGTTCCTCAGATCAATAAATCTGCTCTCAATTCACATCTGAAGGAGAAAAATCATTCTGTTGAGGACAACAATGTAAACATCTTGGCCAGAGAACACAGACGACAGCTGCTCTTTGCTGGCTATGCATGACTGTAGCTAGCTACCATTAGCTATCAGCAATGGGCAAAAACATAATGTAGATATAGTATATTTTTACATCTGATTCTGTGAACTGAAATGATTGATTTCCAAAACACCAGAGGTGACTGTGCAGAGACAAACCAAGACTTGACTTGTCTTTTGTCTAGTTCTATTTCCTGTGAGTCTTGTTTGAATTAAGTGTCTTTTATGATGAGTTAAGATGACAATTAAGCTTGTTTTAGTTCAGTACATACGTGAAACTTGAATAAGAATGTGTAGAGTTGTACTCTTCTGTTTGGTAAGGTAATAGATGTAACAGTATTTCCTTTCGTAAAATTTGTGAGGTTATTTGCCTTATTCATTACACTAAAAGCTAAAAGAAAACATTTAGGCAGCTGGCATATATGTCCCTAAAATCATTTCTTGTAGTACAGAGTGGTATTATGAGACACGATGAGCTTGGGCAAACATTCTGGCTTTAGTAGAAATCTCTACAACAGAGTACATAGATGTCTTTGACACAAGTTCAACACAGTTGATTCTTCACATTCTGTTGATAATGGTCATTTATTGAATGTTTTCAACTAAAATTCTGGCAATATCGTCCATATGGCCCCTTTGGGCCATTTCACTTCAGAGACATTTGTTGGCATCAGAATTCAACACATGCAACGCTGCCGGACAAAGCCTGAATCGTACTTAGTCATAATGTCCTATACCTGTAAATTCAGTGAAGAGAATCCTCTACACACATGTAGGTGTAGAAGCCGCTCCCACCAATCCAGCTCGAAAGCTACATGACAACACACGAGGGATGGCGTTTCTGACACTGACATGGTTTGAAAGGTTCAAACAGTTTGAGCCTGGCTCACTACACGCTGTCAGAAAAAAGCTAGCTCCTCTGACACGTTTTGTAAAAGATGTAAACAAAGAATCAGTCTGGCCGCGCCTTCATCCATCAAACCTTCACACATTGTTTTATTCTCACTGAAGAGTTTCCAGGATTAGTTTTCCTTTCACCTAGCCCACATCTGTCATCTTTACACAAAAGCACATTGCTACAATCAACGGTGATTCGTCCTGCAAAACAAAGTGGTTGCATAAAACAGAGAAGAAGATTGTGGTTTCATATACACAGAGCACAGCACAGCACACAAACACAACATTTCGAGTGTTTGATTATGCTGCGTCACATTTTTGATGGAAAAGACAAGAAATGGCCATTTCAAGTCTTCCTCTCATTACTACTGCTGCTCTGCCATTCATCTTGAGTGACAATGCTCCTTCCTGATGTTGTAATGGGAACGCTTTCCATGTAATTCAATCCATCCACTGAGGACAATCTCTCAAAACACAGCGGAAGTCAGAACCTCTTTAGTGTTTCCACCAATGACTATAAATGTAGTTTTTCTGGTGAAATACTGCGACAGCCTTTCTTCCAGGACACTGTGTTTTGTATGAACTAAATTAACTGCTCTGCTTCTTTGTGGTGACAGCTAGATTGGCCAACTCCTACTCTGAGTCAGCCTGGTTGAGAGGTGTTAGCAGCCTCAAGGCTTTGCAATCAGACTTTATTCTCTTGTCCTTCAGGGAAGTCCCACAGAGGGCCCCTTTTGATTAAAGCTCCACAGTGACTGACTCATACAATCTGAGTCCTGCTGGCTTCACAACAGCTGGAATTGCTCAGTTACTCAGCCTCCTTTCCGATGTCGAGTAAAGTTCTGCTGTGTGTGTGTGTGTGTGTGTGTGTGTGTGTGTACATATGAGAGTGACAGCTAACCTTAGGAACCAGGACATGGGTATATATTAAACAACCTTTTTGGGCCTGTTGGATTTCAAGCCTATGGGGACAGCTTCAGCCTGCCCCAACGATTATCTTGCCAAACCTCTGCAATATTGTATTTGCCCAGGTTAAGGCCAGATGCAGTCAATCACTTGCTACCTCAGGCACCAAGCAGCATGTGACATTTTTTCTGTAGAAGCAGAGGCATGAAAATATAATATTATGGATGTGTTGAAAAAGACTTGATGCATTTTCTAATGGAGTCACTGTGAATGTTGATACATTTTTCTGCCTGTGCTTCATTAGCATGTCGGAAGGTGGGAAGGGGCAAGTCTTAAATTGCTTTATCATGCTCATGGAGGTGTGAAACCACTAAATCAGCCCTGCCCCCATTATTTCTGTCAAGTATACCCCTCGTGATTCCCGTGGGGTAAATTATCACATGCCATATTATGACTTCTGTTTCAAACTTTCTACATCAAAGATGTTCCAAACATCACCTTGGGTCATCCTGGCAAACCCACAGAAAGCTGCTACCTGACTCTTGAGCATTTTGGTGTCTTTCACTTGATTGCTTTATTTTTTTTTTAACTCACAAATTTACTTTTTGTTAAACACTACATAATACCTTAGCGACTTATTAGGTCAATTGTTAGCATCTCCCAAAATGACATATATCACCATTCCCAAAACAACATGACCATCACAGCCTACCAGTGACCTTCTTCTTACATTAGCAGTTTGGTAAGGTTCAGACAACAAAACTACTTGATTAGGTTCAGGCACTAATACTACTTGGTTAGATTTAGAAAAGCATTGTGGTTTGGGTTAAAATAACGTTACTGCAGTAACTTCAGCTACAAACATACCAATGTTATATAAGTAATTTACGTCACGTTATCTACGTGACCTGACTTACGTAACTTACATTAATAAGTTATGGCAACTTACCACATTAGACTCAAACAGCAGAGTCCTGTGTTTGTTTAGGAAAGCATCTTAGTTTGGGTTAAAATAAATACATTCTACGCTCTTACTGTAACACAACTGAGTAACTTATGTTATGTTTTGTATGTGACGTAACTTCACTACATTGGTAAGTTAAAAGAACTCATTGCTGACTTCTGATTTCACACTGGACACAAATAATTGCCTCCTGAATCAAGTTTAACCTGATGTCTATCACCGACCTCCTCCCTATGCAGGCTTTTAACTCTTTAAACTTCATCTCCTGACTTCCTCCTTCGCAGCTGTAATAATAGTAACCACCGCTAGAGGTCACCCCTTAACAACAAACGCATAGCATAGTTTTTTCTGATGAACAGAGAACAGCATTTAGTGGCTGAAGAGGAGCATTTTTTTTCTCTGGATTGGCTAGGACCAAATCAGAACTAAAAGGAGAGTGAATGCTGGATTTATGTCCATCAGATGGACACAAAAATCCTAATGAATGCTAATGTTGTTCATCTGTTGGATGTGCAAATACACAAATGTTAATTGATCACCATATTAACTTCAATGGTTACAGGTTACAAGGCTTTTTTGAAACACAATAATATGAAACTATTGGGTATTTCATCAGTATTAGCCATGTGAATCGGTAGGTATCAGTTGAAATAAAATCAAAATCCTGCATCCCTATGAGGTTAGTCTTTAGTAAAGGACTACTGACTGGCAGAATAACTACCTATGGGTTCCTGTGACAAGGCCCGCCTTCTGTTTGTCAAACCATTAGTCATGATAAAGCAAGATGATTTTCACGGAAAACCCCCGAAATGTATCCTGACAGTGAGTACAGTGAATACAGAGGAGCCATTAAATAAAATGGATGACATGAAATGAGCAACATAACGCAACAGCTGGAAGGAGAGGCATGTGAAGATAGGTAGAATGGCTGATTTGAATTGGCAGTGAAAACTGTTTTAAAAGGTGTGTGCATGTTTATGTGTGCCAGTGTTTTGTGTGCAGCACTCTTCCTGCTGAATACAGACACTAGGGACACCATCAGAGGCCTCATGTGTGTTTACATCACGAGAGGGCTACATACACAAGCTGAACAAAATGTCTTTGAATGAGAAACTTAATCCACCATAGATTTTTAATTCAATCTTTATGTTGCAATTATTATATTATAGTATTTCAACGGGGGCAAAATAAATAATCTCACTCTTGGCTGAAAAGCTCTGAAATGGAGACAAAATAAATGTTATTGATCCTAGAAGGGAAATGTGGTCATCACAGCGGCAAAGAATAGAGGTGTAGGCTGGGGAGAATTGGATATTTTAAGTGAGAATGTGATATAGGCTCTAAATTAAAGTAAAAAGGGGCTTAAAGATAATACGTTGGGACAAAACCTTTCTCAGCACGAACACTTGTTCTAAGATGGCTATCTAGGTATTGGAAGACTAAAATAATAAAAAGGAAGAAAGACAATGCTAGATTTTTACCACTTCTCTTGCTATATCTTCTGTCACCTTCCAAGGTGCAGGTTTAATTGAGAATTGGACAGTGAAATAAACCAACAGCTCCTCAAAAGCCAGATAAAATTAGGAGTGAAAGCCCTGTAAAGGCCTCAGATGTGAAAGCCCAAAGGCTTATCTGCGGATAGGCAAAGGTTGTGCCCAGACACGTGAGCACAAAGCTGACACAGTTGGCCATTCATCGTCACAAAGGGCGTGTCTGGTCTGGATGATGTATTTCTATCTCAATTTTCTGTAACGTTCCACCCCTCTGAACAGGCTCATTTGTGGGGGCAGATGTCAGTCAATTATCTGCCTGAGGAACAAGAGTACTGCTCTTTTACAGCACAGTACTGCACTGTTAAAAGACAGTAGAGATTACTTAAATAGAGCTAAGGAGAAGCCCAGGTTTGGAATGAACTGGTGATTAGAGCAGTGTTTCAAAGGGGTTGGACATCCATTGGAAAAATGCACTATAGGGACTCCAATCAGGGCAAACCTTAGGGTGCTAAGCTCAGCTAGTGGGCCTCTGTAATGTGACACTGAACCATTTTCTGCATGTTCCATATATGAACATATTGGTTTTTTTTTCCATCTGCAAAAGCAGACTGTGTTGAGTTTTGGACCCTAAGTGCTTATGGTCATCACAAGGAACACAGACAGAGGAAACAAAAAATATGGCTCCTCTCATACTCAAGACACTACACATCCACCCCACCAGTCTGGAGATACCACTGTCAATTAACACAGTGCACAATTACAATCAAATGTGCTATCTATGGGACATGTGACCCCTGTTCTATTTTTACACCAGCAGAAGGGATGACAGCACTGACTCTCTAGGGAAAAGAAATGTGCATGCGTTCTATAACATCAAAGCCTCGGCCATACTATCCTGTGTTATGCCTTTGTGGCATGTTTGTCAAGCCAACCAACATACCTTGACGATGCACAGCAGCGTGGCTTTTATTAGCCTGGTGCTTTTGTGTAAACATGTGGGCCAAACATGGGTCAGATATAGATAGCCTTTGTTCATTGTTATTCCATTACTTCATGGAAGGCTTTACTGTACACAAATACAGGAATGGCAACCCCGAGAAAGGACCTGTTTACAGTAAACAGGAAGACACAAGCAAAATGGCTTTGCCAACTGTAGAAGTGTAGAAAGTAAAAGCACCAAAATCTGAGGAATTCCAAAAATACCTGAACATCTCATAGCTTTTGAAAAATATATAAAAGAAAAAATGGTGACAAAATGAGAGGTAATAGAAAAAAAAGATCACTGTTGTCAGTTCTCTGGTCAAACTGTCATTGTATTGTGTCAAAATATGTGAAACTGTTATAAATGAAGACAAGACTTAAAATAATCATTGTCAGTTTCTCATTGTAAACAGAAGAATATACAAGGACACCAGTTTCATATCAAGCTGATTGCCTGCACATGATGCGTCTTCATATGCTTTTAAAGGTTGCTTGTGTTGAAGTTGGCAACACTCATGCCACCCCTCAAAATTAGACAAGAATTGATTTCTAGTGTGTGAGCCACATTCATTGGAAACTCGTCAAAATTGAAATACACTGAAATTATCCTTCAGGATTCACTACAAATGGAGTGACTGCCTTCAAGAAATGATCTGACATTTTGGGAAATCTGCTTATTCCCTTTCTTGCAAAGATTTGGATTGAAAGATCCGTACCACTCTCATGTCTGTGTGCGTAACCAGCCGCCACGCAGAATAGAATAGTTTGAGTCCTGACTGCACCTGGTCATCTAGTCCTGCATATCAGCTTTTCAATTCTCTGATATACCACGCCATACTTTTCCTTTAACCCCTTTCAATTTCAGTTTACATTATTCAGTTACCTAGAGAAGGTATGAATGCTAGATGCAGATGACACTTAGCTGCATTGCTGTCCTTAAAAGTTGAATAATATCAGTAATGTCAGGAAGATGCACGCAGTTTTAAGGTTTGTTGAAAAGGTAACGCTAAACTGGATAGCTGACTTTAATTTGTATAAGCCAATCTATAACCATTGTGTTACCCCAGCTGTAAACAAAGGTTGCTCAGTGATGCTTACTGCTGTTTGAGTCCTGGTTCAGAGTTCAAAGTATGAATTTAATGACTAAAAGTTCAAAAGAGTTTTAATAGTTGAAAAAATAGAAAAGGGGTGAGGGATGGAAAGAATAGTTTAAACTGTTAAAAGATAGTAGAGATAAACTGTTAAACTGTATTGCTGGTTTAATGCAGAAGCAGCTGAGAGACAATGAATTGAGTGAAAAGTGGTAAAGAATATAATTCATTATAAATAAGTAAGCATGAATGAACAGATGAGCAATGCTGGGAAAGCTGAAAATGTCTGAAAGTGTGCATGCATGAGTGCGTGTGTGTGTGTGTATGTGTGTGTGTGTGTATGTGTGTGTGTGTGTGTGTGTGTGTGTGAGAGAGAGAGAGAGAGAGAGAGACAGAGAGACAGAAAGTCCCAAGTGTTGTGAACATTTTAAAGTTTAAAGGGAGTTTATGTGTAAGCAACTTCAACATATTCATAATGTGCGATAAGACATGTTGTAGTATTTTTTCTGTTGTTGGGTTAAATAATGTATGATGTTATTCATGTGAAACAGTGTCTGTCTTGGGACGTAAGACAAATTTCAAATGAAGATTCTGACAATAAAAGGAAATCAGATCAACGAAACATGGATTTGAAGAACTTCTGTATCTGACCTCCATTGTAACTAATTCATAGAAAGCTGAATAAGTTATATTTTTGAGAAATTTAACATATCTTAATGGGAGTTGAAAGTAGAATAACACCCCAAATGTACAAAAGATGGGGAAAATTTGAAAATGTGTGCAGAGACGAAGATATGTTGTGAGTGCTTCTGGAATTCACATCAGTTACATTGGGGCTGCCCCAGGGTTCTGGTCTCCAGAGCAATTGTCTGTTTTGCATGGTTGGTGATTCAGTTGTGCATCTTATGCTTCTTCAACCATCTTACCTAGCAGCTGCACTCCGCGGGTCAGACCGTAAACATCAATGAGGGCCCAGAGGGGCTCAGCTGTGCGGACCCCACTGAAGAACAGCATGGGACTGGACTCGTTAATGCGGTAGAAGACTCTGCCCTTCTTATCGACCCAAAATGCGATAATGTTGCCCTCGTTGGCAAACTCTTCAGGCAGGGCCTTCGCCCAGAAGCCACTCTGGGACACCAGGTCGGGGCAGGCATACTTGGGCAGGTTGTCTGGGTTTATCCTGGCGGGGTCTTTGGAGGTGAAGCCCAGACGTAGAGCCCCACTCCAGCAGCACTGCTTTTTAGTAATCTGGGGATAAGAGAGTGAAATATGGTTTTCTTGGTGTTTTATATAATATATAACTGAGTAATAGTGCAAACTGATACATGACATGATACTGGATCACCCCAAACTCTCAACTGCTACATTATTTGACTGAACATGATTTTCATCCCAATGCAAGACAGTGTAGTCGAGTCTTCATTGAGGAACCCCACATTTTGTCATCAAGTGTTAACCTCATATACTGTATAAGCAGTGCAATAATTTAAAACCTCCTAGACTTTTAAGAGCTCAAGTGCTCCACTCTGACGTAAAATACCTTGAGGCGGACTTGCTCATACAGGGCTATGGGTCTGTTGCAGAAGGTGATGGCGTTGCAGAAACTGGCCTGCCTTTTCACGGTTTTCTGGGCAAGGTCCATGACGATTTGGGATCCCTTGGCGTTTGGATGGAAGAGAAGCGGGCTGATGGGATGGGGCCCACCAAGAGTGCCACACTGGATAGGCAGGCACCTCTTGGGTTTGTGGTGACATCGGTGTGATGTGGATGGGAAAGGACCGCCAAGGGAGTCTGAGGCAGAAACAGACAAATCACAGAGACATGTAAGCATGATTGTGAGACAGAAATGTCTCAGTTAGGAGCAGGAGGTTAGTTTTATTCATTTCAAAGTTTATGTGACCTATCACCCTCTAGGTGACGACTTACATCCACTGGCAGCTAGCTAGTGACTAGGTAACTGTCATTCATTTCTACACTTAGTCATTCTCAGCTATCCTCACCGTCATGTTTTATGAGCAAACACTGCTATTTTACTTGAATTTAACGTTCTTAATGATTATGACAAGATTTATGAATCCTGTCTAAATGTTAATATATCATGAAATCTCTCTGAGGAATACATCAACTGTCTGATTGACAGCTGTTTCGCCTCACAGTGCCCCTTTTGCACGCTAGGCTGGCCTCCAGGATGAAGAAAACAAGGTTCATGTGGAATACCTACTGTCTCTGTATCAACATGGATCAAACAATGTTGTTTATTTAACAGATTAGTGTTTACTCATGTCTTCCCTCAAAAGATTAAAATTCAGAAAACATATTCTCTATTGGTTGCTTCTGTGTTGACATCTACCAGATTCATAAACGTAAAGTTCCTTGTTTATGTGTTTAATGCTTTACTCGTGCATGTGCGAATTTGTCTTGATACAAAGTATCAGTGGCAAGAAAAAAAGTTATTTTCATACTTTGCTCATGTGCTTTACTTGCAGTTGTGTTAATTGACCTATAGCTATATGAAGTATCCATAGGTTGACTGTAAAAGATAAAATGTTGCCCGATCCACTTTGCCTCTCCCCTCGTAAAAAATAATAAGAAACAAACATTCAGCAGAGGCGGTCACATCTCAGCACAGGGGAATATAGCAAATAGGGGAAACACTGCACTCATGTGCACCCATGCTTCATCCAAAACCCAGCAGCTCTCTGGTTCTACTCAGTGATGCTGGAAACATTTCAGTACCAAGTATTTAGCCATCTGTCTATGGGAAAAATAAATTGTAGACCAATCAACATAAAAAAATGTCAATAATTGAAAATGTCAAAGAAGAATTATAGGTAATATTCAGTTTATGGTGCTTTGGACTCACTCTATACCCACTGTCATATTCAGAGAGGACTGTTTGACAAACAGATGAAAGCTAACACAAGCGGCAGCAGCAGTTGTCCTGTGGAGTCCTGATAAGACTATCCAAAAATACAGCTCGCTTTGTGTTCTCTCTCTTTCTTTGTTTCCCTCTTCTCGCTCTCATCTTTGTTTATCTAGTAATAACACTTCCAGTTTTTCACCCTGTAAGCACGTCTACCGTTCAATCTGGCCCCAACCTAATAGCCTCGTTGAAGCCTTTTGTCTTGGGCAGAGCCACAGGAGAGCAGTTGTTGAATGTGGTGCACATGGTCCCGGGCAGATTGAGCTGAATGCATTACCAGGCTCTGAAGAGACGCAGCTGCTGTACAGAAAGACTGGCTATGTGTGAATTAATGTCCCTTAGCAACCCCTCGTATCTAAAGGTCTTGATCAGTGCACTCTTTCACTTTGTGGCTATCAGCTGGGATACAACAGATGCCTTTTGTTTGCTCAGACGCAGCAAAATGATATTTATAGTCTCTGATCCCAGCTTTTTGAAATTCAGCTCGTGTGCGCTTTTCTGAGAATCCATTCAATCAAATGAGAGTATCAGTTTACAGAGCAAAACAAATATCTTACCTCACTCATGTAATTCTGATAGATCTTTTGAAATCCTTTATTTTACCAAATACACTGATTGACAACACATCCTCAGGGAATCGAAAGATTAGCAGGTATTTGTATTTGCAGTTAAATGGAAGGATATTCTCATCCTCCATTACAAATGGTCAACTAGTCAGCAGCTACATTGTATCAAATGGAATTTAAGTGTCTGTACAGACTTTGAGACATTTCAACCTTTCCTGTTAGTTAACATTCACAGGAGCAGTGTGGTTTGCAGGCTTGATTCCATTACACTTACAGTAAAAACATACATAATGTTTCACTTGAACTACTCTCAGCCCTTATTTCCAGCAGCAAGAAGGTGTTCTGAGAAAAAAAAAAGGTCCAGCAATCCAACCTTACACTACTGGACCAGCACCAGATGCCAAAACAAAGTTGGCCACTTGCTGTTGAAAATAGTGGAGTGTATAGCAGCTAAAGAGCTAATTCCTTGGGGAGTTGGGGGAGAGTAAAACAGAGCTAAGACAAGAGAGGATATTAGAATTACTTAACTAAGTAGCCAAAAACATAAATACACTCAAAATGTTGAGGTGGAGGACAAAATAACAAAGATATTTCTGAACATAGCTCTTGAAGCAGTTCAGTATATTTGACGAAGTTGGTCGCATGATTCTTGAAATACTTGGGTTATATCCACATGGTTGAATCCACTTATTATGAGTCACTTTGGATAAAAGCAGGAGCTAAAGAAATGTAATGTAATGTTACCCTTTGAGGGCCTAACTTAGAGGAGTATTAACTCAAACCAGACCTCCTGGTTCACATCTTGTCTTGACATTGGTAACTTATAGCAAATTACTAGCACCACCCCATCAATCTGAAGACTATACATGAATCCAGGGAAGTACCAGAACTAGATAAGTTGCAGTTATTGTATGGCTTCCTCCTACGATATCCATGTGATGCTACTTTTGACAACAATGTCTAGGAAATCGGGAAGAACCTGTTCTCACCTCCTCCAACGACAGTGGCAAACTGTGACTTAAGGAAAAAGCGCAAAATGAAACACATCAATCTCTACTTCAAGAAGATTTCCCCTGTCTGAGATCACTTATTCTCTCTGAACTTGTCTGAAATTAAGTTCAGTTCTTGCTTGATCATGCTAGCTAGTATAGTAATTTCAGTCTATTAAAAAGTACTTCTTTACTTGAAATCTGGCAGATGGTAGGATTTTTTCTTAATGTCTACTCTGACTATTGTGACGACCGCTGTCTAATATGTAGAATCTTAGAATAATGTTAGGATTGCCCTCCATATAAAATATTAGCATCAGTAACTGGGGGCCACTGCCCAACATCATCAATACAACTACCTATACTTCTGCTGTCACTGTCAGCTGAGTTGCCACCACAGTAATGATGTGTGTGTGAACATGGCCTTATATGTGACAGCAAAATACGAGTGAATTTTTGTATTAATTTTGTAGACATCTGAGCAAAATAGTCTTTTTAAGACTGGATTTTTTTTTTTCCACACAGCAGTTTTACTGTCAGTAAAGATTCAGTGTTTACCCTTAAATCCCATGTTGCATTTTTAAAGTATCATGCAGACCAAAGCAGCCTCTAGCCAAACGGCTGGTCTCAGTCCTCCAATTACCTCAGCAAAACTAATCCTCGAGTACGCTCATGTCCACACAAATCCGAGATGCAAACCCCTGATGTAAAAGGCTTGAAAATGACTCTTGTTAACATCATTCTGACAGCTGTCTCTTCTAAGCTTGTTTGTGCACATAGCTTTATGCATGTGTTCTCGAGGAAAAAGCAGCTTTAACAGCCTCACAGGAGCTATTTTGCCAAAGGTCAAGGTTGTCTTATTATGAACAGACGGAAGGTGAAAAGCTTGTATTCCTCTGCCCCAGAGTGTAGAGGTCTTTATCCCCCTAATAACAAAACACACACACAAGACAGCTACAACCTCTCATCACAATACACACGCTTATACCTGTCTAATACCTGTCATACACCAATGAACATCTCTGTGGAGCAATAAGCTAATCTCTCAGCAGTTCAATTTCGAGGGTGACAGCGAATGAGAGGTGAGCTGTGTGTGTGTGTGTTCTTGTGTGTTTATCAGTGTGTGCTTTTTATCTAGACTTACATAGTGGTTGCTCACCATAAGTTAAATGATCTACCTTCCAAACAGAATTCTATAGGTGGAAGAAAACTAGTCAAATGTTTGCTCAGTATATGGTAGGCAGATGACTTCCAGGAAATAACTGTTCTCTGAGTTAAATGTTCTCACAAGGTAACAGTTGTATTATATGACATTAAGTACAAATAACTGCAAATAATTCATTCTTGGTATTTTTGAAATGTGTGGCAAAATACATTTTAATACACCATGATATTAACCGGGTGTGGTGAAGTTAAAAAGAACACTGAACAACATATGGATGGTACACTTATTCATATACAGGTAAAGTAGAAAAAAAAAATTTTTCTATTGTAATCTAAACCTTCTCTCACTATTGTCCTAAGCAGGCATATTGGTATACACTATTGTGCCTAATGTTGTAAAGAGCAGATCTGAAGGAGGACCTGTCCGAGGAGCAGCAGGAAGGTGGAGAAGCTTAACACTGAGAAAGTAAGTGTTGACTGATTATTGACCCGGGCGATCATCAGCTTCAATATCGGGCATTTTGCAGATTATCTGTATCTGCATTCTATTTTTCCAATTGTCAATAGTCTTAAAGTGCACTGCTCTGCCACTGCTGCAGCCTCTACCTCTGTCTGTATTCACCTCTGTGGTCTCATTTGATGTCCCTCCAACAACACTTATCTGATTGGTTACATGTCACACGAGTAATAGCCAATCAACACTGAAGGCTCTTTGCTACTGACATGGCAGAGACGGGGGCGAAGCTTTGGTTGGCTGGCAGGACTGCATGAGGGTAAGCAGCATTTGTAGTTTCTTATAAACCTCAAACACCACGATCCTATGATATGCATGAGAGCCATGCCAAATTTCACAGTTACAACCACTGAAAACTCAAATAATGAACTTTGTTGTAACATAAGCGATAATGTTAGCCTGTCTATAGCCTGTCTGAAAGAGTCAGCTCGCCATTATGAGTTGGTATTTTTACATGTTACGATTACAACGTATGCTGATGTCAAGTTTCTTAGAGCCAACTTGCATTATATAACCTGCTGACTAGCAAAATAATGATATTGATAATGATTATTTCTTGCAGAATATTGTTGTTAGAGTCTTACGACATGACAAAACTACATTTCGGGTCTCTGTTAATCCCAGTGGTAAAATATATAGTACGTTTACTCGAGTAGGGTACTGTACAATTTTGAGGTACCTGAATAACCTGTATTTTCATTTTCCTGTACTTTATACTTCTACCCTGGTACAACATTGAGACAAATATCGTCCTTTTATCTCCACTACATTTATTTGATAACGTAGCTGTCTGAGATTATGAAAATGACATTCAACGTACTGTTATAGATGCAACTATCCAACAGCATATGAGCTCTCCCTTGACCAGTAAAAGTGATGAACACATGAAACCATTAGTATATTATTCAGAAGTGCACTTTTATGTTATGGAACACAATTATAAACTACGAGTTGTATTTTACTGAAACATGTTTGAGATGTAGTGTGAGCTCTTTTAACCACTTTCGGCAAAAAAACGTGTTGAAAACCAGCTTCAGTTGGTGCCGGTTTCCATTGTCTTACAAGTTGTTTGAGTCTACAGGAAACCTCAACAGAAGTGGATCTTCCTAGTATTTCATTGTGCCTGACCACATATTCATAGTCTTACTCATATTTCCTGGAAATCAGCCTACTCTCCTATATAGCTGTTCAAGGGTTCACTCAATAGTACCACCAAGTGAACAGAATGAGTCCATATTGTAGCACACACACACACACAAACACAGCCTATGTGGAGCTGTGATAGTTTCTCAAGCCGTATTCACACAGAGTCAGCACCCTTTCCATTAAAGCGAGGGTGGTGTTTTAAGGCAGCAGCAGGAAAGTGAAAAAAGTTGAAAAATAATAAATGTTGGACCTCACATCCTGGTTGGTCATTGCAAGTAAATGTTTTTTGAATCTATCAGTGTGGACAAATAATCATTAGTAGGACCAACATAGTAGTGGCATAGAAACCAGCCTGTCCTCATCAGAATAATGCTCATAGGTTATTTAGGTTACTTGTTAGATGGAGGAGAAGGTTGGGGATGGATGATCAGGCAAAATGAACACAGAATTTTCATCCAGGAGATCACTGTTCAAATCCACTGTGATTAGTTGTTTCAACGTATTAATGCAGTTAATTTAAATCACATACACAAGGTGACTTATATTACTAACATCGTGTTGGTACATTGGTTACAGAAGCTGCATAATTAATGTAGTTATTTGAACCTAATCCACAATGTTTGCCTAAACCTTACCAATCTAACTTAACTGTGGCCTTGCAACCAGGTCCAGTACACCTGTCCCTGGTGCACTGCAACTGTCATGTTGTTTTGGGAATGCTGATATATGTCATTGGGAGGTATTCTTGTATCATTTTGTCATTTTAGTATGGCATTTATTTATGACTATGGACATTAGCTTCAGGTGGAAATGGAAAAAATGATTAGCAATTGTTGTGAGGCAGAAGTCATGCTCAGTGTGGGTCTCATCCAGTTTGTGGTTCCCAGCAAGTTCATATACTCTGGTATGTGCCCCGAGATGTCCGTCTAAAAATACTCCATAAGTAACGTAGTGTCTGTATTCAATTCAAAGCATGGGAGCAATGCCGCAACATAACTTTATTGTCCAGCTACAGTTGTATAGCCATTTGTGTACATTTTCGCCAATGTATTGCTGAAATGTAGATCCATCGCCTAAAATGATCTGTTAGGTAAACTTATGCATTATAAGAATGTCAAGTCACACTTATTTCTCTTGGAAAAACTAAAATCATCACCTAGAGACATATCAAACCACACGCATCCTTTTTTACAAAGCTTATCAGTGTAAAATGTTACTGTTGCTGCTCAAGTTCTTTATTTAATGTTGTTCTCCATGGATCTCTTGACAGTGTCGTTTACAACACCAGCAACAAGCCTGGAGGGCAATGACAAACGACATCTTAATGATGTTTACATAGTTGTGTCTGGAAGATGTATCTAATCCCACTGACTCATGACAAAATGGCATTTCAGCCTGATGAAATACCAACTGTGAAATGAATCACGCATTAATAGCGACACATATTATCATTTCGATTTAAATGCTTTAAAATACAGCTCAGGTGAGATGGTTTTATGTGCTTTCTGCACTAGCAGACGCTCACAGATTATGTATAGTGCCTTTTACAGTGTGGTTCACAGGGTATTACATTTTCTGTTCTTACTGATCTCCAAAGTTCATTGTATGTGCATTTATAGATGTGACAGATGCTTCACACATACAGGCCAAATGTGTGAAACACAATAGGCTGCATGTGTCTCAATGACAGGGAGTCTATGACTGAGGCAGTGATAGTAACTGTACCTGTAGCTGCTATTCTACCTGGGGGAGCTCATTACAGAGTCATCACTCATTATGT
This sequence comes from Acanthopagrus latus, assembly GCF_904848185.1. Lineage (NCBI taxonomy): Eukaryota > Metazoa > Chordata > Actinopteri > Spariformes > Sparidae > Acanthopagrus > Acanthopagrus latus. The sequence goes on along the minus strand of NC_051039.1, from coordinate 30,133,275 downwards.
TGGCGGTAACCCAAGGGCTGGACATGCTGCTAGGCAACATCATGACAAATCTGTTGGTTTAGTGTTGATGCACTGATAGATGACTTGTGCCCATGGTAAGGATGCAATGTGGGGGGTTTCCATGATGACATCAGTCAGAGTAGCATCAGGTGATCCTGTATTTAAAACTAGTTGGTGCTTTCCTGCCTTATATTAGCCCATATTCTGTTGCACAGACTGCCTCCTGTTGTAGGTAGATAATTCTTCCCATTCTTGATCATGCCTACTAAGACCAGATTGCATCATGTCAATAAACATGACATAATGCCTATTTGAATCACTGAACAATTATGATATGGTTGTTAGTGGCGATTCAGTGGTCTGAATCGAAACCCAAACAGGAACTAGTTGTTCCCTCTAATGCATGGCTGTAACTATAAACTCAAAAAATTGCTGCTTTATCAGTCATTTAGTCCATAAAATGTCAAAAATGCTTTAATAGTGAAAACATTTATTCACAGTTGCCCATTTGATTGTTTTGATTGACCTACAGCAAAAAAAAAACTAAAAGTATTCAACTAACAATGAAAGAAAGCCTCACATCACACTTACTACAAACAAGAAATGAGTGACATAAATAGGGATGCATTGATTCATCGATTAATCAATTCAAAGTCACCTTCTGCTCATGTTGCTTTACAGACCATATAATAAATGAGGAATATAAATGGCAAATAAATCAGTCTTGAGAATAGCTGACAGCTGCAGCCCTGGACTGTAATGATGAATCAATTGTCTTTTAATTTTTTGATTTCCTAACCATAACTGCAATGCTCGACTGTCTGACCTGTACTCTTAACTCTACTTCAGCTCATAAAACCTAATTGTCCCTAGAGCTAGGTGATGTCTAACGACTTGGCATGTGCAATTTCCACAAACATTATAAAAGATGATGACAGCGCTGCTGGGGTTGGGACTACTTTTTTGTGCTCTCTGCTGGGGGGCCTTTTGAATGATGATGTTACAGTGGCACAGGGATCTGTAGTCAATGACTGTCAGCCACTGGCAATAGGTGACCACATCATCCATCCCAACCCTAAATGTACCATGTGGGTGACTTAACAAAAGACATAATACATTTATGAAACATGTTGAAATATATGTTTATGAGCATTAGAAATATATTACTCTTTACATTTTAAAGGAATATATCTCTCAAGTTTCCAACCCTTTGCTTGCCTACTGTAGAGACTCAGCTATCAATAATTCACACCGTGATGACCTGACGATGAAATGTGAGACAGCGGAGATGAAGTCTGGCTGACGTTATCCACTATGGCCCACTATTCTTTCCGCTGTTACCACATTCTCCTCACCAGCAGGATTACACAACAGTGATCAATAAGTAATAATATTGCAATGTGCATACAATGGAGCACAATGTAATCCAATGAGGCTTCTTTGGCAGTGAAAAAGAGCAGGCTGGTGGAGAGGCGTAATTATATGCATGATGTATTGACTGATAGCGGGCAAGATTCTATTCAGTACTGGCTGGAAGGCATTATGTGGGCGCTGCCTTGAAGGTAACCTGTCGTGAGGATGAGGATGTGGCTAAAAGGGCTGCAGACACACACACACACACACACACACACACACACACACACACACACACACACACACACACACACACACACACACACACACACATACAATTTTGCCTGCTTGCTGGACAGACAGCAAGCCTCCATTGCTGGGGATCTACCCCCTGTGTGTTGATGAAGGTGACAGCACGAGAACACACTGCCTTAAGACAGAAGTAGTGCCACCTGACCCTGAGACATATGTTTCTGTCACTCTGTAGCAACTGTCCAGGCCTGATTAAAGCTCTGTCTTTTTAACTCTGGCTGCAATAAACAGGAAGAAAACAAGTAGAAGAAAATGAAAGATGAAGAAGAAAATTGAAATAATTTCAATGGTGGTTTGCATGCTGTATTCACAATCCATTGCCCTTATTTGGCATTCAATATCCTTAGATATATCCCATGACATTACTGAGATCCCATCTGATTCTGAAGTCAAGAAACTTTACTTTGTTACATGGCATTTCTTCAGCTCAGACTCTGCTCAGCATTTGGATACTGAATCCAATTCACGTCAAATGCAGCCAGACGCTCCATCGAATCAGCCTATGCAGCCTCAGACACTGGCCCACTTTCAGTCAATCGGGAGCACAGAAGTGGAGCTCCCACACACTCGGCAGACTCAATTATGTAACCAACTCAGCAAATGCTGTTTGGATGTGCTCTGGTGCTTCACACCTGAGAACAACAGCCTGCAGTCGTGCAACTTTAGAAAGCATTATCTGTTCCCCTGTGAGTCGTGCCTTTCTCATATCTACATGAACCTGGAGAAGTCAAATTTTTGTCCATTGCCACCTACATTTAGCGATCTCACAAACATGGAGATAAACACGACGAGGAGGGTTCAGATAGGATTTTCTGGCATCTTACATTTTGGTCTTTCAGTTCCAGTAATAAGTAGCAGAAGCAAACACTTTCTATCAATGATTGTGGATCACCATAGCAACTCTTCCTTTCATATTAAATTCAGTTTAACCCTCTCCTCTTCTCATTGGACTTTTTCTTTCTGTAAATATAACTGTAAATTAGCAATAATTATTAGACAGCTTTATTGAATATTCATATCAGTCTTTAAGGTAGTCAGCAACCATGTTGTTTATCAATTCCTGGCTGTTGCAACGGATGTTCCCCGTCATATCACTCCTCAGTGAGAAATCAGGTCATATTGGTTTGTCTGATAATCAGTTCAATTTGCAGTAGCGGGACACGATTCTCCAAATCCTCAATTCTTATTTGATTCTTGATCTTTTTTGCTGTTGTTTCTTTTAGCACAGCTGGCCATGCCATTTTTAGACTAGTCTAGTCTTGTATCATTGATTTTATGACCTGATAACTTATTCAATTTCTTAATTCTTATTTCAAAAGACAGTCAACTTGGTTTCATGAGCGATATAATGTCCATTGTCTGTTTGCAATGTACCATACTAATGCCTTACTGTCAAATTTACATAATGTATTAACAATATAAATGAAACAAAACCTTGTTTCACCAGTCAATTGGAAACTAACCGTAAACAAAACAAGAGCAGTCAATACACACACTGTTATCTTACAATCCACTGTGGCATCACTCGCAGTCTGATCAAAAGCTAATGTGATTAGCCAATGCAACGTGACACCTGGCTGCATTTCTCCAAAAGTTGCTCTGTGTCAACTTTCTCAGCATGCACCTCTGCAGCCTGCAGCTAGCCTCATTCAAATGAATGGGAAATGCATTTTCAACGCAATGCCAATCTACTCGCTGTGCTACGACATGCTGTGTGTGTTTTTCCCCTCTTGGCATGCCTGCTGGATGTGACTCTGGGGGCGTGGCTACATTCTCGATTCCACCTTTGATTTCAAAGGTCGAAATTGTGACATTGTTTCAACTTGTGTACTTGTATTAGACTGATGGCAAAATCCCTGTCATGCGACCTGCAGAAGGTCCAGGATGTATGAACAAAGATGAAGTCAATCATTGAGTAAAGCTGCCAATAAAACAATACATTTGGGATTTTCATAGCAGGAGAGGGCTGGTGTAATTAAAGTTGGAACTGGTAAGATTGCATAAACCAGCAAGAGCAAGCTAAATTTAGATTTTTTTTTGTAAGTAAGAAAATCCTGTCCCCTTCCTTCAGGTGTCCCTTTAGTGCCACTCCTCGAAAACACGTACACAGAGGCAAAATAGCCATTACAAATGTACCTCAATCCAAAAAAAGGTACCTAGCTAGCCTTACTGCTCTAAGTCTGTGCTTTGTGCTAACCAGGTTAGCATGGCGTATGAGCTGTGTGTTTTGTGCTAACATTTGCCACTGACTGTTGCTGCCACTGCAGCTCTGTTCTTTGTCTGAGAGGCTATGTGCTTTGTTCTACTCAGTATATGTTTGTCACTGCTTAGTTATATAGATGCTAAACAGCAGGCTCAGAGGATGTGTACTGTGATCACAGCATATTGTTGTGATACCTGACCATATCCAATTAGCATAACCATGTCTCTCATGTAAGAAAACACCCAACATGATTATAATGAAAGTAAACAACAAACAGGGCTATTGTTTGTACTTACAGCTAACAAGCTAACATGTTATGTTAGTATTGGTTAGTATTTGGACATTTTGGTTGCACTTAATACAATCCCAATGAAATTTGTGGCTTTGGTGTACTGATGTCATTATGGACAATGAAGTTCATTGATTAACTATAAAATATCCTGCCTCCATTACATATTTCTCTCACAACTGTTTGATAACCACATTTTAGTGATTAGTGCCAAAAATGTATGCATATCGGCTGATATGTCAATATCATTGATATCTTTAGTTTTTTTAAATTCCTAATACCATCATCAGCCTAAATATGAGGATCACTTGGGCTCTAGAAATAAGATTAATCAACAAATCTTTTAATTCAAGTTTCTGAGTGGCCACATCAGTTAGCCACCATGTTTAACACCATAACCTCTATCCTATGAAAGACCAAAGCTAATGAGGCTGTGGGCCACTATAATATTTGATAACGATGCAACAGCTACATCATGGACTTCAAGCAAGTACAAGAATATAAAGAGGACCAAATGAACAAATAAACAAACAAACAAACCAGCAATTGCCAAGAAGGAATGTGGCAGTCAGCTGCAATGGCACAATATAAAATGTGACTGTTCAGGCATTCTCCTTTACAAGGTGATTTTGACACAGTCCATTCCATAACAACTGTGTGGCAGGGAAACAGCTTGAGTCTAACTTTAGTCTTGGCAAGTATTGGAGAACTCCAAAAGGCGAGAGGGCATTGGACGGTTACAATATACAATTATTTTCCCAACCAATCCATTAATGTAATGGTACATTTCATTTTGTCACCTGATGCTGTAACTTGCAGGGAAACAGATCAGATTATACATCAGAGAGCAAGGAAGGAAGAGACTGTGACATAACAGAGTTAAAACTCCCATAATCTCAAGTTACTTAATGACATCATCAAACTGCATGTCTTGTTTTCCTTTTTTTTTTTTTTTTTTTTAAAAAAAGCAAGCTGGAGCAAGGAAAATTAGATATTGTGCGTTTAAATGATTCCAAAATTGTGTCTTGACTTTGTAAAACTTGCCAATTTATACAGAGTAAATTCTGTTTCAGTACTGTATTATAGTACTGTATTAGTAGTACTGTAAAGAGGTTTAATATAGACTGTAAAATGTACCTGTTTAATCTTAATCGTCCAACAGGCAAATAATTAGGTAATATTTGAATGCACACACCTTAAAAAATGTTATTTTGCTAAGTGAGTGACCTTGATCCCAAAGAGAAAGAGCTACAGCCTCCTCCTCATGCTGTCTTAGTCTGTCCCTCTTTAACTAATTGGATTAATCTTGGGGCTTTAATTAGAACGATCAGGTGGTCAAAACCAGAAGAGGCTGTAGGAACAAGGACTTGACTTAACTCCCACAGGTTCACTTATATACACTGTATCACAACGACATGTTAATAATGACTACAGAAACACTGATTGAGTTCAGAATCATACTAATTACATTAAGATGTTCTTATGATGTTGTAAGGGTAGAGCGGAAGAAGGGGAGAAGGAGGAGGACTGCTTTAACTGTAAAAGAAAAAAAACAATTGTCAATCGTCACTATGAGGAGCATCGAACAAGACGCACAAGGCCTAAGGCTGAACATGAACCCAAACAGAGGCTACTTTGTTGACTTCCACTGGTTACCAGCTGTATGGAAAGCCACAAAGTCCCTGAGAGCCCTTTAATAGACTTGGAAGTATTACACACACAGACTGTTAGAAAATACATACAATTCCATCCTCCATCAACACCAAATCAAATTGTGAAAGCATTTTGCAAATACAGCTAGCTGTTTGCTTAAAGCCACGAATCATCCTGTGAGATGGATGCTTCGACCTTACTGTTGGCGTGTGGGATATGGCGATAGGAAATCGATGTATGGATTTTGTGAAGCACAGCTGCACACAGTGTGGCTCTTTATGAATGAGGGGGGGACCACAGCACAGCACAGAGCCCAGCAGAGGGAAACCCCACAACTTCCACTGACTATCATGTTCGCACTCCTCAGCCCTGCACAGTATACACTGTTCACCACTCTAACATGGACTGTAGGTCTCCGTCAGAGGTGATGCCGTCCCGTCCGCTGCATCGTATGAACCAGAAGGAAAATAAACACAGCTGCCGTCTGCCCCATTCTGCTCAGTGACGTCACTCTGACCAAAGAATAGGCTATAGTGACAATATGGTACCTGGTAACACAGCGCACAGAGCTAACACTTGTGTATGAATGAAACACCTAAACCACCCCCCCGCTTTCAGAACCAAGTCACCACAACAGCAGGAACAGCAAAGCGTCAGTATGTATTCCTTACCGTAGAAGGCATTTCGCGTTATCTGGCCACCCATTGCTTTATTCCTGTACAGTCCGCGTAGCGCCTTTATATTTTACTCAGATGCTCGCGCAGCACAGTCCAGCGCTCGTGGCATGATTGCACGTTTGCAGTCGAAGACAACCTATCGCTTCGTTCCTCCTCAGAATAGATGCAGACACTGGACGCGGAGACCCACACCTCCTTCTCCTGGTGAGCGCAGGGATCCGTGAAGGCAACTCCCCCCCCCCAACACACACACCCACCCGCCCCCCCCTCATTCACTGAGCGCTCACTCCGCCTCGGGTCCCACTCACTCACTCACACTGGCATTTACATAAAAGGTGGAGACTGGCTGAGCGCTTTTAACGCTCTCACTGCCGTTGGAGGAGGGAAGATTTATGGGGCGTGAGGTGGGGAAGTGGCCAGGAAGAATAAAGAAAATATTAACCTTCGTATTGTACAGTACTTACCAAAGAGGCTATGTGAACACCATCATACTGTTAAGAGTTTATTGTTTTGTTTTGTTTTTTAAATAAAAATAAATAGATAAATAAATCCAGTCTAGTCTAACCTTTAGAGAGCAGGTTGTCACATTCTTTCCTCTCAGCACTCACTCTTTCACCTTGCACAGGCTACTTCCTCATGTGCCTAAGGCCCCTGGCAGACAGACCGGGTGACCCCTCAAGAGCCAGGCCTGTGACTGGAGCTGTCATCACGTATTCCTGGTGACCTCACAGCCCTCAATCTCAGACACACTGTGTTTACTTTGGGTCTTCAGCTGCGGGCGCTTAGATATTTGTACTGTGAAAGACAGGGGTGAGGCAATGGTTACTTAGATACATGAATTGATGGAATATGAATGAAAATTTACCAGGTGGAAGCCTGGAAGGCTATATTAAAAGGGTTGAAGGACCACTAAGATTGTTTTCCTTTAACGTTTTGGGAGACATCCCTGTGCTTTCAGCAGAAAGTTAGATGACGGGATTGATGCCGAGTAGTTGATATGAAGGGCGATGCTGTCCACCTACTTAGCAAATGACCAAAATGCCCCCCTACCCCCACCCCTTGCTAACCTGCCATCCTCCTCTCCATCCCTTACAGCAGAGAGAGTGCAGGGCCTGTTTAGTGGACTATGTTAGTCTAGTCTGCCAGACTGTTAGATCCTTTGTCTGGATGAGTTTTGTGCAATTTAGAATCCATGGACCCAACCATGGATCTGAAATATTAGTAGCCGACCTGTGCTGTGTATGATGTTATAGAAATCCATGGCGCTGTCTGTGGTGCTGAAGTAGTGGATGGATTTGTAATTGCTCCTTTTTGTCTCTGCCCCAGTCATCCGTCAGTTTAATCTTGTACCTATTACACTCTTTAAATTATACTAGCCTGATGGATATTCTCTTTAGAGTAGCCTAATTCCACATTCATAATCAAAGTATATTGGCATATTGGAAGTAGCAACCTGACGAGTGAGAAGAGCGTTGGGAGATACTGATGGCCTTAAGTATTCCTATAATAGTCTGATAATATTTCTATGATCTTGGGTTATGGTTAGGTAGAATGTGTGTTTGATGGTGGTGTGGGAGAAGGGAGGTGCTATCATTGTACCATCCCCCGTGTTAAAAAATAACAATTAACTGTCTGTGTGTCAATACACAGCTGGAGCTAGCTGCAGGTTTGCTTGGTTTACCACAAAGACTGGAAACTGAGAAACAGCTAGTGCTAGCCTACCTCTACCCAAAGGAAACAAATTCCACATCAACCTCAAATGACCTCATTATTTAGTACTTTATATTTGTGTTTCTTTATCCATGCAAAAAACTTAAACATTTACAGGATTTTATGTGCCAGATTATTTCCTGGCTCGGACACATCGCCAGGCTGCTAGCAGAGATCTCAGCAATTTATGGCTCAGATGTGGTAGAAAATGCTGAAATTATGATTATAGGAGCACTTCCACACATACTACTAAAATAACCAATTGGAGGTAGAGGTCAGGTACAATGGGGTACGTAAGAGCCAAAAATTGCCCAGTGTTTGCGTGCATGTTTGCAATCTGTTTCATCCTTGCCTCTGTTAGTGCATTGCTTTGCTTTGTTGCACATTGTCAATCAGTGAAATCACCTGAAACTGGCACCATTAAAGTGTAACACGTTGCCTGCATGTTCTGAAACATGTAAGACATTGACACATTTAAAGTACTCACTATGCAATATGGCACAATTTGTTGTGTTATCAGACTGGAATTTTATGATTGATACTGATGGTATTTAAGTACAGTGCTTATATGAATGTGCTCAGTTACATTTTAGCCCTGCATTGTTATCATGTTTGCAAAATTTCATTCGTAATTCATATCATTTTTAGTTACTCAGGCATTTTTTCTAGAATATGCATCAAGTTTCAGAAATGAGTTATTGTATATAAAAACATTAATTTTATTAATAAAATGAGTCAGTTCAGATTGTGAAATACCAAGCTGAATAATACTGTACATTCATGTTTATGTTTAAAGCACTGTCCACTACATCCTGCAGTCATTATATTTACATGACCTATTTCCCCATCACGTTTAATGATTGCAACCATGTAACCATAACAAATACTCTAGCCTGTCTGGGATGCTGGTCAAGATGAAATCAGGACTACAATCTCAAGGTTTGGTTTGCTAAATGAGACACTGGAGACACACATATGGCATGCACATTTGAGGAGAAGACAGTTGGTAGAAAGTGCTCATAGCGCAATGTGAGGCTAAGCACATTTGGTTTTAAGTATCACCTCTGCAGACCATTGTAACAATCTGGTCTCACTATTTTGAAGGACAGTTGAATTAAGCCTAAGCACCTTCAAATCATCACAAAGGAAAGTGAAAATTAGCTCCCTGATTGCATGCATCAAGTTAGATCAGGTCTAAATATCCTGTCAAAAAAAGGAACCACTTGCTTTTGATTTTGATAAGTAAGAGGAAGTATTAAGCAAGTAGCAAGTCAGGAGATAATGCTTTGGTCCTGACTAACTTATATTCTGTCACATCGCGGTGAGGTTTGTCCTGTTTTGGGGTCTATCTTGTGAATTTCATGTTTTATTTTGAAAGTAACTCTCCTCTCGTTTCAGGTCACTTGCCCTTCCTCCTGTGTCCCTGGTCTGACGTCATCTCTAATCCTTGATTGTTTTCACCTGTGTCCCCTTCCCCCATGTGTATAAAGTCTTTGTCTTCCCCTGTCTGCGTCGCCAAAGTATTTCGTCATTTCGTCGTCTACTGAAGCCTTGTTCCACAGCCTTGCCTTGAATATATCGTTAAGTATTGTCACGTTTTATTTTCTGATTTTGCCCTCTCTAGTAGAGTGATTTTGTGTTTGGTAATTTTCTGGTTAGGATTTTGTGTTCCAGTTTAACTTTGTTTATAGCCTTTTATTTTCCTCCTTCTGGAGCATTTTGTGTTGTACCTTTTTGAATATAGAGAGTGTAGTTAAGTTTCATAGCCTTCGTGCTTTTTCCTCTTCGGAGTGTATTTTTGTTTGTTAAATTGCATATTCTAGAATTATAGTTCAGAGTAGGTTTTCCTACGTCTTGTTTGTCTTCTGAGTCTCTTAGTATTTCATAGCATTTGTTTCATCATTCTGACTAAAGAGCCGCATAACAGAACAATAAAACCTGACATTACATCTGCCAAATCTGCATCTGAGTCCTCTCTTTTGTCTAAGCCTGACATATTCTGAGATAAAGCTGTGGTCAATGTAACACCAACAGGTGAGCTGAGTTGAATTACATCATAACACTAAGGTATAACAGCTTTTTGTCATGGAGGGGACACAGCTGTAAGGAGAGCAGTGACTGGACACTGCCAGACAAGTTTTCAAGAGGAAATATCTTACTATGGTCATCCTTACTGACAAAGTGGAGGAAAAGGCCTGCAGTAAAGTGCACTTCCTCATTTTGCTTGACATTGGTGCTGTACATGAATCCATTGGTAGAACATTATTCCATTATCCACTACCTTTTACCTCCCATTTTAATAATGCAGCCACCACTCTGTTGGCCTTAACCTTAAAACAAGAGAGCCTCTTTGGACCCATAGTCCTCTCTGCAACATGATTGAGGTGTATCCCTGAGGGTGTCTATATGAAATTGCATTACATAACTTACTCAGATAATGCCATGCAGCTCAGGGTTTGCTGCAGTTCATCTGGTATCAGAGGGACTATGTATACAACTTCAGCTGATGTACTGCCTTTCTGTGAGTCTATGTTTAATGTGGCATCAATTCAATCTATTTTTAAAATTATTTTTGTTTTGTTTTTAGTTCAAAGGGGCATTTCTGACTGACAACATTGACAGATGTTACTTACAGTATGATTTCTGTCAGTTACTGTAAAGCTATCTGATGTTTGCACAAGAAAACAAATTGCAGATATGTTGATGGATAAATGACAGCATTTGTCCAGAATGCATATATGTTAGGAATTTTCTCAAGACATCATCACTGGAATAACGATTGCATTATTTGTTTGCTGAAACATTTAAACCAACCTATGGTCACATTGAAAGTGACATCTTGTGTCCGTGTGAATAATGAGTAGCAGACCCATATTTTCTAGTTACGTGGTGACCTCTGGAGGCTGTAGGTATTTCTACAGCAGCACATGAGGAAGTCAGGCAAAGTACGATAAAGGGAGACAACCCCATATAAGAAGGATAACAGGGATGGATGGTTGGGTTAAGCAAGCCCTGGATTTTCACGCAGGAGACTGCTGTTTGTGTCCAGTGTGATTCAACGTGTGTCAATTCCAGTGTGTGTCAAGGGAAATTCAACGGTACGTTATCTTACTATTTTACTTTAGTAAGTAATATAGGCACATTTGTTACTAAAGTTTCATAAGTAACCCAGTGTTTAAACCCAAAACTATACTGTTTTCCTAAAATTAAGTAGTTTCATTGCCTTAACCCTATGAAGTAGTTTAAGTGCTTGAACGTAAGCAGACTGTGAGTGTACAACAAAGGTCTGATACACCTTTTGCTTGAATGCTGCAAGGGCAATGCGATTTTGGGAATGGTGATTTATGTTGTTTTGGGATTCACTGGCAAACGACCCATTCAGTCATTTAAGTATGAGGACGTGTAGGTTTTGTGGCATTGTGCTACAATGATGTGTTTGATGAATAGATCAAGATGCTCATATTCATCATTTTTGGAAGGCAGTGACAAACCTCCATTTTAACGTTTTGAGATGTCTTGTCTACTTTATGGACAGTGATATGTTCTGTTTTTTTTCTTGCAACAAATGTACTTTGGACAAAAGCATCTGCTAAGTGTCGAAGTGACATTTCTTTGTTATTCTGCCTTTTGTGCACACACACTCACACACTTCTGCTCTATTCACAACAATGTACACACAGTTTATGAAAAACAATTTGACTTATATTTATAAAAGTGTACTGTATGTGGTTGTCCATTTATTGTTTTTATATATGTATGTATATGTCTTTCTATGTATTAGTATATATCTATTTCTATACTTCATAAAATGATGGTTAGTTATAGTTTTGTTGACCTTGTTTTGGCTATGTATGTGTATCTTACTTTACTTTCCTATTTGTTCTTTGCACTTTATAAGTAAATATATTCAGAGGTGTTGGAAATTAGAGTCAAATACCTTGTATGTGGTAACATATATGGCTGATAGTATGTTTTGATTATTCTATGTCAAAGGTAAAATCAATACAATTAAAGCTAAGTGGGGTAAAAAAAAAAAAAAAGGAGGACCACTAAAATTTTAATTCAACAGCACCATATAGCAGCTTATCATCATCTTCTTAGTTTCAAGCACAAACGATAATGGCACATTGTATTTTAGTTTTACACTGGAATTGCTAATCCATCTGAATAATGCAAATAACCATCTATATAAATAGTCACTGACATGTAGTGTCCTCAAACCCATAGTCCTTTATCTCCAGTACATCCACAGTAAAGACAGATCAAATCATAAGAATGAACCAAATGTTAAACCATTTTTGTATCAGTTTGTCACTGTCTTAACAGTGACATCTTTGATGTATTTATCTGTCTTTGCATAACAATTGTGTGTCATGGCTCTGAAATTGAGTGCAGCCATCAGAAGTCATGAGGCTGGAGATATGACATGGTGGCTGATGATTAACCAATCCTCATCACCACACGTCCCAGCATGCTTCAGTTGTGACAGCAGCTGGAGACCAGACCTGACCAAGGTTTCCGCGACAACCACTGCTCAAGAGGAATTATGTACAGCTAACAGGGAGGCATATGTGAGCACACAGGGACACAGGCTAGCACACACAGAGTCCATTAGTCCAATGGAACACCATGTCCATGAACAGTAACCCTACAGTGAGACAAAAGGAGACAACACAACAGATAACAGTTTAGTGGTGTAGTAGCACATTAAGGTGTGAGCTGTGCACAAGTGTACCGATCCACAGGGGAGACATAATATCCTGCCAGCAGAATGGATCCTGCTGCCTCTTTCTAAATGATCTGTATGGAAGTGAAAGAGAATCTGACAGCAGATGCCGAGTGGCAGGCAAGGTCAGCAGAGTGGGTCGCCCGCAGTTGGTATTGTCTGAGACTGCTGCTTGGCGCGTGTGTGCAAACAAAAGCTCCTTTTCAGCGTAGCCTCTGGAGCCCAGCACAAGGCCATTTGCAATGAGTAACAGTGGAACCCAATACAATCCCTAAACAGGACTTTCTTGCAAAAGTGACTTTTGATCATTATGTAATCTGAAGAAGAGAAAATGAGAAACATGGGAATAGGGAGGGGGGAGAGGTGAAAGATAACAAATAGGAGGCATTTGCACAGTTACTGCAGCAAGCTCTGGAATAATGATGGTCTCCTCCTTTCATAAATCCAGCCTTATTACAAATCCCTTTCAGTCTATTCTGAGACATGCTCCCAGCAGGTATTCCAGATAACTACACTCTTAGTTATTAGCAGAGGTGAAAGTTAGTTTGAGGGCATAGGATGTCTGATGTAATGTAGTACTTTTCATCAGAGTTGGAGCAAGAAGAAGTGGGGAGGTGATAATTAGATCTGTCACTCTGCTTTAATATCTCTCAGAGCCGCTCAGCCTTGGGCTGGATTGTTACAAAGAAATGCCTTATTGTCTCTGCTGCCTAGGAACTGAAAATACCGTTTTCATGTGAGATATGCCAGGTCAAAATATGCTGGTGAAGAGTGATGGGCTTCGGTTGGATATCGCTGAAGATACGAGAGGATTTGAATTATCAATGAAGCTGGAGATCTGGAGTGTATACAATATCATATTAGACTGAGTATAAGGGTCTACAGCCAGCTAGCACCACTTTAAATGCTAATCTGCATGCTAACATGCTAAGAGTAATATGGAATTCTTAATGTTTTGCAGGTATAATGTTAACCATGTCAACTTCTACAGGCTGCTGGCTTTCTAACATTTGCTATTAAGCTGTAAAAAGCAGAAACACAATGTACAACTGAGGCCAATGGGAATGTCATTAGAAGAACAGTTTGGCTTTTTGTAAAAAAAAAAATAAATAAATAAAAAATCTTCATTTTCATGCCACTAGGGGGACTCATGGAGGCCAGTGTTGTCTTTTTTATTTAAACCAAAATGCTCAAACAAAACAAAAAAACATTGTATTAATTGTTGCTTTTATAAAATGCAGCGTTTTTTTTTTAACTACCTCATGTGCACCAATCGGGTTGTCAGAAAAGATAAGAAAATGGGATCTGGCAACAGACTTAGACCCCCACAAGAACAGTCCAACTTCAGCCAGGCTGTGGAGAATCAACCACCTGACAATGTCATCTCATGAGCCCTGCCATGGCTCAAAATGTGTTTCCTGTATCGCTCCCCTCTGGAGTGAGGGGTGCAAGCAGGAGTACATGTGGTTGCAATTCTTCCCAGAACAGACCACTGCAACTTTTAAATTGCAATTCCGATCATGATGGGGTGTTTATTGTTCATTACATTAGATTAATATGGGACAGCTGCTGCATGGGAAAACATATGAATGTGTCTGAATGGACTTTTGGCACCATCAATCGGTGGCCCTGCTGGTTTTGTGGTTTCCAAACAGTGCCCTCGGTGAATCGGTGCACTGTATCCTCCTTGACACCCCCTGGCTCAAGTCATGTTTGGCAAAAGGATACTTCCAGATGCAGAGGCAGATTACCAGAGCTTTCTTTTATCCATGACTGTGGCCCTCACTTCATCTTTCCTCTCATTTATAACATTTACAACCTGTGTCGGTCCTCTCTCCAGGTTTTTACGCAGTGTTTAGATCCTTGAGGAGCTGGGTTGAGCTGAAACAAGATCAAATAAAAATGCAGTTGTGATTGTCCCATAGAGATGGCACAGCCTCAGAATGAAAATCCCTTCAATCACTGCTTTATATGTTCTCACTAAAGCGCTAGCCTGTTTAATTAGGCACAGGAGAGGCCACCAAAGATATTACCGTGGGCTAAACTGTTTCTTTTCTCATTTGGGACCACAACAGAGGAAAAAGTAGATTGAGGTACAGTTTGAAGGGCATCTTTTTCTCTCGTTCCCATCAGATTATCTCCAGCATGACAGAAAAAAAAAGATGTTTCATGCTTTGCTCTGAGCCCAAGAGAAGGGCAGAATACTGAGGGAAAGAGTCACAGGATTCAGCTGAGATCTAGTAGCCTCAGGGTACACGAATCAGGAAGTCATGAGGAGCAGGGTGCTACATATACGCCACTATATTCTATTCTTGATGAAAACATTTGCTACCATTTTCTACGTATTTTTTTTAAATATGTGCTCGGCAGTATTTATGTAGGGCTGGGGTAAATCCATGGAAAGGGACTGGCATGACTTGATTATAAAATTTGCATTTGGGTCTGACAAAAAAACCTTTTTACCTCAACGACATCTATAGATGTAACAGTCCACAAAAAGACTGTTTACTGTAAGGTTTTACTAACCCCTTATACTTGATCTCACCACGGTGAAGTGGAGTTTGTATGGCTTGAGCATATGAGCTGTTCACCCTGATCAACTAGAGAGAGAAGTCAAAAAATCAAACTGTGATGTCTGACATGTAGCTTAAGCATGTCTTGAACAAGGAACAGGCCAGAGAATAAACATAGTTCTGTTTCCATTCATTTTCAAAATGTGCTTCTGTCTGGCATGAAATATCACTTTGGTCTCAGATAAATAATTTCAGTGTGTTACATCATCATCAGTGTAGCAATGAAGGGAGACATTGTGTTTCTGAGTGATACAACACTAGGGGCCACATACTGTACATTGTCATAAACATCATACAAGATTTGGAGTAGTAACAGGATAAAATTCTCCCTATAAAATCAACTCTACTTGAAACTGTTTTTTGAAATTCAACCGAGCATTCAATTTTGTCATTAGGAGTGTACAGAATATAATCATCTGTCACATCTCAAAGCAGATAATGTTCTAACATCCCTGTGTTTGACTATTTTGTGGGCAGTCATAAAAAACACGAGATTATCTTGTTTATATTTGCCTACAACTCTCCTGTAGCTCTTTTTAAAAGAAACCAAGTTGCAGATCTGAGCCATGGCTGAGTTATGGGTAAATATTTTAATGGATGTCAGTGGTAAAGGGCGCTGAGAGCTGCTTTGTGAGAAGTGTCCTCATGCTGGGACCCCTGGCTCTCCAAGACAATGGGACAACACATCCTCATACCTAAATGACGGAATAGGTCGATTGCCAGTGAGTCACAAAACAATATATATACCACCACTCCCAAAAAGCACAACAGTGACAGGGGAAGCTTTGCTGTACTGTCACAGTTTGGTTAGGTTTTGGCACCAAAATTTGGTTTGGTTAGGTACACATTGTGATTTGGGTTAAACCTACATAACTGCAGCTAATAACACACCTAGGTGAGTACATCACATTGCAATGTTAGTTATATGCTAGTTAAATAACCAGGGTAACAGCTGACTAAGGTCCCCAGGTATCGTGTCACTTCTGTTGCATTTTTGAATTAAATGTATTTGATCAGATTTGAAACAGTCACATTTCTCTTCAAGTAGTGTTAATATATCAAATTTTTGCAATGGAAAATAAATACATATTCCTTTTGGTTGACTGAAAAAATATAAAATAAAATAAATGCCAAAAATAACTTTTATTGGAGCATAATCGTCTATTTGGAGTCATCTGAATATATGGGCAAAATCACAAGATGAGCACTAACAGTAAATGGAAACTAAAAATATGTTTTGTAGAACTCTGAGTAAAACTAATAGTTGTGAGGGAGGCTATGTGGTGTACTGAATGTGCTGAGGTGATTTATGTAAGCAGAAACAGGTTAGATGTATCTGATTCTGTAAACTATGTGACGTGAAAGAAAATAACATGTGATAGAATTTTATGTGGAGACCCTCTTATCTTAGAAAAAAAGTTGCCTGCTGCCAGAACAGAGTTGAAGTCAACAAAAGGGCTGCTGTGAGAGAGCTCCAAAGAGACTACAACTGCAGAGTACCACTCATTTCAGTTATATGAAAGCAGTCATTCCAGGTATGTCTCAGGACCCCTGTCAAGCTCCGGTTAGGTTTAGGCACAAAAAACAACATGGTTAAGTTTAGGAAAAGAACAGGTTGGTGTTAAATTAAGTACCTCTAAAGAAAGAACACTGCGGTTTTGGTTTAATTGTTAACTCATTTTATCTGCCTTATGAGTTATTTTCTTATTAGAATGAGTGTTAAATAGTTCTATATTCCAACAGTTATTACTGTTATGGAGTGTTTGGTCAATAATCTATGTCCCTCCTCTAGGGGTGGGCAGATCAATCCAAAAATATTGATACTACCAATACAACATACTTCTTTGGTAGATCGATTCAAGCGTCAGTTGGGTCAATATAAAGGGATCAGTTCCAGTTTCACTTTTTTTACATTGTGCACATTTATTTATCTTCGACAAGTAGACCTGTCTCAGAATGTTCCGCTGCATGGCCACGTACGCAATTCGTGCGTTGTGCACATGCAGCTCGCCCCAGCACAAACCCTGACCCCTGGTTTCATCCAACATGCAGTGATGGCTGAACACAAGAAGAAAGGCATTTGGAGCTATTTCACAGCTGTAAATGAAACCTGTGATGTGTGTAGGACAGCTGTTGTCTACTGTGGCAACACCATACCCTTACTGTGGCACATAAAAGCATGAGAAGAACACAGAGCAGCAGCAGAAAAGAAAGAGGGAGGAGAGAAATGGCTCATCAGCACTCAGACCCAGACACTGAGACAGAGTTCACTAGCAGTCTTTTCAGAGAGGCAGGGAATATCCAAGGAGACAGTAAAATAAATGTTTTGGTCAAACTGATTAAATATAGCTTACTATATTCAGACATCCAAGTAATATATTGAACCCTTTGGAAATTATTATCTAGATGCACTATCACTTTACATAACAAAATGCATTTTTTGTTATTGGCCAAAACTGTTTCGAGTTTTCATAATTAAAAAATATCAGTATTGCCCACCCTATCTCTCCTCCCCCTGCTCCTGCAGTTAGAAAAACACTGGCAATGGTGGAACAGGAAAAGCTACCGATTCCAGCACCCCCTCAATGGCTTATACTACCAAACAGGCCAAGCAATGAAAAACACTTGACACAAAGAAAGGAGTTGTACAAGTATGGTGATGTGGAGGGGAGCGAGAGGATCGATAACTGCAAAATGGACAGGAAGTTAGGTAGAGCAATGACAACGCGTTGTTAGCTTCATAGGCAGATAACTGTCATCATCATGGTTACAATAATAGAAGAAGAATCCCCCCCAGAAATAAACATTTGTTTTTGATATGTGCCTGAGCTGCTTGTAGATGGTTGCTCATCATCTGTATCTTGCTCTTGGCCACCTGCTCCTCCTTGTACGTATCTCAGCATGGACTCTGCATTAATTTAGAAATACGAAGAAAAAGGATCAGCATAGAAAGAGACAAAATATTCAAGCAAAGAATGTCATACCAAAAACAATTAGAAACATTTAAAACTGAAAGCATGCAGCCAAGGAGCTCCCCCCCCTTTATTACTTATTCATCAACTATTTGATAAATCTGATCTAATCTAATATAAAAGCACAATAGAATGAGTTGCAATATTGCACATAATTCAACAATGTTTGCTTTATATCATTCATAATTCACATTTTATATTTATATCTTAACTACAGGAATAAGAGCAAAATGATACACCTCACGCAAGACTACATTTCTGAATATTAAACATTATCTAGCCATTTAACTGAATGCAACTTAAATATGGTTACGAGAGCATTATGTCTACTACAAAACGTTTTCCTATTTCTCTGTCAGATGTCGTCCATGCCTTTGCATCCTGACGTAACTGCAATCAAAACGCCAGTAAAGTTTATCATGTAGCTTCTGTCACATTCAGCTGTAACTAAGCTAGCTGTAGCGGTAACACTACAAGTCTGAGTTCTTCACATTATCAAGAGCCATTTTCTGTCCCACTGCACCTCCCACACCTCACCTAATTTGTGTGAGAGACTGTAGCCTACATTCTGCTGAATTCTACTGTATGACAATCCAGAGGTGGTCATGGGTTTATTATGCAAATGCCAAAATATGCTAGGTAAACTGTGCTAAATGCCTGGCTAAAGACTATTAATTGCACATGGTAATAAATGGTCTGCAGCACTGACTGCAAACTGCTACTGAGAAAGTTTTGACCACCGTCACATCAAAATAAACCATAAACCACTGCTCAATATCTAAAGTAAAGTAACAGCTAGTTGGCGTCAGTTACTTGTAAAATGCAGAAATAATGTTTAACAGTCAAATCTCATGTTAGCTTGCACCTAAGTTACCACATATTTGAGTTTGCTAACATTAGCAATAACGTCAGCTAGTTGGAGGTGTATGCTGGGCTAACCATCACATTAGCAGCACATTTCCTGCATTTAAGGATGATTAAACATGGACTTACCTGCAGTGATGCGCAGGCATCATCTCACAGTTTCCTCTTCTTTCTTTTCTCTGCTCCTGACTCCTGCTGTCTTTCAGGGCCATTTCCAAAAAAGTTGACATCTTGCTGTCAAACTTGGTCAGTTGCAATCCAACAGACCACTGAGATAGGGAGGGGCACCCACAGGGAGCTGGGAAGTTCAGTGTGTGTGTGTGTGTGTGTGTGTGTGTGTTTTAGGGAGGGCACCATCGTTACTTTCTTGAGCAATTAAATATATCTCTTGTTATGCCTTTTTTGTGATATACATGCCTAAAATGTGCCCAATATTTATATACTGAGATAATTTCAACATTATAATTATTATGACCATGATGATTTTTCATAATGATATTTTTGGTGCCCCGTCAGCACCTAGTGCCCTACGCACAGCGTGTGATGCGAATGGTCGGAGCGGAGGTGCTGGTCTTTAATATCATGATAAGGATGTTCTACCATTCTTTGGTAGCCAGTGCTATCTTCTTTGGTGGCAGTGCAAACTGTGGAGCATCATGGACAATAACACTCATCCTCACCCCAGGAGCGCCTTCAGAGAAATTCTGATGTGATATCGTACATACATAGCTAAGGGTAACTTTGCAAATGATACTGTATTTATATGCAACACAGAGGAACAATTTGCTTAAATAAATAAGAATAGCTGTAGATCTATCTTATCAGCCAACATTGACTGTTGGCGTGAAATGAGAAACATACAGCAGATACCCATGCAGTGACTTTGCCTCTCTATAATGTCACTGAGATGAAGTTAATGCATATTCGAGGATGTTCAGGAACAAGCTACATAAATGTTAACAAAAGGTATTTGCACAAGGGTGTAGGTAACTTGGTGGGGACAAAGCCAGACAACCCCCACCACCACCACCACCACCATGCGCCGTGGCCAGTGGGGGGGGGGCAATATACATTGTGAAGCAGTGTAATGACACTAATAGACAAGGAGGCTGTGTAATAATGATCTGAATGTTACTTAAGTCATATTGCATTATATTACATTATAGTGAAAACCACTGCATTAAACTTTGCATTATACATAGATTAACAACAAAACACAAGCATGTAGACTGCTCACATATTAGCACTATGCTGGTTTTAGTGCATTGAGGAGCATAACTTGGTGTTCACAAAATCAATCCACCAGGCTACAATAAAAAAAGGCTGCTCAAATATCTCAAAATAGAAAGTTATTTGCTCAAAACAAAACCTATAATTCAGGATCAATAAATCTGAACTACTACTGACAATCCCAATGTACAGTAACAAATTACCTGCCTGCTCCTTATATCTATATAATATTTCATTGATCTACCACAGAGTGCCTTAGTCTTTTTTTTTCTTTTTTTCCCCCCTATTTTTTGGACATAAATCCCAATATACTCTCCTATACACTGCTATCACACCTTCAATCCAAATAGCCCAACATCTACTGCCTTGGTCTTATATAAAAGAGCCAAGCAAATGGTGACGCCTCTCATTAACATCCATGAACTGCTGGCATATTTGTTTAATGTCAACATTATCTAACTTCTCTTGGTGGACATGGCACATAGCAGCATGGTTCAACCTCATCTGTGCCATTGTGGTTCTGAGCAGGGGTGTCGCGAGGAGTGCAAAACATCCGGGGCTTTAGCTACAGTTACCTTGAGAAAATAATCTGATTACTGATTACTCCTTTAAAATGTACAGCCAGCACAGAGTGTACAACAAACCTTAATATTCTCATCTTTAGCTGACACAGACTCAAAATAATGACTGTATTTCCAGCTAGAAAACGTATATATATATATATATATATATATATATATATATATATATATATATATATATATATATATATATATATATATATATATGAAAATGACAAAAATAGTAGTAACACACTTTAATCTGATTACTGGTTTGGAAATATTAATGCTGAAAATTGGGCTGTTAAAGATGCAACTTTAACATAGTTTGAGAAGGAAAGAAAGGCCAATCATTGGGGTCCTCATCATCATATTCTATTTACAAATAAAGCTAATTTTCCCTCACTATAGGCCTACTGAGTAGTGTTTTACATTTATGATATTATAGCCTGAAATAAGACCTGTGCTGTGTGCATAGGCTATTAGAGCAGGTAGAACATTCCCTATTACAATTTCGACACTTTATTGTCTATCTGCATTAGGCCTACAGTAGGCTTTGTAGGGTATTTAGAGAAAAAAAAACATTGTCATTGACTACGCACCCAGACTACACCCACAACCACAATTCTGATTTGACCACAGTGGGCAAAATTAGAAATTAAAATTAGAATAATTAATACATGCACCTACTGGGTGTCAAGGTGACCATATAGAGGTTGAATTCACAGCTGGACTGCTGAATCTGTGCAAGTAAGCTATCCCTGCTCCTCCTCAGGGGCTGGGGGAGATAATGTCTCACTCTCCATGTCTTCTTGCTCTGGCTGTGACTTTATTTTCCCAAAGAACCTCCGTATATCCAGATTAACTAATTAATAACTAAACGCCCCGCGACCCTGCAGAGGATTAAGCGGCGTACATAGAATATGTACAGATGATGGATGGATGGATGGATAACTAAACGCTGCAGTGATACTAAACAGTAGGCTAATAGACGGGCTTTGGTAATATCAGTGAAGCATGAGGGGGAAAGAATAACACTGATGTTGAATCTGCAACAAATCAATCTGACTCTGCCCATATATGGGCATATGCCATGAGGAAAGTCACGCCAGCTTCTGCGCAATTTGCGTTAGTGACAATGTTGCATTTGTGGCTGCTGGCTGTTCGATGAGCAACCACATAAAAACCTCTTGGGCTATTTCCATCAATAAGCAATTGTATTTGATTTTTTTTTTTTTTTTTTTTTTAAGGCACAGAGATGCGGGGCTATTACAAAAACATCCGAGGCAATAGCCCCGAATGCCCAGGTGTAACGACACACCTGGTTCTGAGCCATGTTTTTAGTCTACTTCGCTCCATCTCTGATGAATCGACAGGGATGATTAACAAAAGCCTCAGAAGGATTTCGACTTGATCAAATAGGCCCCTAACCTCGACCTTTTCGAAGAAGATCACTAGTGTTCACTAGGCCTACTTTTAATATTACAACTAGCTAACACTTTTACCACCATGTCCTTATTAAATTTCCCCTGCTGCTGTGACCCTGCCACTCCACCGCTGTCTGATAAAGGTTAAAGGTGACAGAAGAAACTAGTGTGAGAATACAGCTGGAAAGCTCAGGTGACTTACACTTTGTTTGGTGAAATAGCTTCTAATGTCTTCCACCTTTCTTTTCTTGCCCGTCATCCTCAGTCATGTGTTGCATGAGAGCAGTGTCGACCTCTTCTCGTCAACACTTTTAAAGCCTGCAAGTGAAACAACTTGGACAGCCAGTCAAAAAACAGACCTGTATCAAAGACTATTTGGGAGCCGGTGCCTAGGTGGTAACCCTTTGTGTGCTGCATGAGGCACATTGTTTTTCCTTCAACCTTAATTTTGGTGTAGACATTTCAGCCATCGTTGGAGACTGGTATGTATGTACCAATGGTACATATGTACCATGAATAATTCTACGCCTATGTATTTGCACTACGAAAACTGAATCAAAGTAATTGGATAGAATAATCATTATTTAAAGAACACAGACATTAGCATGTTCAGCAGGTAGCATGTTAGGTAGCTAGTGAACATAGTGGAGCATTAGCATCTTAAGAACCAGATTCGTCTTCATTCATCCTTTTTTCAAAAACACAACTCCAAATGAATTGTAATGTTGATCTCTGTTTGCTGGATGTGAGAATTCTTAACTAGCTAGGTCCACTTCAGCTTCACCCTTGCGCAATTTCTTTGCCCATTTTTGATTAGCCAGGAGTTAGGAGCAGTCAGTTACTGCCAAGATGGCGACAGCTGTAAGACCAACAATGGGCTTCATTGTGGCCCTTGAAAACCTTTGGGTGATGTCTCTGTGGCTCTGTACACTATTTTTCTTTACAGTCAGTGCCATTGATGCATATTACTATTTAGAGATTAAATTAAAGAGCACAAAATACAATCAATCAATGAAAATTCCTGAAAAAATGCTAACCTTAAGTCCTAGACAGCGGCTAAAATTGCTATTGTTGTAAAAGTGCAATAACTTTTTAACCACTAATCCTAAGTGTGCTTTCAAAACCCATATAAAGCAGAGTTTTTCAGCTCCCACGTCTTGTTTGGGTGTTCCATAGTGAAGGCGAGTTCAGCACCACATTCTGCAGCATTGATTCATCGAGTAGACCAATATTGTTTCTCGCTTTGGGCCAATTGGTAACAGTTATAGCCAAACTACTTTTGTTGTTCATGTTCAGTGAATTGTCTAGAAGGTAAATATATAAAATAAAAGTCTACACCTTTACCCTGATAAAAACTTAGGATAATATTATAATAAATGGCTCTAACTACCTTAGGAATGGTCACATGTCGACAAAAATTACAATGCAAGTCTAAAACATCCAAGAAAAAAAGGGTTAGCCTCACTTCCTGAGGCTGTGAATTTGCAGTAAAATACATTTTCTTTTGTAAAGTCTCAAACATGGAGTTTTCTATATTCAAACCCCCCAAATTAGAATTTTAAAATCACTGAAGCCCACTATATCCTTTTAAACATCTTTGTAGTGTCTTGTATGATATCACGTTTTGACCCCCCCCCTTCTCTTAGCAGGCAGGACCGGCTAAGTAAGCCAGGCCACTCATCAAATTGCAACCATAATGTAAGCGACAGGGATGTGGATTATGATGTCACTGCTGACTTGGCTCTTAATCACCCTGGGACTAAAAAGAGGATATTTGGAGGGACTTCTCTTTCCCAACAGAAAGCATGGAAAAGTCCCATACGACACAGCTTGTGTCCAGTGGAAAGCCCGTTAAGGGGGATTTTGGCCACTAGTGAAAGTGCAGGTGATTTATAGCTGGGCTGTAGCCTGTTTTTCAAGCAGGGAATACCGTTGGTGGCTCCTACTCCTGACTTCCTCTTTCTCTCTCACTCATACACAGTCATACACAATCTCTCTCACACTCACTCTTATCCAAGCACTCCACTGTAAAGCTCTTGTAAATGTCCCATGGCCACACTACTGGTGACAGATGGTAAAGGCAGGATGAAAACTCCCCAAATAAATATGTAATCCCTTCCTCACATGGGCCGTAGCACAACGCAGAGATTATCCCATCAGAAACACGACTGAGACTCCACAGAGAAGCAGGCTGGAGGGGAGATCCCTCTTTGTGTGTGCGCATGTGTGTGTATAATGATTTTAAAGTGTTGCCTGTGTGTCTGAACGGCAGCCACATGCTTTGGTTGGAATATAGTCAGAAAATCATACAAGTACGTAATTACCATGTTACCATAATTGGAGTAAGGCGCTTCACTGTGTCAACGTGCAAGACTGAGTCACAAACCAATAACTAAAAACTAAGCCTAATTTCAGTGATTCAGCCACCAAAATATGTAATAATCTGTCATGCTTCTGTGTCTTATGTTTTGTTATTATGCCCTGGTGTCTCTTCTTCTCAGTTCTCCTCTGTGTTTCTCCCTCTGTGTTTCCCTTTGTTACCTCACCTGTCCTTTTCCCTCCTCACGCTCCTCACCTGTTCCTGATCCCCTCGTTAGTGTGTCAGTATTTAGTCTTTGTTCTCCCTGCACTCCTTGTCAGTTTGTGCTGAGATGTACTCTGTGATTCCGTCTGCCTCTGCCCTGCTCGCTGCCAGGTTCTCTAGTGTCTCCTCCTGTGTTTTCCCCTTTGGTATGGTTGGATTTGATTTCTTATCTCTTCATTTGATTTGAACTTTGCATTTGCAAGATGTTTTGCTACTTTGTTTTGATCCTTGACTCATTTTTGTCTTTTCTAATTCTCCTGTTTATTTAAATTTCAGCTTTTGTAAATTAAAGCTCTCCTTTTGTCCCCCCCCCCGCCTCCCATATGTGTCTATGTTTGGGTCCACATTTAGTTTTCCCCTTTAAAGCTTGATGATCATCATGTGAATAAGTCCACTTTATTACAACCTGGGTCAAACATTCCTATTTTTGCCCATCATTCCCATCGGTTATGCTATTTGTAATAATCGTTGACAGAGTGGAACTCAAAACCATGACAGCAAGAGTCAAAGTGGCAGGGAAAGTTCAGTTTTACTTGTCAGTTCAGGCAATGGTCAAAACCGGGGAAAATCAGGCATACAGGCAAACAAATCCGACAAGGGGCAGGCCGGGGGTCAAAGTCCAAAAACAGGCAGGCTGGTCCAGAACAGGTAGATCAGCCAGGACAGAATATGGAACGCTGGAGAGCTTGACAAAAACACACAAGACAATCTAGAAAAGGACCGGTGCATATACTGAGGAGCAGGGGAGTATGGGGTGGGGCAGGCCAGGTGAATCAAACCAGAAGGTGATGCAGAGCAGGAGGGACTCTGAAATGACAGAGAGTTAGTAAGGCATGGAAATGAAACCAGGTGACAACAAACTAAGAGTTAGTGGGACTCATGACAATATTATACTTACCAAATACCATATTAGCCCAAATATAAGATGTCCTTGATTATTAAAGGGGCAACATGTATAATAAGGCCAGAATTGTAGTTTAAGATGTTTTTTTAGATAAGTCTCTCCCCCCCTCCCCCCCCTTTTTTTTTTTTTTTTTTACTGAATAGATTAATACACCCACACACCCTCTGAATTCAAGTTCCTCTCTTTTACTGAACTAAGACCAGCTGAATTACCTTTTTCACTCATGGTAAGACGTATGACAAAGCCCACCATAATCTTCACTTCGTCCACAATTACTTCTGGTGTGGACAAAATAAAAGCTCAGTTCCAGAGTAAGATGAGAGTATTCTGACTATATACACGGTTGATCTCGGAGGCTGTGTTCAGCCCTAGTCTGGTGCCCAGCCATGGGGCTTAGCCTGGTTGAGCTGAGCCCTGCTGCTTTTGGTGACTGCCTTCAGCAGTTAGTCACCTCAGCAAAAGAAGAACTATAGCAAACAGTGTGCTGAACAGTAGTTAGTGGTTATGCTGCCCTAGATTTTTGGAGCTACCTCTGTAGCAATCTGGCCATTTCTGACAAATTACACTTTTATAGGTCAGCTCCTTTTTCAACACCTATTTTTTTGAAAAGCATATTTGAATAGCATATTCTTTTTAATATTAAAAACCTCTCTCTGAGATATTCACAGTGTCCTCACCTATCTACACTGGACTCTTTCTCTTTGTTTAGACTCTTTTTGCTGGATTTTGGTCTAACAATGAGGACATTTACCCACGATTAACTAAGCTTGAAATGTAGCCAATTAAAAGCCACGCTTAGCTGAAACCTTTCAGCAAGTAATAGCCTACTGTGTGTTTTTCTGAAGAAACTATGACCCTATGCAGTGATCCACAACAAAATCCATTGCTCCCTCTCATAGAATGAACAAATACCTTAGTAAATGTAATTTAATTGCATCTGCACACACTGGAAACTGCTCATATGCAGATGATATGTAGATTTTCACAAATGCATTTTCTGTTTTAAAATAATCACATCATAATCAAATGTTGCTCTTCTGCAGTTTGAAACAACATGTAGAATTATGTTTAAATAAAGTGTTATTTACCCTTTTAAATAAAAAAATAATCACCTTCCTGTCATCATGTTGCCAATGTTATCATGCAACCAAAGTAAGGCATCAGTCAACATCCTGACTGACTCCTAATTTTGCCAACATCCACTTCCACATTTCTGACTTCCATTCAAACTTCTTCTCTGTTTTAACTGTGCAATCAAAACTGTGTGCTTGATATCTCCTGCAGTAGCGTGCTCATTGTGGGGAAGCCCTGCGAGTCGATTACCGAGTGCAGTCGAGTTCCTTAGCTCAAGGATGAACATGTATGATTATTACTAAATGGAAATGCAATTAAAGCTCATATGTGTCTTGCCTACCAGTTCATAACAGTTATGTTCAAGAGCGGACATGGAAAAGAACGGAACTGAGCATTTCTAACTGCACAACGGTAATCTGCTTGCAGGGCTTCCCCACAGCGAGCACGCTGCTGCAGGAGAGTGGTGAGCTGTGTTCTCATTTCAATAGAAATCCGGCTAAGCTAGCAGACATTTGATGTCTAGATCTATGTGCTGGGACCCTATTTGTACTGTTGCTGAAGTCTGGTGCTATTCTGAGCATTACTTGTGGCTATGAGTGGCTTTTTGATGGCAGTTTCTTGGTTGGAGGCATAGACTGCAGTGTATTGTTATCGTGCTGTCTTTTCTGAGGTTGCTAAAACTACATAAGCTAGCAGCTGGAAAACTCGATCTCTTGGGGGGTTCTTACTTGGTGTCATGTTGTGTTAGACCATAGATTAAATTTACACCCGAATATCCCTTTAACATATTTGCGATATATTCATTTAAAATGGGTTACTATCACAGCATTGGGTTTATTCCTCATTTGAGCTGTCCTCAAGATGCCAAAAACTGTTTTTTAAAGGTTTATGACAAAATGTTGTGGTTTTAGTTACAATCGTTTCCTCTCATACAATTAGCTGTCGGCTGTAGTCTCGACAAAGGTGATGAGAGATGACACAAGAACCAGCCTTTGTTGCCACCAGTTCTTTGATTGGTTTGGTGTGTTTGGGCCCTAAGGAGAACATTATCTATCCCTGACCTTAATCAAGTCTGAGTGCCCTTAACTTGACAAAAAGGGTAATCACGCTTGAACTGCTATGAGCCGATTAAAAAAATGAATGAAACGCACAAGATTATATCATCAGTGTTGCAAATTAAACCTTTGGGGTTCAAGATAGCCCCAAGGTAGCTGCCCATATTGGTTGTTTGTCAAACCTTTCTTGGGCAAAACCTTAAATATGTGAGGATCAACAAATTGATTTGTATCATAGCTTCAAAAGCAAATCAAAAAAAAAAAAAAAACTAAGTTCAATTTTATTTAGAAATTGTCTCCAAAGAAGACAAAGAGTCAGATGTTCATGGACTCATTCCCACAGAACATCATCATCAAACTTTGAAAATCATGACACTGATCTCTGTATCTTTGTATTCATCACAATCCTTGAAAAACATTCATGAAATGACATGCAGTGGTTTTACACCATTCTAAAAACTTCTATGAATCCTTGACCTAAATGTAACATATCGTATCTTACAGTTTTTATGAGCTTCCTGTAATTCACAGAACTCAGTGTGCATGTACAAAAGGCACTGAGTACACAAGACAAGCTGCTTGTCCTCACATCACCATGAAGTGCCATTAAACTCACAACTGTCACTGTGCGTAAAAGCTCAGGTTAACAGTTACAAGGGGCCATAGTGCCATAATTCTGTCTCGGTTATTGAAGTGGAAAGGCAGGGAAAGAAGTATAAAAATCACCAGAGTAACAAAAGCACCTATAGAGCCAATTCATAAATACATTTTTCACTAGGTCACTGTTTTAGGTATACAAATGCATAATTTTATCAGATTAATCAATTTTTTCTGACAATACACAACATGGATACACTGTAATATAACAGATCGTTGTATTTCCGAGAGCAAAACGATGTATCCTTGTCACAGTGGCACTCTTAAGCAATTTTGAAAAGCATTAATAACAATCTTGTGATAGCTCCGTGCCTTTCCATTGTCTTATATAAGTATGACACATTGTCTAACCTGCTGAGCTCATCTAGCACAGGAAACTGTCTGGGTAACAATAAAATGCAGGCAGTCTTTTTTTTTTTTTTTTAGACAAATGTTTACAAAGTGTGAATGCTGCATTACAGTGCCCGAGGTGCTCCAATCCTCAGGAGTAGCAATGTGCCTGTATCACCTCTCTGTATTTGTGTTTCTTATTTAGGCAGGTGTTAAGGATGTTGCAAAAACACTGCAGGCAGGCAGCTGTACTGGGGTCACATTGCATAAGTGAGGTCAGCTGTCACATACAGAAACATAGAGGGGTCACTGCTACAGCAAGAAGAGGAGAGCATGGTGGAAATGCTTTCTGAGTTTCTCCTCAGTTATATTATTAGTGTGTTTTGTGCTGCACTTGGCAGTGCTTGAATTATGGTCTGCAGTTCTCTAATTACTAAACAAATACAGTGCAATTCTGTTTAAATACCCCTCCCCAAATAATAAGTACACTTAGTTCTGATTGGGCGTTGTCCACAGTTCATATGACTAACAACTTCCTATTACAACTAAACTCTGAAGACCATTACTTTCAGCAGACATCAATGTTTTCACTTTCCTTAAGGAATCTCAGCAACAACAAAAGAGAGTTTTACTTATGTAGCTTATGTACCAGAGATGGACTACCATATTTCATGAGCATTAGGGTGCAGCAGAGCTAGCTGAAAACACCACACTAACTTTTAAAAGTTGTACTGAAGGTCAGTAGGTTAAGGTGAGGTTAGGACTGAGTAGATTAGCTTAGTAACATTACACCAATCACTAACAGGCACGCTGTTATAAACCGAGTTAACAGTTACATCACAAAACAGAACAGTTGAACACATTTTTTTCTTCTTCTCATTCTTCCTTCTCTCTCCTCACTCTTTGGCATGTTCTGTAATCGTATCTTTACCTTTCCTTCTCTATTTCCTGAACTCTTCTTCCTATCAGGTCCTCCTCCTCTCCTTCCCCCTCGCCCTGTCTGGCCTTAAAAAAAACATTTGTGGATTCACTTGACACTTGCCTGAATTTTCCAACACAGTTTTCTATAGAACTAGCACAGGCAAGTAGTTAGTAGAAGAAGTGGAGTGAATTGAAGCTGCAATAGTGAGCTGCTCCCACTGTTGGTCCAAAACAAGCACAACATAAGTGAGACAGTGGTATGTCTCCGCTGCTTGACCTCTCTTGCAACATAAAAATCTTACAGTTAAATACAGGGACATATCCTGGGGCAGGCCACCAACAGGATTGTCCCCAGATAAGGGGGGCACCTTGTAGCCCCAACATATACTATACATATACACCAGCTGTGATGCCAGTCAACAAATTCATATTCTGACCCATGACTACTCACTCAGTCTTCATGTTTATTTGAACCGCACATTTTTTCATGACCGCATCGGCTTGACAAAATGTGTCCACAGACAGACAGACAGACAGACATATAGACACCTGACACATTACTCAAAACTGCTTTTGTGACAGTTCCTGCTACAATAGGTGTGTCCAGGCACACAGATGTGGGTCAGGGGTGTAAAGTTGGGGTCACTTTCAACTCCTTTGCCTGAACCACACCGATCTTTGAACTCAGCCTTATTTTGACTTAAAGTGAAACTCTCGCCAAAATGCAACATAGGCTTTTTTTTTTGTAAATGTTTATGAGTCAAACCTTTGTGTAAAAGCACAATTACAATGAAAGAGGCACTTTTAAGATTGACCATATTTTCATTTTCAGCTCAAACGCTATTTTTAAAACACTAAGAAGGCTCGACACAACATGAAACTTTGCTCGTAGTATCACCAGTGTCTCTACACATCGCTCAGCTGAACCACATACACTCTACCCAGACGTGTTGATCCCCGAGTACGTCTGGGCTGCCATGACGACGGCTAGAGGAAGAAGCTACCGCTAATTTGAGTTGTTCAAAAACTTTCCTTTTAGTAAACTCTGTGTACACAAACAATGTTCTCAATGCTCGTGTTCATGTGTAGAGACCCTGGTGATGCTACGAGCAAAGTTTCATGTTGTGCCGAGCCTTCTTAGTGTTGTAAAAATAGCCATTTTGATGCTAGTGTGAAAGTGCCCCATGCACTCCCATTGAAAATTAGTTTGAGCCAAAAACTGAAATACGGTGCCTCTTTCATCTTAATTATGCTTTTACACGAAGTTTTGACTCATATACATTCACAAAAAAAAGCCTAGGTTGCATTTTGGTGAGAGTTTTGCTTCAACTACACATCTGTTAAATTTTGTGACTGAATCATGGATGGTCGCAATGGTAAAGCACTCACAAAAATATGTCAAAAGACGGATAGACATATAGAAAGACATACAAACTCCTGGCAAAGTCCTCAAAACTGATACAATAGGTGTCTCGAGACTCACGATGTGAAACAATACCAGCCATTGCTGACGCAGATGGTTAAAAATAAAATAGAGTTCACATCAGCCCTGTCACTATAGTAACTGAGGTATATGTGGAAACGGGGAGTCGTGATAAGCAGAACAGGTTGAAAACAGCAACTGAGTGAGGCTTTGTCACCCACATTTTACAGACAGGAAGTTGTGTCAGTTCGCTGGTACATCTGAAATCACAAGTTTTGTTTGGGCGGTTATTCCAAGATGGCAGGTCTAAGGACAGACAGGGCTGTATGCTGTAAGGATGCAAAGCTCTTTAATGCAATTTGATGATACGATTTGTGATTTTGCACTATATAAACACAATTGACTCTATCTTTGGTTCAGTAATGAAGAAATGACCTCCATTGCACACTAAAATATGCTGTGCAGTGTGTGAACTTGTCAAGTGTGTGTGGGGTAACAGTATGCCCTTGTGGTGCCCTCGTAGTAGTATCATGTAGGGGAATGAACAGAGCTGGAGTCAGTTGGCTCTAATGAAAAGGTGATGATGTACAGCTCCGGCAGCCTGTTTAACTCCTCACTCCGGTATCTGTCTAAATGGGCTGTGTCACAACTCAATGAAGCAAACCGTGGCGGCATATAAAACACTTTCCACAAACTCATTGTCTGCCCTGTCATAGGAGCTGTGAGATAATCAGGATGAAAAGCAACTGAACACATTTGACCTCCAAGTGTTGCAACTGCCAGTCACAAGCATTCAAAGTGGATAGTTTACTCGCCCTCTCTCTCAATGTTAAAACGCCACTGAGGAAGTGCAAACTAACTCATTTTCCTCGTTGAATACATGTTTAAAGATTAGCTATATGCTATTCATAGAACCTATGTTACGAAAAAGACTGGCTTTGCGTTCACAGTTTGCAGGTATTAAAGGTTTGATTGACTTTATTCAGGCAGGACTTTGTCATGTGAGGTGGGGTTCATCCCTCAAAGATAGAGAAATGTCCTGGAAATAAACTGCTGTTGACCCAGGAGGAATTACTTTACATCTTGTTCCGTGATGCTTTTGCATTTCCTATGTCTACCTCTGTCTTTGTCTGGCATTTTATTGTGTTCCCAGGGAGATTCACACATTATCAGACTACATGTCAGTAGTGTGTGTCAGGTTTTCTTGTCTCCTTGCATGCACCTCGTGTGAGGACAGAGCAGCTTGTACTTCCTAACATCATGTTTGTGCCAGAAGCTGCCTCTCCACACTGTGTTCATATGAGTTTGGTGATGCAGCATCCCTGGGGATGGCTCTGGTCTAAATACTGTCCCAATATCTCCCTGTCACAGCTGACCAGCTGTGCTCGGTGGCATTTAAAGCATCATAGATTAGCATAATGGCTCATACATGAATATGTCACTGAAGAGGGAACAAAATAGCTATTCAAAAACTATAGCAACAAAATCATTGTTTTCACATCAGCCAAACTTGTTACCATATGCAACACTATTGCTGGCCAAAAATGAACCCTGTTTTTTATTCTTTATACTATTTCTGTCACTTTTCCTTAGCAACCAAGTCACTATTCACTATGAATGTGTTTGAGGAGATCCATTCTTTCTCACTCCTCTTTATGACATTATTGGATGTTATATTTTAGCAAGAATGTGATGTAATGCCCTGATTTTTTGTGTGTGAGAAATGCATGGACAAATCCTGTCATTTCAGAAGCTGAAACAAAAGTAGGTTTTGTAATTTTTCACTATTTTGGCAGCTAAACAATTAATTCTTATCCAAAATACACAATTTAATTGACCTTTAATTGGAATTACCTACTTCTAATGTGAGCTGTACTGTATCCAAGAATTAATTCATTTATCTTTTCCCATTACAACAGCAGACAAGAAGACATTAAAGACAAATGAAAGAGCTGCCTATATTACAAATATTACACAGCATTTCATAGCCTTTTGTGGTAATGTAAGAAATGAGATGAAGATTGCTCTGACAAAGTATGAAAAGTCACCACTGCAAAGCTGAGTCAGCAGATCTCAGGGAAGGCCATTAATCCTGCTGAAAACAAATGAAAGTCTGTACTAAAGAAGTGAGTGTGTCTTTGAGATGTAAGTTGGAAGTGTGTGTGCGTGTGTGTGTGTGTGTGTGTGTGTGTGTGTTGGTAGGGAATATAAACCGCATATGTGACTGAGTGCATTCATCGTGTCCTAAGCTGAGCTTCGATCTGCAGATATCTCTGTTCCATATCCAGCCAATCACTGTGTGCTGTCTGAACCCCGGCCTAATAAACTGGGATGCAGAGCAGCACAAGCACATCCCTGTCCTTTCATTACTGAACGGCTGTCAGTGACGTTGTCTGGCTCTCATCCCAATCAGCCATCATCTCGTGCTGATAACGCACACTGGAAACCATCACCATGGGAACTGTTGCACATGTTATATGTGGTTGTCAAGGAAACCTGGCTGAATAATGGTCCCTCTTCTCTCATGCATCGCCTTGCATCTCTTCGTCTGACTCACTTGTTCTACGCTGTATTACTGAGATGTGAAAATAGCTGTGTGCTCTGAACAGGGTGATGGAGATAGAGACAGAGGACGTGAAAGAGCCAACTTGTGTACTATATCATACATGGATGTATTATCCATGATTATAGCAATGACAACTCCTTTTCAAAGTGTGTTTGTTTGTGCTATACATGATTGAAATACACATGTAACTCAGTCCAGAGGCTCCTGGCGAGTGCTTTACAGTGGTGATGTGAGAATAATAAGTTTTGCTGTACAAAGAAATTTCATTTTTTAACTTTTGATTCAACAAATTCATGAAGAAAACTTAATGATGATTAGTAATAAGGTTGGCATCTCACACCTTGGAAACACTCACACTCAACACGCTTCCTCTATGTTTGCCTAATAAAAGCTTTTAAATATATGTGTAAGAATAACAGACAAGAGGATTCTAGCTGAGTGCTGGAAACCTCATCAGTCTATTGGGTAATTGTTGAACAGATACTACTGGAACTTTCTTACACAGCAAACACTGGACCATACTATTGGGGACATCTTCAAAGCTCATTCTCAACCTTGGAAACAGTAGCTGCTAAACCAGCCTCACCTCTGTGTCCTATTCTGGTACTAATGCATCACTTTTATACAAGAGTTGTTATTTTGGTACTTAGACTTTCATCAGGTTGTTTTATACGACAGTGGGGGAGGCTGTCTTAGGCAGGGTTGTGGACTCACATGGCCCAATTAGGCCACAAAGCAGACAGACATACCTCAAAATGCCATCAAACACACCTGGACCAACAAATCTATGCAAAAAAATCATTCAGTGACATAGATTTGTCTATTCTGCTTTCTATTTAGGTGAGCTTAGGTGAGTTCAAGGATTGTTCCACTGCATTTTGCATGCTCACTCACTGACAGGACTTACTGGGACACTAATTAGACTGGAGCCATCGTTAACATTGTTGGTCACACCTATGCAATTCCTGCTTTAACAAGTCAACATGTCTGCTGTAAAAAGGATCTATAGCCAGTCATATCAAGGGGAATCAAGACTTATCTAACCGTGCTCAGCTACACTTACTCTCACTGGCTGGTTCATCCAACACCTTGACTCTGCACTGTATGAGGAATTATGAGCGGGAGGCTTGTATTCCAACCCACTTGTTACTCTTTTCATTGACATTTTATTAATACACTTTATTTGTAGCTCGTGCACCAGAACTGACCTCAGGCATGTTTGTCTTTAACTGCCATGGTTTCAAACCTGCCGGAGGCATCTGTGTACCACCTGAAGCAGAGGGCTGTATGGTAATAATAGCACATCTATCACATCTATCTATCTATCTATCTATCTATCTATCTATCTATCTATCTATCTATCTATCTATCTATCTATCTATCTATCTATCTATCTATCTATCTATCTATCTATCTATCTATCTATCTATCCATCCATCCATCCATCCATCCATCCATCCATCCATCCAAGTAAGTATTTAGGCTGACACACACTGTTATCTAGCCACCAATTTCCCTAACTATTAACCTCCTTTTGACAAGCTGTCACTGACTGCAGATCAGATCACACCTAGTCTACATGCCCCCACCAGCATCCTCCACCGAGCAGGTGGCAGGCCCACCTCCTGCAGCCGGAGACAGGAGCTGTTCTTCAGCACCTGCACACAGCGCATACAGGGGCAGCGTGACCCCAACACGTCTTCATGTTGAGCCTCTGCACCCAGTGAGTTCACTACTGCTCTACACTCATTCTTAAATCATAGGAGCGTCTTGAAGTTTGTGGTGCGTTTGTGATTACTGACCTTTGTGAGAGTTTCGCAGTCTGTGAAACCCCTGCTGTTGCCCTCTCTGCAGCATCGATAGACCGGATACATTATTGCCCATGGCAAGGTGATGACCGGTATTCACCGCGGCTTTGACGGAAGTCTGTTTATCCGACTGATGTCTGCTGTCTGTCCCCTACTGATACACCTCCCTCCTCCTCTTCCTCCTGCTCCGAAGAGTGATCCACACTTTCCTCTTCAGTCGCAGACACGAGTGAGTGTGTGTAGTTGTTTTAATGAAGTCCTCTACTCATCGCCGGATGACCACAGCGGAAGAGGCAGCCGGCAGCACACAGGTGTGTGCACTCACACTAACGCTGCTGAGTCCTGGATGGAGCTTTTGGCTTTTCATCAGCGGAATTTGACGAGCGAATAATCCTCTTCAGAGAGCTCGTACTGTTCCCACACAACAGCTGACATCACTGTAATACTTGATTAAAACACACTAACAAGTTCAACGGCATTTTTTTTTTTTGTTGACAATTTTGAAATAAATAGTTAGTAATAAATAGTTTGTTCTTATATGTCCTTTGCATGTCACGCTTAATAAAAAGTGATACTTGGGCAATAAAAAAGCCTGTTAAAATAATTAAGGCCTATGCCTATAGGTCCTAGCACTCATCCAACACTTACAGAGGTCACTCCAGCTCAGCCAGGACCACCTGCACACCTCTGGACCTGCAGTCTTGCAGACAATATCAAAAGTGTGAAACACACACGCCTGATGAGCGTTTCATCATGCTTCATGAACTGTGTAAAGCTGCCATCTAGTGTAAATCAACAACAAACAACACAACAAAATTAACAAATGACAGGCTGGCCTTGCTTTCCATCCCCGCTGTCTATCAAACATCAGCCAGTACAACTGATGAGGGTTCTTCACTCTGATGGAAAAATCCAAGGAAGTGTAATTCCAGCAGGAATAAGTGTTTCTGATTAGTGCCAGAACCTTGATGGAACTCTCAGTAGAAATGCTGAGGAGTGATTAAGCAGCCACGTGGTGGCACCTTCAAATAAGTCATTTGTCCTTTAACAGCACTGAAAGACACATGTCCTTTTGACTTTTAAATGTGAAGACATATTCAGAAATATATTTTTAACATTCATGCCTAGTTTATATTGAACAAGTAGACTTTTCAGCATTGGATTAAGCTGTTTAATGTTCATGGTTCATGGTTGAAATTCTTTGGCGAAATGTAATAGATGCATTTACTCCAGTACTGAACTTGACTAGCTGTAGAGATCTAGTCAACTTGAGCTTCCTATCAAATAGCATATGGATGCATCAATGTTAATAATATAATAATATATGTAACCAGAATGACACTCAGTGCCACCTAAATCCGACAGATTTTTTTCATCAACATTCATGGATTATGAAGGAATGAGGAATGAATGAATATGTTGAAAATGTATTATCTTGCAATGTTAAAGAACGTAAGAAAACATTCTTGGATCTGTCCCTTCATCTGGCACTGCTCAAAAGTTAATGATGTCTATTCACGGCTGAGACCCATCCTCCATCCAAGTTTCATGGAAATCTATTCAGTAGTGTTTGTGTAATCCTGCTGAATAAACAACCAACCAACCAACTAACCAACCAACCAACCAACAGACATGGGAGAAAATCTAACCTCCATGGTTGAGGTAGTAATATACCACAACAACGTACATTTTGCTGTACATTGTACCATTTTTGTGTACTATATTTTCTATAGAAAGAAGCCATTTTTAGGTAGAGCTTTACCGTATCACTTTTGATGTGTATGATTTGTTACAAATTCCACCATAAATCAGTTCTTTAAGCTTCTCAGATAATTTTATTGAAATACTTCTTTTGGACCCAAAGAGACAAACTTATCCATTTTTTCACAGAATGTACAACACATGAAAACAAATTGGTACCATATTTCCTGTTCCTGAATTACCTCATGATCCATCAAATATATCTCATGACACTTGAGGATTTGGAAGAACAGGAATAAACTTACTGTACAGACTATCGACTAGTCGGCAACTATTTTGATGATCAATTAATCAATTTGAATATTTTTTGCGGGGGAAAAAAAGGTCAAAAATCTGGCGGTGGAGGATGTTGTTTTAATTTTTGCCCGTCCAATTTATCTTAAAGGTCGTTTAGTCCTTTACTACAGATGAAGTGGCAGATCCACACAACTGCAAACTACGATAAATATAAAAAACAATACTTAATTTCTGTCTTTTAAGTTGTTGGAAGCAGGTAAAGAGAAAAGAGGGAAGACATTTTCTGAAAACTTTCCATGTGTGCAGATAATGGGCAGATGATACATCACTTGTCATTTAACTACAATGCAGCTCCCTATATAAAGTAATTTCTGATGCATATGATTCCCCTTTG
This sequence comes from Acanthopagrus latus, assembly GCF_904848185.1. Classification (NCBI taxonomy): domain Eukaryota; kingdom Metazoa; phylum Chordata; class Actinopteri; order Spariformes; family Sparidae; genus Acanthopagrus; species Acanthopagrus latus. Next base: position 30,095,012 of record NC_051039.1, on the reverse strand, counting down.
TCCACGAGGATGGGATCAGTCTCTAGAAACCTGTGATTTAGCTCATGCACAATTAATATACTTGGGAGACACTTGGGAGCAATTTCTAGTTAATTATTCCCTATATTCCTCTGTTCTGCGTTTGATGAGTCAAGAAAGTCTTGGAAATGATTGGTCAAAGTCAATGTAGTGTTGGGTAGTTGAGGTGTTTTTTTTCTCCTTAATTCATTGAAGGACAGATATTTGGAAGATCCATTCGTCCATCTTCTTCCGCGTTATCCGGGGCCGGGTTGCGGAGGCAGCTGCCTGAGCAGGGACACCCAGCCTTCCCTCTCCCTGGACATTTCCTCCAGCTCTTCCGGGAGGATCCAAAGGTGTTCCCAGGACAGCCGAGTGAAAAGTCACTCCAGCGTGTCCTGGGTCTTCCTCGGCGTCTCCTCCTGGCAGGACATCCCAGGAACACCTCCCGAGGTGTCCAGGGGGCATCTGATACAGATGCCCGAGCCACATCAGCTGGCTCCTCTCGATGTGGAGGAGCAGCTGCTGTACTCCGAGCTCCTCCTGGGTGACAGAGCTCCTCACCCTATCTCTAAGGGAGCACCCCGCCACCCTGCGGAGGAAACTCATTTCGGCAGCTTGTATCCGGGATCTTATAAGTTCATGGAGGAGCTGATTCTCATCCTAGCCGCTTCACATATGGCTGCAAACCGCCCCAGGACATGCTGGAGGTCCTGGCTCGAAGGAGCCAGCAAGACCACATCATCTGCGAAAAGCAGAGATGAAATCCAGCGGCTCCCGAGCCAGACCCCCTCCGGCCCGTGGCTGCTCCTAGAAATAAAAATCCATAAAAATAATGAACAGAACCTGCGGTAATATTTAGAAGACATTTTTTTTTAAACATTTATGTTGGAGAACCACGTCCCAAAAACCAAGTTGATTGTTATTTTTGTATCTCTTTTCCATTTTGAGATATGGAATTGTAATTCAGATTGGTGGAGGGAAGAGGAGATGCACAAGTATGAGTGAAATGACAAATCCAGGCCATCCACATCAGAGAAGTAATCTGTGGAAGCAGCTTATTATGACCCACTTTTATCTTTCTTGTTAGGGGGTGACCTCTAGTGGTTACACTAGAGCAGAGTTGGAGCAGGTAAGAGATAACTATCATATATCGTATCATTCATGCAAGTAGTCTAGGAAAAAACAGTAGTTCAGCAGTATATGAATCTTGGACTATTAATGGAAAATATGTTTTTTATTCCACATCAAAATTGGGTGAAAATAATTATTCTTGTTCTCTGTTAAGGATTTCGACAAAGTATTAATCAAGAGGTACACAGCAAAAGTACTTCTTCATGCAAGTAGTCTAGGAAGTGCTAAGTTCAGCAGTATATGAATCTTGGACTACTTATGGAAAATATGTTTTTTTTTTATTTCACATCACTATATTTAATAATAATTAAAAGTATTGTATTTTTCATTCTCAAAACTCCAGACTGCAGCTTTAATATTATTATCATTATCAATATTATGATATCGTTTTCACTTGAATAGTTTAATTAAATAGCAATGTAAATTGTATTGTATAGAATAAAGGCCCAGTTAATCTTAATAAGGCCCACTAGATTATGCCCTTTGGCACAAAATATCCACGGCAGATGACTGAGGCATTTTCAGTCACAGAAAAAAGATCTTAAAATCTGATTCAAAGTTTTTTTTTTTTTTTTTACTGTTGATGAATGGTATCCACAGCAGCTACCCCTTCAAAATAACATTTATTGTTTAAGAGTAAAAACCACTGAACAAATAAGACTATGTTTGTGATTTAATAATTCATGCATGGAATGGTCTTCTGTTCTCATTTGGAGATGTTTCCCACAGAGATTGCTCAAAGTAAGTCCTTTATTTATATCACAGTCCCATCACTACGGACAGACAAAAAGGATCCAATGTGATGTAGCTGAACCAGATATACTGTCTGTTGGATTCTACTCATTCTCTTTCCCTTGTTAAAAACCTGACACTTAAATTACCCACAATGCAGTTTGACAGCCAACAGTCTGGTTAGAGTTTCAGGTGTGTCATTCTAGCAGTGACTAATGTCGCCTCAAGCAGAGATGAGAAACGGGCCACAGAGAGGGCCCACTCCTCTCTAACATCACATTTTCAGATCTGTTCCACTTTCAAACTGGTCGTCTTCAGCCAGAAGCGACGCTGACTCAGGTGACACCATTTGTGGACATTTATTAGCCTTCACACAGTGCCCTCTGGGAATACTGAAGGCTTTAAATATGCAGTAAGTAGCCCACTGTCTTGCAGATCAAGTTTGACATAATAATCAGTGAAGTTCCTCTTCAATCTATCACATCCTCCAAAATAAGACACGGAGCAAGATGAAAATAATTGGTAGACGGTACATTTTCATAGATGCTCTGCCAGTTAGAGTCAGAATGTGAAGATGTTTCAGGGCTCTTGGCTGTTAGCACTGAATCAGCATTTGCATAAGCCTGACCTCAGAACTGCATGTTACATACAGTAAATCAGACATGAACTGAACCAGACTTCCTGCTCATACCTCTGCATTGACACCACCTTTTACCTTGTGTTTATAGTCTTTTTACACAATTAAAGGGCAAAGAATGACAGATACCAATCTATTTCTAAAATGGCTTCTTCCACCACATCTCCTCAGTCCACTGGTCAAGTGGCATTCTAGCATTTAGGAAACAGTATCTGTACCCATGATAGCAGTTGTTGCCAGTGTCCTTGTTGCTGGGGTGGTGACACTGACTGCATTTCATTTTTTTTGACTGTTGGATTGTAAGCTGTCCTCTTATAAATGTTACAGAGTTTGATGAAAATGGAGTCACCCAAAAGACTACAGTCTGGACACTGGGCAGGGGATCATGTCATGCTCTCCACACCAGCCATACATTCAGGCTTCTTTTTTGAACATCTGAAACATCCTTTTGTCAGACGAGCCTGGTTGTCCTGCAGCACATACTATTCACCACTGGAAGGTTCTGCCACAGGGCAATGATGGCACTGAACTGCTGGTTGTTAAGTATGTGGCTTGTTTGTCTTTTGGTTGTGAGCAGTAGCTGCAGCTATGGTGGTAGTGAGAGGAAGGATGGAGGCTGAGCTGGTGGTGACAGCTGATGGGCCAGAGGGCATGGGGGTGTGTTGTACACAGTCTGTTGAGTGAAATAAATTAAATCAGCAAAATTACACTATAACAATCAAAACAACGACACCACAGACATGTAATGATACAATATATCACAAAAAAAGACTTGCCAGTTGTTGCTGTGGTGCTGCTGGGGTGATGTCTAGTGATCCAGAGTGAACAGTAGCTGCAGCAGCAGAGACAGTGGTTCGGAGGGTGGTGGGGAGAGGATGGACGGAGGTTGAGCTGGTGGTAACAGCTGTAAGGCCAGAGGACACCCTGTTCAGAAAATCTAAAGTCTGGGAAGAAAAAGAATACAACAGAAGAAAAAAACATTTACACCACAACACCATATGTTAGTGGAATTGTAACTGGTTTTGCAACCAAACAGACACCAGAGTCTGTTCCTTTCTAAGACAACTGAAACAATATGCTGTTTTCAGCAATGCTTTGGTGCTATTCTATTCAGCAGCAGCAGAGAGAAAAATTACATTTTCAGTAAGTGTCTGATTAAGTTGTCACAAATTCTTTATTGGATTGAGGCCCAGGCTTTGACTTGGCCACTCCAGAACACTGGCCTTGCCGTCTTTAAAACTTTTTTGTTTCGCCATATGCTTTGGATAATTGTCTTGCTGGAAAATAAATCCTCTCCCAAGTCACAGTTCTCTTGCAGACCAAATCAAGTTGTCCTCCTGGATGTCCCTATATTTCACTACATTCATTTTACCCAGTACTTTTACAAGCCTTTCAGGGCCGTCCAGTTAACCCTACACCCTAACAATCAAAAAGTCTCATTGTTTGACGATTTGGGAGTGAGACTCAAAAATCTGCGTTTCTTATAAATAGCCCCTTCAATTGACATTACTTTGTAGAAATCTGTTTTCAAGTTGACATCAAAGAGTTTTTCTTTTAAATTATTTGGTCAAGAAAGCCGAATAATATTGACCGTGATTCCATTTATAAAAGCAATAAAAGGGGAAAAGCATCCAAGAGGACAAATACTTTTCTTTATACTTTCCCAATCTCTCCGCCAGTTGCTTCATCCCGGCTGTTCCTGAGGCTGCAGCGCGGTGTAGCAGAGCCAAGCTTATCCACTGTGCCAATCGGAAGTGTTGCTGGCCTGGAGAGTGATAAATGCTCAGCTGGTGCCTCTATCGTTTGACTGCACTCAATCTGAGTCAGCGTGCCACAGTTGATTTTTTTTTTGTTGACATTTATGGTCTGCCATAGCTTGAAGTGCTTAGTGACATTTTGCAAATGGCCACTGCTTGAGCTAAAGAACTGAAACTGTTAAACAAAATGTAATTTTCCTTGTCGTCGTTGCACTCAAAGACTACACAAGTTGC